>NC_138887.1:80623994-81160390 GCF_965194825.1 Balaenoptera physalus | reverse complement strand
AACTTAATCATTGACTTTAATCATTGAAATTTAATTTCTTCCCAGAAAATTCATGGTGAGAAGGGGTTGATACTCAAACTTGGAACATCTTGTAATTGGTATTTTATTGCTGGAGTATATTACCGTCATTTAATTTCTTTGTAGAACATATAATGATCTATATTTAGAGTGATAATATAATTTATCACCCAAACTAGGATAGTTTTGAGAGAGAAAGGAGGCTCTATTAATAATTATGCTGGGACAACAGGCATAAACCTATACTGTTTGGATCGAACTGGGCTGTACAGTCACTCTAGCTATATTGGACAATGTGGAGAGACATCATTAGGAAAGAGAAATGGAATAGGGAATTAATTTCCAGCAATGTAAAGATTTAATTAATGGAGATTTTCTGACTCATGTAGGAACCCTCTGGGGATCAGTTCTAACTTGTCCACCAGTGGTCCCAGGAGGATCCACAAAGGAGCTGTACCAGTCAGGGGCCATCCAAGGGAAAGAGCAGCTACCATCCCTCAGACTGGGGAACAAAAGGAAAGACATGGAGTTACCCTACGAGTTCAGAGGAGGGCCCCCAGGGCAGATGCTGGGATTCTTGGAGCAAGCTCTATGCACCCGAGGAGAAGTGTGGTCTGAATCCTGCTAGTAACTCTGAGGAGATGATGAAGCTGATTATTGGAATACAAGAAAGAAGCCCGTCATACTCCTCAAAATGTGTTCTTTTTTTACAGTATCCTGCCCATCTCCCTTTGGCGGACCCTACCTAACAAGAAACAACTGTCAAAGGAATTGGGAAATGTGGTTTGCAGAGTCCCCGCCCCAGCTTCAGCATCAAAAGTGGAGTGGAGGGTGGGCTTGGAGCTGAGAAACAGTAGGGACATAAAGGGCCCAGATGCTGTGGATGGTATTGGGGGAGTGTCTGATGAAAGAGGAGTAGAAAGGTCTTGATAGGACTTCTGGTCTCCTCATCTGAGGATCACCACACCCCTGGTTGACCATAGGCTAAATAGTTAAAGCACAAAGGGGTTGAGAACAAACAACTGGGGAAAGTCGATGGTGGGTGATGCTTCTTCATTTCTGATGTTTCCTTTCATGTGGAGATGCCACATTTTCAACTTTTATTTGCTCTTCAATCGCCCAAAGGGGAAGGAATGGCCTAATCTGCGTCAGGAATTTGGAGAGAATAAACTGGGCATGCTCAGCTCAGCCCTCCTCCTCTCTTGGATGCAGGCTGCTTGCAGGATGCTGATGTTCTTCTCTGCCCCTTCTTCTGTAAATCTTACTAGTTCACTAATATTTATTGACACCTACTCTATCCCAGGCACTGTTCTGGTCCTGAGGATATAGTAGTGAACAAAATAGACAAAGATACTTGTCTCATGGGAGATGCAGGCAATAAGCAATAAACATAATCAATAAGTACATTATATAGTGTATTGGGAGGTGATAAATGCTGGTGCAAAGAAAAACACAGAACGGTGTGAGACATCTGGATTGTGGGGTTGGCAGCTGCAGTGTTAAAGAATGTGGTCTGGGTAGGCTCACCTAGCAAGTGCATTGAGCAAATGAGGAGAGCCATTTGTCTGCCCACACTTAGAACCCTGTAAACACCACAGCTTTTGAGGTGAATACTGGCCAGTCTGTTTCTCAGTCCAAGCACCACTCGTCCCCAGTCCTGGACATGCCCTGAGTATCTTGTTTGAGTAGGACTATGGGCTGTGGCTCCCAGCAGAGACAGGTTTAATCACTAGGTTTACCTGTTGAGGTGTCGTCTTGGAGCAAAGCCTCAATCATAATTGCCTATAATTAGTGCTTTACCCAGCTTTGCAAACAGAGGCATGTGGACCATTAGCCTACCCACCTCACCCTGCCTCAGTTTTGCAGCCAAGACAGCAGTATTAAAGCAATAGCTATTGCTATTGGCAAACAAATGTGCACACTGTTTTTCTTTAAGGCAGCAGTCTTCAAAGTGTGGTCCAGATCCTGGTGGGTGGAGAGTACCTTTCAGGGAGGGTCTGTGAGATCAAAACTATTTTCATAGTAGCACTAGAACGTTTTTTGCCTTTTTCGTTTTCATTCTCTCATGTGTACAGTGGAATTTTCCAGAGGTTACATGGCATGGAATAGCACAACAGATTGAGTGCAGAAGCAGATTAAAATACTTCTTTTTTCCCTAACTACATATTTGTGTGAAGCCTGATTTTCTTTATATATTTCTATCAAAACAACATATTGCCACAGATTGAATGCAGATCTGAAAATCCAGCTGTCTTCTATCAAGCCAAACTTAAAGAGATTTGCAAAAAGTTAAAACAAGTCACTCTTCTCGCTAAATTTTTTTTTGAAGGGGGAAATACAGTTACTTTCCATATAGGAGATATTTATGTTAATATGTAATGAGTTTATTATTGTTATTTATAAATGAATTCATAAGTAAATATTAAACATTTCCCCCCTTTAAATTTTAATGCAGTAAATATCTGTGGGTATAATCCACATAAACAAGCGTAAAGGGGTCCTGAGATCAAAAAGTTAAGAAAGGCTGCTGTCAAGGGCTTCAATGTGATATCCCATTTGCATGTTGTTACGGCCCCCAAAACATCCCTTCAGAGGCATCCTTCCTTGTTCCCAGACATCACATAAACTTGTGGCCGTACTTCCCCACTTGACTTTCTTTTGGGTATCTACCTGCATGCAGAACTACTTTATACTAAGGTCTGTCTTCTTGGGTTGGGGGGGAACAGCATTTAGTTCAGAGTGGAGGGAAGAAATTAGAGTTGTCCTGGGTTTACCTAACAGATATCTGGAGAGTTGCAAGGTGATCAAGTTGGACTCTTAGAAGAACATTTGTCCTCAGGTTGGACCCAGGGCAACTGGACAGAGGTAAGGAAAGGTGGCCCACACATTTCGTGGCCATGAGGAACTTGGGCTCTAATGACCCGGCATGCTTTTGAGTGCTGGCTCCTCAGTACTGGCCCATTGAAGAGCTGCACCAGAACCCCCTGCACCAGAATCATCTGAGTTGCTTGCTGTACATACGGATTTCCAGGCTCTACCCAGAAACCAGTGAATCAGAATGGGGTTGGGGATCTCAAAATCTGTACTTTTTTTCTAACCCCTTGGGTGATTCTGTGATGCAGCCAGATTTGGGACCATTTGATCAGCCTTCTTAAACCCTGTCAAATCGTTATAGAGATGAATTACATGATTTTGGCCCCAAATATTTCTTCTAGCCCCCTCCTGCAGGCCCAAAGTACCTACTTTTTAGCAATTAGTTCTTTGGGGATAGGTAACACCACCTCAAATGTTCCCTATTTACATGATATCCTATCTGGAGGAATGCTGATTCAGCTGTGATCTGGGGGTAACATAGCAGGTGTATTATCTATCTGCTATACATGAGGGATGAGAAAGGGCAGAAGGGATGGAGACAAGGAGGAGGAGACTCTTTGTAAGTACATGGAAGGCTAGGAGTAAAAACTTCAGGACTCAAGGACCCCTCAATAGGCAACAAGAGAACAGAAGCTAGTTATTGATTTCTGCTGAACTGACACCCAAGGCTCTGCAGAGGAGCCAAGATATATTTCTGCAGATTTTGAAAAATGTTGGCATCAAATATTCCTATTACTGGATGCTAATGATACATGCTGGCTCGGATGCAGAGAAGGAACCCAGAAGGATCTTTCAGCCATCTCATCTGTGCTGTTTCTTGTATGTAACTGAGACCCAATTGATCACCTCTCTGTTTCCAGTCTGGCTCCCTTCTCTGCACAGCTTCCAGAATACTGGTCCTAAAAGGCTTTTAAAAAATACAGTCTTAGAAACTCTTTTTATTGTGCAATGTAACACACATTCATAAAAGTGCACAAAACGTAAACATATCGCTTAATGAGTAATTAGAAAGTGAACACCCAGAGCAAGAAGTAGAACCCTGCCAGCCTCTTCTCTGCAGGCTCCCTCCTAAGCACAGCTCTTCCCTCCCCACAAAGGTGCCCCAATCTTGGCTTTTATAAAAAGTAGTTTCCTTGCTTCGCTTTAGAATTTTATCGTCCATGGGTGCGTTCCCAAATACAATAGTGTAATTTGACTGTTTTTGAATTTTACATAAATGAAATCATATAGTATCTTTTGGTATCTATCTTCTTTACTTTTATATTATGTTTTTAAAGAATGTTTCATGTTGTGGCAGGCAGCTAACGTGGGAGTTTTGGTCATTCTTGCTGCTGCAAAGTAGTCTATTGTATGAAATATACCACAATCTATTTATCTGTTGTACTGGTGGGCATTTGTTTTCCTCCAGTTGGGGTTCTTATAATCAATGCTATTATGAATATTCTTTCACAGATATCAAGGTACACATAATTATACTCTTCTGTAGTATCTGTACTCAGGAATGGAATTTCAAGGCTACAGGGTACATGCATCCTTAATTTTTATTAGTTAAAGGCTAGAATGGTTGTACTAATTATTTACCCACAAGCACAGAACGAGAATTTCTGATACTTCACATCCTCACCAACACTTGATATTGTCAAAGTTTTTTAATTTTTGTCAATCTGGTGGGTGCATTTAGTATTTCATTGTGGTTTAATTTACTTTTCCCTGACTTTTAATGAGATTTAACACCTTTTCATGTGTTTATTGGCCATTTGGAAAATCTCTTTTCTGAAGTCAAGCCTTGCCCATTTTTCTATCTGCCTTCTATTGTCTTTTCTTAGTGATTTGTATGAGTTTTTATATATTCTAAACACTACATCTTGGTCATTTGCAAATATCATTTCTCATTCTATAGCTTGCCTTTTCACCCTTTTTTTGATGTCTTTTGGTGAACAGAGTTTCTAATTTTAGGTAGTCAAATTTATCAATCTTTTCCTTTTAGAGCAGCAGTTTTTGTGTTTTGTTTAAAGAGCTCTTTCCCTATTCAGAGATCTTAAAGATATTCTTCTACATTGTTTCTTCAAGGTATTTTGTCTCATGCAGTTAGATCCAGAATCCACCTGGAACCACTTTTGCATATAATCCACCAGGCTTTCATTTTCAATTTTTCCCATGTAAATGCACAATTGCCCTCACATCATGTATTGAAAGGAACACCCTTTTCCCATTCCTCTGCAATGCTATCTGTGAAATAAATCAAGTTTTCCTATATTTGGTCATCTTTTTCTGGACTCTTTTTTTCTGTTGCGTTTGTTAATTTGTCTACTCTGACACAATACCACAACTTTTATTATTATGGCTTTGTGATAAGTTTTGGTATGTGGTCAATCAAACATTCCCATTTTTTTCTTCTTAATCAAGAGTATCTCGGCTAATTTTGGCCCTCTGCTTTTCTATATAAATTTTTAGAAGCACCTTGTACAGTTCTATAAAATTCCTGCTGGAGCTTTGTCATTGTATTAATTTTATGGATTGATTGGAGAAGAATGGATGATTTTATGATATTCAGTCCTCCAAATAATAATCATGATGTATTTATTTCTACATTTAGTACTTCTTTAATACCTCTTAATAGTATTATGATTTCTCCATAGAGATTTATACACCATTTATGAACTTCATCTTTTAAGGATTGTAAATAATAATTGAAAAAATAAATTTCTATTTGTTGCTGTCGTGTGGAGATGATGTAGGTTTTTGTATATTGATTTTGTATTCTGCAACCTTACTAAACCTCATGATTACTTCTAATAATTTATCTCATTTAGAATTATAATAGAATTAATAATTCTAATAATTGTATATTATTTTTGATATTCCACTATACATTTATATCAATAATACTGATTTTTATTATTCATTACCAGTTCTTACACCTTTCTTCTTCTTTTTTTTTGCTTGCTCCACTGTATTGGCTAGGATCTCAATATGATATTGAATAAAAGTGATGATGCTGGCATTCTTTACTCATTCATTCTTTATTTCAAAGGGACCACCTCAAAGTTTTATCATTAGGTTTTTTGGTACATAGCCTTTAGAGTTAGGAATTTCTTTTTATCTCAAGTTTTTGAAAATCTTTTATCATGCCTGAATGCCCAATAACTTTATCAAACATTTTCCTGTATCTATTACACTGATTTTTTTTTACTCTTGTAATCTATCAGTGTAATGAGTTATTTGAGTGATTTTCTAATATGAAGCCAGCTTTGCATTCCTGGAATGAATACAACTTGGTCACATGCTTTAGTCTTTTTATATTTTGCTGGATTTGGTTTGCTAACATTTTATTTGGAACTTTTTATTTTCATGACAGAAGTTCACTTGTAATTTTCCTTTTGGTAATATCGTTGTAGGGTTTTGGCATTAAGTCTTTTTTAGTCTCATAAATATTTTAAAAGTCACTCTTTTTGTAGTCTCCTGAAGACTATAAAATTGGAGCTTCTTTGTACTTCATTGGTGTTAGAACTCACCAATGAAGGCATATTCTTTCTTTAGTAGTTATGATACTTACTACTCATATTTTCTGTTTCTTCTTCTGTCATAGTAAGTTGTCCTGTTCATTTATATTTTCAGTTTGTTTTAGTATAAGCTTGATCATAATATCTTTTTATTATCTCTTTATTGACTTTAAGACCTACAGTGATATCCTTAAAATAAATGATACTGCTTATTTGCGCCTTCCCTCTTTTTTCTCCTTTGCCAGTCTCACAAGAGGTTTATAATTTTATTATTTTTTCAAAAAACAGAATTTTATCTTTTGAGCTTTTAAAATTATATGTTTGTTTTCTTTTTTCTTTTTTTTTTTTTGCCATGCTATGCACAGCTTGCCGGATCTTAGTTCCCAGACCAGGGATTGAACCCGCACCCTTGGCAGTGAAAGCTCAGAGTCCTAACCACTGGACCACCAGGGAATTCCCATATGTTTGTTTTCTATTTCATTAATTTTACTCCTACTCTTATTATTTTCTTCCTTATATTTCCTCTGGGTCTATTTTGGTGAATTTTCCTAAGTTCATAAAATAGATGATTTATTCATTGACTTAAAGGAAAAGAAGAAAAATTCTTCTTTTTAGTGTTTGTCTGTATCCTGCACATTTGATATAATTTCATTATCATTCAGTACAATTATTTTCTACTTTCCATGTATTTTCTTCTTTGACCATAAGTTATTAAGAAATATATTTCCTAATTTCCAAACATATGGTAATTTTCTAGTTATACTTTTGCTCTTGAGTTCTAGCATAATTGCATTGTGATCAGAGAAACCAGACTATATGACCTCAATCTTTTGAAAGCTTTTTATTTTTTAATTAAAAAAAAATTTTTTTTTTGGCTGTGTTGGGTTTTTGTTGCTGCACGTGGGCTTTCTCTAATTGTGGTGAGCGGGGGGGGCTACTCTTCGTTGCGGTGCGTGGGCTTCTCATTGCGGTGGCTTCTCCTATTGTGGCTCGTGGGCTCTAGAGCACAGGCTCCGTAGTTGTGGCGCATGGGCTTAGTTGCCCCGCGGCATGTGGGATCTTCCCAGACCAGGGCTTGAACCTGCGTCCCCTACACTGGCAGGCGGATTCTTAACCAGTGTGCCACCAGGGAAGCCTCCTCAATCTTTGAAAGTTTTGAAGCCTGTTTTATGGCCTGGCATATGGTCAGCTTTTATAACTGCTTCACATGTGCTTGAAAAGACTGTTTACTCTGGGGTGGCAGGATAAAGTGACCTACCTGTGTTACTCATGTTGTTCCAGTTGTGCAGATCATTCCTTATTTTTGCCTGCTTCAATTACTGGAATTAAGAGTGATAAAATTCCCCACTACGGCTGTGGATTTGTCTGTTTGTTTTGTAGTTCTGACAACTTTTTGGAATACATACTTTGAGGCCATATTGTAAATGCATAGAAATTTAGAATTATTATATCATCTTACTGAACTAAAACATTTATCACTTGAAATGTCCCTGTTTAACTCTACTAGTGCTTTTTGCCTTAAAGTTCATTTAGTCTTTATTAATATAGTCTCACCAGCTTTCTTTTAGTACTGTTTCCACGGAATGCCTTTGTCAACTCTTTTACTTCCAAACTTTCTGTGTCGTCGTGTTTTAGGCATGTCTTTTGCAAACAATAGTCTGACGATCTTTGATTATTAACTGGAGCATTTAATCTGCTTACATTATTACAGTTACTGATATATTTGGACAAAAAAAATCCACCATTTTCCTATGTGCTTTCTATTTGTCCCAGATGTTCATGTTCCTATATCTCTTTTTTCTTGCCTTCTTTTGGACTGCTAGAGTGATTTTATCATTTGTTTTTCTTCTCTTTTACTTTCGAAGTTATATATTTTACTTCTATTATTTTAGTGATTACAACATGGATTCTTGAAATTAAAACATGCATTCTTGGTGTATCAGTGGCTAATGGTAATCTATATTTTAACCCTCATTCCAGATAATTCAAGGATTTTAAGCAATTTAACTATCTTTAGTTTCTTCTAGACTTACACATATACTATTGTTGTGTGTACGAATATGAATACTGAGTCACCTCTTTGGGACTTCTCAGGGGGTCCCTGAGCAGACTGAAAACCATGAGACTACATGATCCAAGCCTCTGTCCACCTTAACATTCTATATGCATGGATTTGCACTTTAAAAATGTTAACCAAACCAGCCCTGCTGAGGATAATGCATTCTTAAAATGCAACTGCAGAGAAATGAAGCATGTGTTTTTCAGGTTTCCAAAAGCTAGGAGGTTGGCCCCTAAACAGGACCATCTCCTTTCAATCAAATACAATTGAAAAGCTGCAGAAAACACTGGTAGATCTGCATATAAAATGAGGTATATTCAGATGATGATAAAAGAACTGTAGTTGCCAGTAGCCCTGTAGTTCACCTAAGATGATCCTAGAAGAGCAGAACTGCTTTATTTCCTGCCAAAAATATTTTTGTTTTCCTGTTTCCCCAGCAGACCCAGGCTTGTGGTCCCTTTTGACACTGTGGATGCAGAAGGAAGAGTCAAAGTCCTTTCTGTATATGGATGTACAGATTTGTCCAAATGAAATGAGGAAGCAAATTTAAGCTGCATGTTTGTTTGGTTGAGAAGGAATACTTTTTTTCTCATCATTAATCACAAATTAAAGCCATTAAAAAGGTATTACCAGTTTCTGGGGGGAAAAAGTGGGAGATGTTGCTTGGCAAAATTAAACTTCCATTAAATTATGCTCAACACAAGCCCTGAAAGTAGAGAAGTTTTTACCATTTATATTTTAGTTCAGTAAAGCGGAGACGCATTTTCTCTAGCATGGCTAAATATATTAAACACACTTATTCTCGTTATCCTGAATTTTCACCTGTGCCTAAAGCTATGCGATAATGCAACCATAGGTTTCTTTGACATCTTGGTGTGGGAAGTAAGCACCTTTATTTTATATAGCACCCTGCTGGCTTCTCTGCCCCAACTTGGGCATCCAAGGCTACAAACGGTGACATCACAACACTAAGCTGCTCACTTTCTCCAAGAGCTCAAACTGTATTTCCCAATTAGGAAATGATGTTTCTCTCACTTCATGGTGATCGAGGGGGAAGTTACGACTTCTAAAGAGCAAATAACTCAGCTTTGAGTCATATAGTCATTGGTCCCCTGGGGAAGAAATTCCAGAAGCTCTGACTCTCTGGATGTAATTTAAGTCTTTACAATCTCAGAACCTGTATCTCTAAAGAACCCACAAGACCCTCTGCTCCAGACTTATTTTGTTCCCATCCTACAGATGAGACAGTTGATGCTCAGAGACATTAAATTATTTGTCCAAGGTCATAAGACTATGGAACAATTACCAGTGTTCCTCAATGTTTAAATCATGTTTCCTCAAGCTCAGAAAATACATGAGAATGAAGATTCTAGAATCCACACCAATATGAAGCAAGTTTCATTTTAATGGCCGCTTACCCTGCAGCAGCCTGTACCATCATCTTACTGATCTCCAGTCTTCACTGGGAATGGGAGACACAGCACCACAACAACTACAAAATCACATTCACAGTTTTTAAGGAGCACAAAGCCCCTCACTCAACTCTCTCCTTAACTTTCAGGGTCTGTTGATAGGTGAGGTAGGCTTGTAATGTCTTTTGCAGACCAGAGCTTGACAGAGATTGAAAGCATCTGTCAAAAGAACCCAGGCCTCCCATTTTGCCATTTAGGACAGCGGCCAGATTTTGCTCTGTTAATAGGCTCCCATGCAGGCAGTTATTTTAGCAGTGATTCTGTGGGTCTTCTGTGGCACATCTTGATTTAAAGTGAAATGTCAAAAAGCACTTCTCAACCACTCAAAGCTTCCAGGGTTTCTCACTTTTAACTGATTGGACAGAAAGGAAGGCAGCCTTCAAAACTGTTCTGTAGACATACAACTAGATTATTCAGTCTCTTCAAATTCAGAAAATAATTCGGAGAGATGGTGACTGAGGAATCTGATTTCTGCCTAAGAAATACTTTCCCTAAGGTCAGATGGAATTGGAAAGAGAGTTTATGGGGAAAATGCCACTGTGACCTTAAATGTGAAATCTTTGGGTTGACACCATAATGAGGAATAGAGTGCTATTAAAATATATTGCAGATTTTAATAACCCCACTAGCAGTAGACCAAAAAAAAAAAAAAAAAAAAAAGGCTTAAGCTCAGAATAATTCTGGGAAGGAGGGTTTTGCCAAGGAGATTTTAATGTCAAGAATGTATGTGAGGCTAAAAATAAGGAGCTCACGCGCATCCCAGAGCCGTGGGTGTGGATGTATATATAATCAAATTAAATTATTCCACTTCTACTTATGGAAAAATCTGATGATAAAAGTTGACTAGAAAACATTTAGTCATATTTCACTTGGATTATGCTTATATATACCAAACTCTGGACTTGTCAAAATAAGCCTCACCAGCGCTTCCCAGCCAAGGTGTTAGATAGACAATGGGTGCAACATGCAAAAATGATAAAGATCTTACAGCAACATCATGCCTGGAAAAGCCACAGGAATTCAGCTCCCAACTAAAGAGAGAGAAGTGTCCCTGAGGTATGATGAATAGAGCCCAGAGTGGCCTAAATGTAGAATGCAAAGGGAGGAGCTTTCAGAGAGCCGAAAAGCCATGTGTTGAGACCCAGGTCCCAACTCTCAGAGCCTGGAGGTCAGGAACCCATGACTTTTTGCACTATTTCTTTTCCTACCAGGGAAAGTACCCCTCAATTTCAACCTTGCTCTGGAGGGCCAGCATTTGTGTTCTTTCTACAAATCATTTGTTGATACAATGAGACTGTGAGGTTGGCTGCTGCCAACACATCCATCTGCCAAACAAGGCCATCTGCAGAGGAGACGCAAAGCTTCAATGCCTGTAAGTGAATTTGTTGGCATTTCAAGACAAACATCTCTTTGGCTACAACTACTGAAACTTAAATCCAAAAATGGGAGGAAAATCTAGGCCCAGGTAAGACTTTTATTTACTTCTTAAACTGTAATTATAAGACACATGTACCGTGCTTCTTTAGTTCCCTCTGCTTGCCCAAGCCTAGGCCCTGGGCCAGTGAAGTCTCTGTCCATTGATTCTGGTGCTGACCAGTGGGACGGACAGCTGGGAGTGGTGGGGAAAGAAGGGGCATCTTTCCTGGCTGGTGTGAATAGTATGTGACTTCATATTGGCTAAAACTTGGCAATGCAGGTGACACACACTCATTAGGATGTTTTCCTTGTGTATCCCCCAAGTGATGAAAAGTGCAGGGTGGAGAAGTTGGCTCAGGCTTCGTGCACATGCCCAGGGTGCTGATGGGGACCCAGGAGAGCTGATGGGGCTCAGCCTAGCAATACCACTGCCTCAGGGTCTACATGAATTCTGGCTTGGACAGAATCTGCATCTCATGCCTCTCAGTTCTCTCCCGACATGTCATTCTGGAATCCCGTGATCTTTGCTCCCTAGAGAAAGAACAGAGCAGAGAGGAAAAATAATTTGACCTGATGAAAAGGGAAGTAGGGATGTTAAGAGCTAACAGTTATGGAGAATGTATTAAGAATCAGACATTATGCTAAGCACTTTATATGTAATACCCCTCACCTTCCTTCCCCACCACTCACAGCCCTCCTCCCTACTGGTCAGCACCAGAGCCCAATGGACAGAGACATCACTGGCCAAGAGGTAGGCACTGCTATTAGCCCCTTTTTACAGGTGAGGAAACAGAGGTTTATGGAAGTTAAATAACTTTTCCTAGGTCACATGTAGCTATGAATCAGCAATGACAACATCAAACCCAAGCCTGAAACCATTCTATGATTCTATCACGGAGACAAGAGGAAAGGGGAGGGCAGGGGAGGGGAGTGCGGCAATGAGCGAGAGGCCAGAGGCAAAGCGGGGCAGGGGATGGTAGCCATTCTAGTACTTATCAATGAATTTTAGGATCATTGAGAAATGCTACCATCCATAATTCTAGAAGGACTTGAAAGATTTTGTCAGTTGATGGAGGAGAGATCCAGTGGAGGGCATCAAACCCAAACCTGAAACCATTCTACGATTCTATATCCTATGGATTTTTCCACCTACTCCCTGTAGCTGTGCAGTAAAACAGCTGAAAAACAGCAGACTGAGTAGATGTGGGAGGGATCTAATTTCAGCTCTGCAACTAATTATTCATATAATCTCAAATGTCATGTAACCTTGTGAGCCTGAATTTATCTGTAAAATGATAATAATGCTTCATGTTCTGCTATCACCAAGGCATTGTATTGCGACAACTCGTTGAGAAGCTTTGAACTAAAAATAAAAAGGTCTTCTATATGTGACCTGATTAGGATGGTTGCTATAGGAGGTGATGTGATATAGGAGAAAGCATGAGCCATGGATGAGGCTGGCTATGAATTTGTCATACTAGCGGAACATTTTTGACCCTCCAGTGTCTCATCTATAATCTGCCAGAGAGCTCTGGCATGAGGAAGACACAGGTTGGAGGTGACTGCAGTGGGCACCCCCATGTCTGACCCAGGCAGGAATGCCCCTTACCCACAAGGGAGGCAGATGGAGCTGCTGAAAACACAGTAGATGAGGGGGTTGATGGCGCTATTCAAGGCCGGCAGGTTCTGAATGATCACAGAGGCATAGAAACGCTCCTTAGTGTTTGGAAGGAGGCTGAAATTGTCCAGGATATCGAAGAGGAAGTACGGACTCCAACAGCAGATGAAGGCTGGGGAGAAAAGAGCCGTTAGCACCATAGCAGCCCACAGCCCAGGGGGCCCTCTGTGTTGGCCCTGATTGCAGCTTCAACTAGGAGCTTCCTTAGCACCTGGAATCTCTCAGAAATATTTAGAACAATTGTGTGTGTGTTAACATTAATGTCATATTTACTTAAACACACATATCTACACATACATACATTACATCCCACAGATGCATTTCTAAAATTGAGTAAATTTGCTGGAGCTTCTCTATTCGTAAAAGGAGGCTCCAATTTGACCACTGTAGGGATTACTGAAAGGCTGGGAACTGTTCAGCACGGCCTTAGCCTCTCATTCTACACAGTGTGAAAGAAAACCCAGCAAAGCCCTTTGGAGACTCTATGGGAAAAGACAGAAAAGGGAGCACTTTGCCCAGATAGTGACTCCTGATTTGGGGTAGACGAGGGGAAGGATGGTACCTAATGTTTCAAAACACAGCCTGGCTAAGTCACAAGATTCTCAATTTTCTTTTCCATTTCTAAGTCAACCACTCCAGAAAACACCGACCCTATACCTCTTACAAATCAGGTGGTGTGGGTAAGACTCTGTCTGATTTCTGTTTGGATCCAAATCCTCAGAGGAAGGGGATGAGAAATGGAGATCCAGAGTGTGATGGCCAGTTTTATGTGTCACTTTGACTGGGTCATGGGGTGCCCAGATATTTGGTTAAACGTTATGTCTGGTTGTTTCAGTGTGACTGTTTCTGGATGAGATTAACATTTGAATTTGTAGACTAAGAAAAGCAGATTGTCGTCTCCACTATGAGTGGGCATTATTCTATCCACTGAAGTCTTGAATACAATGAAAAGGCTGAGTGGGACTTCCCTGGTGGCTAGTGGTTAAGAATCCACCTGCCAATGCAGGGGACATGAGTTTGAGCCCTGGTCCAGGAAGATCCCCCATGCCACGGACAACTAAGCCTGCGTGCTGCAACTACTGAGCCTGCGCTCTAGAGCCCACAAGACACAACTACTGAGCCCACGTGCCACAACTACTGAAGCCCGCACACCTAGAGCCCATGCTCCACAGCAAGAGAAGCCACTGCAATGAGAAGTCTGCACACCGCAATGAAGAGTAGCCCCCGCTCGCTGCAACTAGAGAGAGCCCGTGCTCAGCAGTGGAGACCCAACGCAGCCAAAAATAAATAAATAAATTTTTTTAAAAAAGAAAATATCTTCCTAACACTGGTTAGGGGAAAAATTTTAAATAAATAAATAAATAAATAAGGCTGAGTGAGAGGCGAGTCACTCTGTCTGCTTGACTGTCTTCTAGCTAAGACTTTGATCTTCTTTTGCCTTCTCACTTTGACTCAGACTGAAACTATACCTTTAGCTCTCCTGGGTTTATAGATCTGGGGACTTCTCAGCTCCACAGTCATGTGAGCCAATTGCTTATAATAATCTCTTTACATATATATCTATCTTTTATTTCTCTGGAGAACCCAGATTATTACCGCAGAGATAAACCTTCTTGGGGTTGACTGGACACACACATGTACTCTCCTACTTTCTTGCCCCATCCTCTCCACCCTTTTTCTCCCCCTTCCTCATGCATAGGATTTTTCCTCAGAGAAGTCAGGCTTCCTTTTCCATCTGGCTGCAGGAACCAACTTTCCTCCGTAACGCTTTGACTGACACATTTTTTACCCCAAACCATGGCAATCTATTAAAACGGAGCAATTCAAAGACAAAGACCACTAAACATTCTGGGCTAAGGTGGTGAAGCCTGGCATTGGCCCAGAATAGTGGTTCTGGGGCATGGAGGGGCAAAGCTTCCATTTGGGGGAATTTTTTAAATGCATGTTTATGTATTTGTGTGTGTTAGGGGAGGGTTCCAGTTTTCCTAGGGATACCGGTCCTCCTGCACGATGCGGGCAGTCCCACCCATGTCCCATACATCCTTCAAATGTTATGTAGCAGAGAACCCTGTTTATAATGACCCCAATCTAGAAACCTAACTCTGTTTTATATATGAACACAATATTTTAAATAAATACTGAGTCTTCCAGAAGTGTAATTCCCTTGCAAATAGAGGAAAGATTACTTTGTTTAATTTGGAACTTTAGCAGGATTTGCTCACCTGCTGGGAAAATAAAGTCACTGGCAGCAATACTGCTTTATTTTTCACGTCTCCATGAAAACACACCTGCATTGGTTTTCATTTGGAGCTATTACTACTTCACTGGGCTGTGCCCAGGTATTTCTATATTGAAATCTGTGTTATTTTATTATAAATTATTTTCTTTCTATTCCTCCTTTATATTACTGTATATTGATCCTTTAAGAATTACGTTAACTAGATAGTTTTATGTATACATTTCATTTCATGGTGGTAAAGGGGCATTACAGAATATTTGTTATAGGAAGGAGTGTTTTGGTCTGACTGGGCTGTTGACATTGGCTGACCTCCTTGTGGGCATCGCTGCTCTCTGACTAAAGGGAGCCCAGTGCCTGGGAATATACTCCCTGATTACGAAAGGCTATATTGGCTCTGAAACACATGATAAGTTTCCTAACTCAACATCCAGGGAATGTGTATCTGTGCTTCTGATTATCTGGGAAGGCAAGATAATCTTTGATCTACTTCAGAAGCTTCTGGGAAGGGATTTTGAGCCCTGGTGGGTGGTATATGCTCTATTCCCAGGTCTGCCTGCAGTGTTGTTTCGTGACTATGTTCTGCTCGCTGAGTCACACTGTTTACGGTCTATTTGGCATTTTGCAGTTGCATTTTAGAAAGGTGAGATGGACGGTTCTGGTGATTTGATACACTAGAAGAGCTAACATGAGAGCTATGCTCCCAGAGCTCCCAAGAGCTGCAAGAAGGGTAGGGAGGGGTAGTATTTGAGCTAAATAAAAAGGAAATGGTACAAATCCCTTTCCTTCTTGCATAACCTCATTCATTCATTCAACTAATATTAATTAAGCACCTAGTGTGCGTGGACCCCCTAAGGCCTTGGTGATAATAATGTAAGGAACATTAAAGCAAACATCATTGCTCTCGTGGATTTCTTATGCCAGCAGGGGAGACAGACAATAAGCAGATCAATATATATCCTATACTGTCAGGTAGAAGTAGAAATATGAAGAAAAATAAGGTCGGGTAAAGATTACAGGAGAGCTATTTAAGACTTATCAAGGAGGTCTTTCTGAAGAGGTGGTATTGTTGGAAAACAAGATGATGTGAGGGATAAGCCATGCCACCATCTGAAGGCAGAACATTTCAGGTGGGGGAAACAGTGCAAGGTATGAACAAGTTGACATTTTGAAGAAATAGCAAGAAAACCAGTGTGACTGTTATAGAATAGGAAAGGGGGAGAGCAGGGGAATGGGGCTGGAGACTTGGCTGGGGGATAGATCACACAGGCCATATAAGACATGGGAAAAAGTAGGACTTTATTCCAATGTAATGGGAAGCTATATGTGGGTATGCAGTGTAGTGATAGTGTCTGATTTACATTTTTAAAAAGATCACATTGGCTGCTTTGCAGCGAAGGAATAAGAGAAGATCAGTTGCAGGTTCCAGGGAGAAGTTGGTGGGAGCTTAGACCAAGGAAATAATTGTATAGATGCTGAGAAATGGTTGGATTCGAGATCTCTTTTGTAGGTAAAGCCTCTAGGCCTTACTGATGGACTAGATATGTGAGGTGGGAGAGAAATAGAATCATGACAGACAGATGATTCTTAGATTTTTGGTGTGGACACTGGGTGAAAGATGCTGTCATTTACTGAACTGGGGACAACAGGAGGAAGAGTTATCTTGCAGGAGGTAGGAGAGCATGCTGAGACTTCTGGGTTTTCATGTCAAGTATGATAAGCTTATTAGAAATTACACACAGAGATTTCAAGTAGAAATCATAGATATAATTTCCAAGCAAAGGAAGAGTTCCAAAGAAGGACGAATCAAATGTTGCTTAGAAGTCAAGTAAGGTAAAGATTGAGAATTGATATTTGGCATTTTGTTGGTTGTGGTGACCTTGATAAGGATGCCTTTACTAGAGTAATAGGAAAGAAAGCTAAGAGAAATAGACTCCAGAGAATGAGAGGTGAAAAGTGGTGGAGTTCTGCTAGAAAAGAGAGTGTTAAAGAGGGTTATGGGAGAGTTTATCGAGGGAGCTATTACAGTATGCTTGTGTGCATATGATCCAGGTAAGGGGGACATCTGTGGGGGAGAGGAGATGACTGGAGAAGCAAATCTTGAGTTGGCAGGAAGGAATGGGATACAGGGCTCAAGTGAGCATTTTGGATTTAAAAAGAAGCAGAGACAGTTTATCCATAGTAATAGGAGAAAAGACAGATAAAGATGCAGGTAGGTCCATGGATGTGAAGGCAGGAGAATGAGGAAGTTCTATTCCGGTAGAGTATTTTCTAAGTGAAATAAGAATCAGGATCATTAACTGAGAGGGTAGAAGGGAGAGAAAATTTTGAAGGTTTGAGAATAACAAAGAACGTACACCAATCTGACATAGATTAGGTACTCTAGAAATACCTTTTTTTTTTTTTTTTTTTCCTGAGATGAGGTGACTTTATGGGTGTTAAGAGTAGAGAGAAAGGAAAAGGAAAGGGAAGATGACAGTAGGGTGGAGAGAAGATAAGGCATCCATTAGGGAAGGATTTATAGTGACCTTGACATTAAATATCCAGAAGAAATGGAATGCCACTTCTGTCTTCCTCTGGTTGATGGACTTCAGCCCTGGGGAGAGTGCGCCTTCAGGAAAGCAACTGGCTCAACTGGATGATGGTGAGCATCAGCTTCAGCCAGTTATGTCCTAATTAGATTTTCTCCACCTTATCCACCCCAGGGCTGTGGTGGACAACAGTATTCATAAAGAGAGTGATTAGAAACTAAATGTCAGCCCTTGAAGGAGGCATAGATGGACTGATTAGCTCCACATATTCTTATCTAATCAGACAAATGTAGAAGTGCCTGTAGACAAATTTTTTAATTGTATGGGCTCTCTACCTACCAGGTTCTAGGTACAAATTTGCTTTTGGAATGTCCACACAGTTCTGCAACAAAAGGAGGGACGTTGCTTACCAAGAATGATGACAATGCTGTACTTGATGGCCTTGATTTTTGCCTTTGAGATGAGCCCTCGGTTGGAAATGGTGCACCGCTTTCCATCTGCAGGCACAAAAGGAGAATGGTAAAATAAATGCTGCTTCTGCCAATAGAAGCATCATAGGTTAGACCCACAGTTGTCATGGGACCACTTCCATCTTCCTCACCTATGCCCAGGAAGACCCCCCTTGGACATTTTCCTAAAGATGGCTCTGGGCTGGATGCTGGGAACTGCTCAGTTTGCAGCTTAATGTAAAATGCAAATGCATTGGGACATCCAGACTCTCTCAAGAGGCTTGGCTGGATGCCCTGAATCAACTGAAGCTGGAATTAGCCATGTGACCACAGGGGGCGATGCTGAGACACCCGTCTTGTCCCTTCAGCAACCTAGGGCAAAGCGGTTTGCCTAGAATTGTTACCCCAGACTAGCGTACTCATTTAACTCAAAAACCCTACTCTCAACAAAAGCTCAAGCCAGGGCTATAATAAAAAGCTGTCCCAAATAGGAGCCTGGCTATAACTTTAAGCCTATGTGGGTTGTTTGATAGTAAAACATGTGAGGGTTAAATATAAGAATCCACTACAATGTAAGCTTAATGGAGACAGAGACTTTGTGTTGTTTCTGCATCCTCTAAACTTAGTGAATGATTAACAAATATTTGTTGAACGAGTTAATATAAACCTCTCTCTAGTCAAGAAGTAGTGGTGAAACAAATATTGATTAGGATGGGCAGAATTCAGTGCAGTGGTTCTTAGTAGAAGGAGTAGTTAGATGACAAATTTGGGGATGGAGATGTTGTACACAGGGTGCCTTGATGTTGTGGGAGAGTTTTTACTGTCAGGGCTTCTAACAGCCCATATGGTGCCTTTGTGAAAATTGTGTAAAGGTGCCCTCCCTCCAGATATATGCAGACCTGCCCCAGGGCATACCCTCAATGAGGGAGTCATGGATAGAATGCTAGCTCCACACACCCTCAGCTGGGTGCCATTGATTAAGGCTCAAGGGGCACAACTCTAGTGGTGGCCCAGGTCAGAGGCCCACCCAGGGCGCCTAAGTCATATGGGGCAGGGCGGTTATACCCTAGAGGCCAACCACTGTGCTCGCTGGTCCTCACTACATCTTTCAGATTTCACGTTTGAAGCGTATTTAAATCCTCATGGAAACTGGTGTGAAATTTACCTTTGCACTATTTATTCTACCCCCTCTGCAATCCAATGCAGTCCAACCCACCAAGCATAGCACATCTGCTAAGAGATAAGGACTGAACAAGATAGGCTAAAATAGAGTTCCTCTTCTCTAGGAACTTTCAATCCAGCAGGAAAGATCACACACTCCGCACACGGCTGGGTGAGATGAGAATGAGGAAAACCAAAAACTGACTATGAACGAGGAAGGAAGCCATCCCCCTACCGTTAGGCAGAGGAGGCCGTGTGGCAGAGGCAGAGATTCCCAAGGCAGAGCTGGGGATAGGGGCATGGGATTGGGAAAGACGTGTGAAGCAGAGGGAACGTCCTCAGCCAAGACACGGAAACAAGAAAATGTAGGAAGCGTTTGGACCTCGGTGAGTCATCTAGCTTGGCTGGAGCCTGAAAGGACGCTGGATTTGAGAGTGGGGAGAAGAACTGAGGCCAAAGTGGGAAGACCTTAAATGTCTCCCTGAGGAGTTTGGGCTGAATTTCTGAGGCAGCTGCAAGCCATCGAAACTTCTGAGTGTTTTCACAGCGGGAACACTTACTCACTGGAGAGGACAAACAGTTAGCAGGAATCATAGGAATAAGGGGCTTTCTATGTGCAATGAACTGAAATGCTAATTAGAATTGATTTTTATTTCTTAATGTCTCCCCTGGAAGGCCACTCTTAGGCACTATTAGGGCCTTCAAATCATTCTGTGCATTTCACAGCACCACAAAACTTCAGTGGTGTAAGGAAGCAAATGCTTCAGAAGCATTTACAGCCGTGGTTCTCAAGTGAGGGCAATATTACCCCCTGGGTTATATTTGGAAATGTCTGGACACATTTTTTTTTAATTAATTAATTTATTTATTTATTTATGGCTGTGTTGGGTCTTCGTTTCTGTGCGAGGGCTTTCTCCAGTTGCGGCAAGCGGGGGCCACTCTTCATCGCGGTGCGCGGGCCTCTCACTATCACGGCCTCTCTTGTTGTGGAGCACAGGCTCCAGACGCGCAGGCTCAGTAGTTGTGGCTCACGGGCCTAGTTGCTCCGTGGCATGTGGGATCTTCCCAGACCAGGGCTCGAACCCGTGTCCCCTGCATTGGCAGGCAGATTCTCAACCACTGCGCCACCAGGGAAGCCCCATGGACACATTTTTGATTGTCACAAATGTTTGGGTGTGGGTGCTACTGGCATCTAGTGGGCAGAGGCCAGGATGCTGCTAAGTAAACATCCTTCAGTACACAGAACAGCCCCTCGCAGAAAAGAATTATCTAGTTCAAAACACTGATAGTGCCAAGGCTGAAAAGCCTTGATTTTCAAGGTGATATCTTGGGAAGGATACAGACTTTAGGGTCAAACCTGAATACACCCTCCAGCTCCACAACTTACTAGCGGTGTCACCTTATGCAAATTGCCTACTGTTTCTAGCCTCAGTTTCCCACTTCCAAAAATGAAGCATAAAACACCAAACTCACAGAGTTATTTTGATAATTAAAATAAAAATGTATTCAAGATGCCAAGCCCCACACTGAGAATGTCAATTCCCTTATTAGTTGAGATGATGGGTTTTAACGGTATTTCAGGAGGTATGAGCTGCCTTTATGGAAGTGAACAGACGGTATTACCATATACATTTAGATAGGCTATTATACAGTGTTATCTGTATATAGGAATTGTATACATCAAATAATTATCAGGGTGGGATTATAGCCATGGGAGGCAAGTAAAAGACAGCAGATCAAACTGTATCTTTTTGGGTTTCCCTGGTGGCACATTGGTTAAGAATCCGCCTGCCAATGCAGGGGACACAGGTTCGAGCCCTGGTCTGGGAAGATCCCACATGCCGCAGAGCAACTAAGCCTGTGCACTACAACTGCTGATCCTGCGCTCTAGAGCCTGAGAGCCACAACTACTGAAGCCCGTGCGCCTAAAGCCCATGCTCTGCAACAAGAGAAGCCACCGCAATGAGAAGCCCACGCACCGCAATGAAGAGTAGCCCCTGCTCACCGCAAGTAGAGAAAGCCCACGTGCAGCAACAAAGACCCAATGCAGCCAAAAATAAATAAATAAATAAAATTAATAAATTTATTTTTAAAAAATTGTATCTTTTCAAAGTATCTCCATTTGCTGGACTAACAGCTGGCTCCTAAACAGTATGGCTCTGAAGACTTAGTTGGTTTTTCAGAAAACTTCTCGAGAATGACATTTGTGCTCTGAAATCTGCTTAAAATGGAAACTTGCAGTACTTTCCACAGAGCAAATGGGTGACAATATAATCAACTCCTGCCCTTCGATCTCCCAATGAAATCAGTGAAAAGCATATTTAATCCAACCACTCTAGGAAATGCAAAGCCTCCAGCTCCTAAAGATGGCTCTTCAAAGTGAGCTGAGCTACAAAATCCCAGTATTCTCCTTTATTGGGAGATAAAAGGATTATTTCTACTCAGACCTTGGGGCTGAGCTGAGGCCAGAAAAGCAGTGAAATTCAGCTGTCACTGTGCATTAATAGGGGGCAGCCTAGAGGCGGTGGGTTGATTAGATTCAGGACTGGAAGCAGCATGCTGCCTTAGGCTGTCTTAGTTCAAGGATGCAACCCTAGTGGCGGCCCACGCTGGAGGTTTAGTCTCCAAGTGGCCAGTTCCTGCTCCTTACCTTCCCCATGCTTCATGCCCCTTGCAGAGTCACTGGGAACCTATTTTTCTTGTGCACTGAGCCCATGAAGGGGGAGCAGTTGGTATCTAGAGATTTTAAGTGAAGCAGAATTTATTCCTGGTGGGTGGAGGGGCCATCAGTGGACCTACAATGAGTCCAGGTGATTTGTTTGTTAACAAGGAAGACTACCTGGTTAATATTTTTAAATATTTTTTTTTCATATGTTGGGAACTTTATGTACTTCAGGTTTATTTAAAAAATTAAACATTTTAACAGTTAGGCCTGATTGCCTGATTTCTAAAATTTTTAAACTTAAAATTCACTTTCAATTTCTGATCATTGATGACCTCTTTATCTACGAATATAACCTGAATGTTAACTATTTTTAGCATGTTATGTCTCATCTGCTTAGCTGCAGGACTTTGGCCACTTCCTTTTGTTTTTTATAGGAGGTCATAGCTAGATATGAGGAGGTATGACCTAACTTACCTAACTCACAGCCTTTTCTGTTCCTCAGCTCCTCAGCTCAGGCAGAACCAGGAACCCTGACAGACCTAAAATAATTGTGGCAGAGACAGGTTAGCTATCCACCAAATCCTTTCTTTGCCCCCAGGGCACACAGAGAGACTACATTTCCCAGTCTCCCTTTCAGCAGGGCATAGTCATGTGACTAAGTTCTGCATCTAGGAACATGGGAAGAATCCATATGTACCATTCCCAGGCCTGGCTCAGATAAATCCCATGAGTAATCCTTCACTCTCTCTTCCCCCCTCCCCAGACTGCTGGATGCTGATGCTAAGCAATACCTTAGCAGCCGTCTGTTAAGAGTGGCAGAATCTCCATCTGCTTGAGTTTCTGAATGACTGTATCCATCCCTTTGACCTTTACTGTTAATTGGACTTTAATTGAACAAGAACCAAACTTCTATTTTAAGGCTGCTGTATTTGGGGGTTTCTCTGGTATAGCTTCTAGAGTTTCCTTAACTAAAGCAGAGATTGGTGCTTCATATGCAGCGCTGTCATAACACAAACCTAAAACATGTGGCATTGGCCTAGTGAGCAGGCAGCAGGTAATAAGGAAACTGATAGGGAAAGCTGGGACACTAGAGATGCATTGGATAGAACCGTTATATATGATGCTTGGGAAGGCAGATTGTGTGCCTACTGAGACTGGACCCCCGGGGAGGGTACAAGGGTGGTGTGGAGTTAGGACTCTCCAGAGAAACAGAACCAATAGGATATATATATGTGGAAATTTGTAATAGAAATTGACTCATGCAGTTATGGAGGCTGAGAAGTCCCATAATCTGCTGTCTGCAAGCTGGAGAACCAGGAAAGCTGGTGGTATAATTCAGCCCAAATCCAAAGGCATTTTCATGGGAGAAATACCAGGGGAGATGATGGTATAAGTCTAAGTCCAAATGCTGGAGAAACAGGCAACCAATGGTATAAATCTCTAAATCCTAGTCTGAAGTCCCAAGAACCAGAAATGCTGATGCGCAAGAGCACGACAAGATGGATGTCCCAGCTCGAGCAAATTTACACTTCCTTTGCCTCTTTATTCTATTCAAGCCTTCAGTGGATTGGATGATTCTCACTGGCATTGGTAAGGACGATCTTCTTTACTTAGTCTACAGATTCAAATGCTTCCAGGAATGCACTCCAGACACACCTAGAAATAATGTTTTGCAAGCTATCTGTCTAGGGCAATCAAGTTGACACAGAAAATTAGCTACCACAGTTGATAAATAGAATGTTAATAGTGTGTGTTGATTGCCACCAGCTGTGTTTAGCAAGTATCAAAAAAAGAGATGAACTCAGACAAGAGTTGGTTGGTTTATGAACAAAAATGAAAGGAAGTTAAAAGAATGTTCTAAAATTTGGGATCTTGTAGAGTTGCAAGGGTCAGTTGCTCCTAGCCCCTCGTAGCACCAGCTGTATACTTTGCGTGGCCGGGTACAAAATGAAAATGCGAATGTGTATACCTTCTGAGTGTGCAGGTCTTGTGCCGATGAAGCCTGAACCCAAATTCAGTTATTACAGTGAGGGGTTTAAACCAGCAATGAGGGGAAGATCAGACTAAGGATGTGGCCTCCCACCTATGGTTTCAGGTGGCCTCAAGCTAGCTTCTATTCAGTTAGGGGAAAGGGATTGGGTGAGGAAGCAAAGAAACAAGTCAAGCCTGAGAATTATTTTCAGAAAGACTTTTTGAATATGATTGCTGGCATGTGAAACTGACTGGAAGCAAATAAATCAGAAGTCTACTAAGTTTTTTAGGAATGATATTGCCAGATGAACCATGAGGTTTATATCTTTGTCAGTACTTAGAAATAGCAGACTTTAAAATTTTTACCAGTCCTGTGAGTGGAAAATTGTATCTAATTGAAGTTTAAATGGGCACTTTCCTGATTTATCAATGAGGTTGAGAATCTTATTTTTGGCTATTTCTCTTTTCCCTCCTGTGAAATGTCTGTTTGTGCCTTGCTCATTTTTCTTCTATTTATCTTTTTAAAAAATATATTTGATTGATTTTTAGGAGTTCTTCATACATTCTTCATACATTTTCCCAGATTACGTGTTGCAAATAGCTTCTCCCACTTTTTGGCTTGACTTTTAAATATAAATAGAGTCAAATTTATCCATGAGTTTTTTGGTTTAATGTACCTTGTATCTTGTATCTCATTTAAGAATTCCTTTATTCTAATGTCATAAAAATAACACCCTACATTTTCTTTAAAAATTTTTAAAAGTCTTACATTTCACATTTAAGTCTATAATTTCCTGGAATGTAATTTTGCCTAAGAATTGAGGTGAAGTTCCAATTTCATTTCTTTCCCTATGATCTTCTGACATGTATCAAGTTCTCATATATGTGTAGTTCTATTTGCGGGCTGTTTTATTTTCCATTTTTCTATTGAATTGTGTCAATACCACACTCTATTAATCATTCTAACTTTATGATAAATCAATATTTGGTACAGTAAACCTCTACTACCTTGTTCTACTTCTCCAGAACTGTCTTCATGGCTTTTTCTTGGCTCTTGAAATTTCCATGTATGTTCTTAAATTGGCTTGTCAAGCTCAATAAAATGTCCCGTTTCAATTTTGATTGGAACTGCATTAATCTGTAGATCATTTGAAGAGAATTGACATCTTTATGGTACTGAATCTTACTATCCACGAACATGCTATAAGTGTCATTTATTTATATATGTATATATATATATATATTTTTTTTTTAACTTTGGGTTTATTTATTTATTTATTTATGGATGTGTTGGGTCTTCGTTTCTGTGTGAGGGCTTTCTCTAGTTGCGGCAATTGGGGGCCACTCTTCATCACGGTGCGCGGGCCTCTCACTGTCGCGGCCTCTCTTGTTGCGGAGCACAGGCTCCAGACGCGCAGGCTCAGTAATTGTGGCTCACGGGCCTAGTTGCTCCGCGGCATGTGGGATCCTCCCAGACCAGGGCTCGAACCCGTGTCCCCTGCATTGTCAGGCGGACTCTCAACCACTGCGCCACCAGGGAAGCCCTGTATATATTTTTCATAAAGTCCTTTATGTCTTTTGCTGAAGGTGTTGTTTGCAGAGAAGCCATTTTACTCTCATGTACTGATGAAGAAAGGTACTTAATGGGCTTATTTCAAGTTCATTTAGTTAGAGGTGAACAGGACTCTAACCCAGTTCCTAATCTGAAGATTTTTCTTCACCTCGTTCTTCCCCATTTAATTGGAAACATGTACTTTGGATATAGCATGGATCACATCACATCTTCTAAGTCATAATGGACAGACTCAGTTATATCAGATATGTTATACTTCATCTATTTCATGGGTGCACCTCCCCCATCTCCTGCCCCCATGTGATAACTGTTCTGTTTTATAGGAGTAAACACCCCTGGGCATCAAGAGCAAGCTTATTTATGAAAGATAACCTATGGGATTGGAAACCTCATATTCTCTACCTCTCGCCTTCCGCGCACTTGTTTTTCGGAAAGTCTGTAGATCATTTATTAAATAGTTCTTTCTTTTCCTTTCTGTCAGCCTTTGAGGGGGAGAAATAGGCATACTTGCCAGAAATAAGAGTGATTCTTAAACTTGAATTTTGCAGCCCATGTTTACAAAGTGAGCTTCTGTTCACACTAATCATTGCTTATGTCCCCTCGTTGAGGAGCAGTAATCCTGGGGTACTAACACCACTGGAGATCCTACTTACCAGCCAACTCCAGAGCTACTTGGCTGTAATGACAGATAGAAAACCAAGTGGGTTCTGCTTATGAATAAGATATAGAGAGTATACAGGCTTTTGAAACCACCATCTGCCTGCTCCTCATTCCAGAAAGGGGTCAGTGATGGTGATATAAAGATATAGACAACTAAAAAATAGGTGTGATGGACATATAAACTTGTATTAAAGAATAAAAACTGACTGTAGCCATTTCCACCTTTGGGGAGGAGTAATGGCATACTGTGTATCAGTGGGAAAATGGATCTCTATGTGGCTTTGTAATATCTCAGGGACTAGAGGATGGGGGAAACCCAAGAGTGCAGGGACTGGAAAATCGAGTAGCAGGGAGATACGGGGCACTCTGGGGAGAGACAGGGGCCCAACCACAGTGGTGAGAGGCCTGCTGAGAAAAAAGGGATGGGAGACACCCCGGGTGGTGGGGTAGCTGACAGAATGTGGAAACTTTTCATCACCTCAAACCCAAGGAAAATAAGGTGAATTCCATGGTTCATTGGACCAGGAGCAGAGGGGACAGAAGAGCTGTTGGAGGTGAGACAGTGGGGTAAGAACCCAGAGGGACAAGGAGAGAGGACACAGCAGTCTCCTGGAACTGGCAGAAACCACAGGACAAGGGTTTAAAGCAATCTGATTTAAATCTGAAAGTACAGGAAGACCTCAGCCTACTTAAACAAAATTAGGTCACCTTTTAGATTTTTAAATATATCAAAACAAAACACTTCGGGAGATGACTCTGGAATAGTGCTCTGAAGGCCAAGCACAGCAGGGAGGCTGGTGAAAGCCAGCCATGCCAACAATCCTGTTTGGGTTTTTTAATTAAAAAAATGGTTTGTTTGTTTTTTTTTAGTTTGAGCTCTTTTTTCAGTCATTCACCACCTTCCTTTCTGTCATGTCCTTCTTTCTGAGAGGGAGCTTGATGTAGAGGAGAAAACATAGGCTTTCTAGCCAATCATATGTGCATTTGAATCCTGCTGTGTCATGCGCTGCCTATGAAAACAAGCAAATTGCTTTACCCTCGAGCCTGTCTTCCATGTGCAAAAGATAGACGATAATATCACCTTTCAGGGTTCTGTAAGGATTCAGGGAGGTAAAGTATGGAAAGGACCCAGAAGTGGCTGACAGTAAGTGCTCTGTCTGTCCCTCTGTCTTGTCAGTGTATGTTGACAGATGGAACAAACAAATGGATGGTGGCCAGATCATATTTTAAGATAGAACTCTGACCCACACTCTGCAGCAACCAGCCCAGGAAACCAACCCATTATCTACAGTAACCAGACCAGGAAGCCAACCTGCTATGTGCAACTCAGACTTGGAGGAAGTCAGACCACTGTCTCTATCTCGCAGTCCATAAGCCAAATAAGAATACCTGTAACAGTCTACCCCAAATAGCCAAGACTTGATAAATGACTGACAGCTTCTTTAATATTTGCCCCTATTTTTTACTTAAAGCCATCCTGAGAAAGCCAAATATACACCCCTAACCCATCACACAGGATGCCATGCTTCTAGTCAGCGCACTTACAGCTGCCACATGCCAACAGCCACCAATCAGGACGTACTGGAGGCTTTCTCACTCCACTGCCTGCTTTTGTATTTCTGCCAAGAGACAAGTGATGGTGGCTGAGTCCCTTGCTATAGCAAGCTTTGAAAAAATAGCCTTTGTCTATTCTCATTTGGTTGGTCTTTGTTTATTTCCACCATCTCTTTTTTTTTTTCCTGACTCTTCCCCTGTTATGGACTGAATGTTTGTGTCCCCACAAAATTCATAGGTTGAAGCCCTAACCCCCAATGTGATGGTATTTGGAGATGGGGCCTTTGGGAGATAGAGTTAGATGAGATCACGAGAGCAGGAACCCTATGATGGGATTAGTGCCCTTATAAGAAGAGACATTAGAAAGATTTCTCTGTCTCTCTCCTCTCTGCCATGTGAGGGGATAGCAAGAAGGCAGCAGCGGACATCTGCAATCCAAGAAGAGAGCTCTTACCAGGAACAGAACTGACTGGTACCTTGATCTTGGGTTTCGAGTCTCTAGAACTGTGATAAAATAAATTTGTTGTTTAAGCCACTCACTGTGGTATATTGCTGTGGCGCCTGAGCATACTAAAACATCCTCCTTTTCCCTATGCATCCTTCCAACCCAAAGCTCTGGACCTTCCAAAGCCCTCTGGTCCCGCTACACTTGATCTGTTCACCATCACACTAGGGTCATGCACTCTGTTAAGTGACAACTCACTTGAAAAGCTCCCCAGGCAATGCAATGATATATCTATATATCTATACAGATATGTATAATTTAAAAATTAATATGATTTCCATTTGTAAAAGATAGATGATAATTTTTACAAAATGAATATATGTATACAGTCTCAGCGTTAGACCTCTCAGTGTCCAAACACACACACAAAAAAAGAAGAAAATAAAAATCAACTAAGATTCTACCACTCAGAGATAATCACTATAACATTTAGTATTTGTCCTCCCTGACATTTTCTATCTATCTATGCATCCAGCTATCATCTATCTGTACATGCACTTATATATTCTATTGTATATTATATATTCACACATTTATAAAGGCAACACCATACAGCTTTCTCCTTCTTAATCTAATACATCGTAAACATCTTTCTAAGGCAATAAGTATACTATACAATAATCTTTAGAGCTGTAGTATTTCATTGTATGGCTGTATAATTAATGTACTTAATCCCTCATTGTAGGATGTTCATACCTTTTTCACTTTTTCCTGATTATGAACAATAATTCGTATATTTTCTTTTCTTTCCCTTAATCAGTAGTTTATTTCCTTATAGCATATAAGGTAGCAATCATGTGTATTTATTTTTTTATTTATTTACCTATCCATCTATTTCCAAATAGTTGGATAGTTTTCTCAACAACACTAATTTTCAAACAATCTCTATTTTCCTATCAGTCTGAACTACTTCATCATACCCTAAATACCTTAGGTTTCCTTTAGAGTTTCTGTCCTGTTCTATTCCCCCTTTCATGTAATTCTATGATTGTTCAACAACTATTTGGTGTATTTCTTTGATATCTGATATAGGAAGGATGCCTTCATCCATCTTTTTTTTTTCAGACAAATATTCTGATCTTTGACCATCGCCAGCCACCCACAAAGAATAAAATGAATGTATCCCCTCTGATTACTCTTGTTCTTCTAGAAGAACCAGAGTGCAAAGACTAGACCAGCATGAGGGAGGCACAAGGATCTGTGCTGAGCCACAAGCAAATGATAGATTCTTCATG
The DNA here is from genome assembly GCF_965194825.1 of Balaenoptera physalus. Classification (NCBI taxonomy): domain Eukaryota; kingdom Metazoa; phylum Chordata; class Mammalia; order Artiodactyla; family Balaenopteridae; genus Balaenoptera; species Balaenoptera physalus. Next base: position 81,130,830 of record NC_138887.1, on the reverse strand, counting down.
GGTGGAAAATTTCCCAGCAGCCTGTGAACACCTCTGGGTTATACTCGTCACTCAGAGTGGAAGTCAGCTGCCTGTGACAGTGTCTCCTACTAGACCAGAGGCTGTCAAACATGGGTCCACATTAAGATCATCCGAAGAGCTTTTCCAAAGTAATGATGCCCAGACCCCACCCCAGATGAAGTAAATCAGAATCTCTTAGGCAGCAGTTTCTGGGTACTGGTGCATTTGAAAAGCTCCCTGGGAAACACTCTTGTGCAGCTAGGGCTGGGACCCAGTGCACGAAACTGTAGGCTTCCTATAATCAAGATCCATGCTATTTACTCCTTAGCATTCTTGGTCCTTTGGACCACTCCTGACATGTGTTGGAACACAGCAGAATTGAACTGAATTCAGATGAAGACACCAAGACTTACACATCTCTACTAATTCTCCTAGGGAAAGGGATACAGATTATTAGTGCCCAATAATGAATCCTCTTAACTTTCTCTCAGTTACACTAAAAGAAGTAGCTTCGATGTGGAGGAAAACAAGCTCTGTCTTGGTCCAGTAAAGGTAACAGCTGAAAGTCTGAAAAGAGGAAGACTTAGAGAGAATCTAATCTGTCCCCTCATTTTAACCCCTTGGAGTCCAGAGAGGTTAAATGACTTTGCAAGGTGGCACAGCTCTTAGTGGCACATCTGGAACGGAAACGAACTCTTCTTACTCCAGGGATCGGTGTTATACCTTGCTGCCCTTGTGTGAGCCTATGTGGGTGAGTATGTATATGTGTGTGCATATGGGCGTGTAAGTGTGTGTGTGTGTGTATGTGAGACTGGGTGTTTCAATGTGTGTGTACATGGAATGGGAGGAGGTGTGGAAGCTCCATGGGCGCAGAGCTGGTCCCCTCCTTCAGAACTAGTCGCATTAAAGTAACTAGACACCCAGGAACACTTTCTCTTTTCTTTCGGGCACGTTGGTTTGCTGTGTTCTCTCCAGGTTGTCCTCAGAGGCCCAGCAATGTCTGCCTGGGAAGCAGGGTAGGGTTCCAAGTCTCAGCACCGATTGTGTAGGTTTGCTGAAGCGGGATTTGGGGAAGGGTTGTAGCTGGCAGCCTCAGGCTCATTCTGCTGTGCGGTGGTGTGCTGGGACAGTGGGGAAGGCATGAACCACGCCTTGACTGTCCTAGGGTCCAGGACTGTTCTGTGGATAGATGGCAGTTTTCTTGTGAATGTAAGCCAAGCAGAAATGTTTGTCCTCATGTTTTGCTGAATGTGCGGCTTCCTCCCTGCACTGTCCTGTCTTTTCATCCCAGAGTCCTCCAGGGGCCCTCTCTCCCAGACCTGCCAGACTAGGGTGACCCTCAGGTCCTGGCTCAAAGGCTGCTTCGAAGGACTCTGCTGGCACAACTTGGCCAGGCCCAAAGTCCTCCTTCCTCACTTTTTAGGGAAGCCACGTGGAGAAAGCAGAGCCTGCCCGGGACAGCCTTTGGGGGTCTGACCTGCCAGCTGGGCCCTGATATAACAGAGCAGGCTTGTTATAACCAGAAAACCCAAGCTCATATTTGCTAGAGGAAAACTAGCTAAGAGTTGGGTAATGCAGATGAGAGACTTACCTGAGCAGCTGGAAATCACCGTCTCATGGGCTTTACTTTTGACCCAAATAGTTCTGATCACAATGGCATAGATGACACTGCGGAAAGGACCAAAGATACTATTAAAATGTCTGGTGGGTCCATACTGTGAAGACCGCTCCCAGTTCCCTGAGTGTGAGGTGTGGAGTCAGAGGTCTCTCAACCACGGTCTGCCTGCCTCTGTAGAATCACAGTAGATGGCAGCTACTTCTTTTTTTTAAGCCAGGAGGCTTGGACCTGGTGAAGTTAACTGATTTCTCCAAGATAACTCATGTGGTCAGAGGTATAGCTGAGGTTGGAATCCAAATACAGGGTTCGGGGTCAGATTTAGATTTGTAACCAGCTCTACTACTTGCTGGTTATATGACCTTGATTTTAGACAGGCTTTCATGTGCCTCCATGATTCCCGCCTCGAGTGTTCACATCACTGTGTCATCCTCTCCCCTTGAGTGTGGCTGGACCTGTGACTTGCGTCTGTCTAATTGATGCATTGGGGTGAAAGTGATGGGATGTCTGTGATTACACAAGTGTGTAGCACCTGTCTTGCTAGTGTCTCTCTGTATTCCTAGCTTTGAAAAAGCAGGTTGCTGTGAGTCCTACAGCCCCAGGAAATCAATTCTGCCAGGACCCCAGGGGAGCTTGGAGGAAGATCCTTCCTCACTTGAGCCTCTGATGACACCCCAGCCTTGGCAGACACCTTGATGGCTGCCTTGCCTAAGCAGAGGACCCAGTTAACCCATGTCCAGACTCCTGACCCACAGAAACTGTGAGATAATAAGTGTATGTTTTAAGTCACTAGGTTCATGATAATATGTTACCCAACAATACATAACTAATACACTGAGCAAAATAGGAGGAATGTTTGTGTCCCTCTCCTCCCCCAGTTTACATGTTGAAATCCTAATGCCCAATGTGATGGTATAAGGAGGTGAGGCCTTTGGGAGGTGCTTAGATCATAAGGAGGATGAAGTCCTCATGAATGGGATTAGTGCCTTTATAAGAGGAGACCCCACAGAACTTTCTTGACCCTTCTGCCATGTGAGGCTACAAGGAGAAGTCTGCAACCTGGAGGACAGCCCTCACCCGAATGTACTGGCAACCTGATCTCAGACTTCCAGCCTCCAGAACTGTGAGAAATACAGTTGTGTTGTTTAGAAGTCACCTACTCTGTGATATTTTGTTATAGCAGCCCGAACCCACTAAGACACTGGGCCTCAGTTGAGACTGTCAAATCGAGGTAGTAATACAAACCTCTTAAGAGGTTTATAGGGATCAAATGTGACAACATTTAAAGTACTATGCACAGGGCTTGAAAATTAGCAGAGGCTCAATAAATGCCATTTTCTTTCCTCTCTTTCTTCCCCAATTTTCACATAATATCACACCTACTTTTACGTGATATAATCTGTACCGAAAAGGAAAAAAAGTGTTAACGACTCAAAAGCATTAGCAAATTTTGTATCCTTTGTTCCCTTTGATAAATATAAACATGCATGCCTTTCTTTAATTAGTTATTTGACATTTCTAATTTATTAAGAACCTTGACTAAAAACTTTGAGACAAAGCACTTCTTCATTTTAAAACTGCACTAACTTCCCTCTTGAGAATCACTTGGTTGAAAAAAAATCAAGAGTTCTAGTTTGCAGTAGCTGACAAAGCACTAATTGCTTTTAATGATCTTTAGAATATACCTTAATTAATGGCTGTGGTAAAACCCTCCTTATTGATTTTCCCCTGCTCAGAGGAGCGCTCTGAGTGTTCCAGGAAAGCTCGGGGCCTTTTTGGAGCATCCTCACTCCTTCTCATATACCTGCCCAGGGACTTTTCTGGAAATTGTTTGCCTACATTAAAGAAAAAATGAGAAAGAAAACTGCTAATGAGTCTATTCTTTACCCTAAGTTGAATATTTGTTAGAGCAGGGAAACTTTTTCCCAGGTAAATGAAATACAAGGAAAGGTTACAACCACCATCAAGCATTAATTGTGTACTACAATTGCAACCCTAGGACTTAATTGATCAATAATTCAAATATTTGTTGACCATCAACCATATGTACAATGGAAAATTAAGAAAGATTTTATGTGTTAGGGGTTTGGGCTTTAGTCACCCCCACCTCGTCTCCTTAGGATCAATCAGGCAGGTGGAAAGCCAGTACCAGCTTTACTGTTACCCAGGAAAACTAATAAGTAAGATGCCTCTTCAGTTTATTCCCCAAATCCAGCCACTTCTCAGGGTGTAACAGTCATGCGTCAGAGAGGACTCTGAATACATTGATTTCCTTCTTCTTGCTGATTTCTTTCATCTAATTAATCAACAAGTTCTGTGGACTGTCCTTCAAAATGTCTCCGTCACCTGTACCTTCCTCTCCATTCCTGATCTTCACTATCACTTTGGACCCTTATGATCTGTTTTTGTTTAATATTGATATTTCGATGATTTTTTTATTGTGGTAAAATAAACATAACATAAAATTTACCATTTTATCCATTTTTAAGTGTATAGTTCGGTGGCATTAAGTGCACTGACATTGCTGTGCAACTATCACCATCATCCATCTCCAGAACTTTCTCATCTTCCGCAACTGAAACTCTGTACCCATTAAACACAGAAGTATGCATTACTTCACAAATTAATGTGTCATCCTTATGCAGGGGCCATACTAATCTTCTCTGTCTCATTCTAATTTTAGTATACATGCTGCCAAAGCAAGCACCCCTTATAATCTCTTGCCTGATTATTTGCCATAGTCTTCTAAACACCTCCACTCTGCTAACATCTTGAATGCCCACACCTCCTGCCATCAGAACTGGAGCTCTGGGACAGAGCAGCATTCCCTGGCTTAAAAATCCTCCAGTGCCTCCACTTTCCTACAAGATGATATCCAGTCTCTCAAGCAGGGCATCCAAAGCCTCCCACAATCTGTCTCTGCTTTCTTCATCTCTATCATTATCATCCTGCCTCCCTCCCTGCCCACTGTCTCTCAACACATTTTTTTCTGTGTGGGCAACAGGAGAAATCAACTAAACTAACCCCGATTCCATGCTTAGTTTGTGGTTGACTTTGGGTGAATGTGAGATCCAAGGTCTTCCATTTCTCTGTGTCTGCTTTCCTTTCTTCCTGAAAATATTTTTTTTTAGCCCATTCTCCATATATCACTTTGCTGTGAAACCTTTCTGAGCTGCCTCTGTTCCTCAGTGACAGCTCCCCCTTCCTTGGGGCTTCCATGCTGGTGTAACACTAGGCACGCTGACTTTTGTCTATGGCAGTTGTATCTTAAAGATCAAGCAGACCTAGAAATAGCCCATTCTCAGAAACAGAGCTGAGGAATAGCACCTCCATTCTTTTGGGTCAACTTCTTCCATGTCTTTTCTTTATCTCCACTCCCTCAGCAGGTGTAGCTTTTCTTCAAGTTTCTTAAAAATCTGAAAACCTAAGGGGTCACTAAGATTGAGTAAAATACCTCTTCCCTGCAACTGGCTGGTTTATTTCTTGATTTTATGGAAGACAGTCCAGACACAGACCCGTTTTCCTTCATTACCTTCATGAAGGCAGCTCCTGGCGGTGGGAGAGTGCGGGAGTCCAAGCCAGAGGAAGACCTTTCAAGTGGCATTAAGTACTCAAGAGGATGCCTGAGGCCAGTTCCTGAGTCTTGCTTCTGGATTGTGTATGAGGAGTGTCAGGAAACAGAACAAAAATTCTCTCTGTCCTCAAGACACATGGAGAGCATTCCACTCAGACCAAAAGTGCCCCTTTCACAAACGCTGCAGGACTCAGCACAGGCCTGGGGACTTGAAGGGTGCCCATCACAGTCTTGGAGCCACAGGCTCCATCTCTGCCTCCACCTTTGCCTCATTTTGGGGCCTGAGGATGATGTCCAGTTGTGCTCTGAAGTTCTCATTAGACGCCAAGCATAGGGAGGGGGAGTAGGGGGAGCTGATGCTTCACTTAGCACGGTCCTTTTTACTCTTCTCCTAGCAGAGGCTGAAGGATGCTCCCTGACCAAAAGTGTCTCTCCCCTTTATTAGTTAATTTCACTAGTACTAATGCTATGAAGATAAAATATAGGGAGATACAAGAGTATATAATAGAAGGCTTGGCTTGTTCTGGGGGTCATGGAAGCCTTCCCAGAGGAGGTGAAATTTCAGCTAAGATCTGAAGGATAAAATTGATTTTTTAAATGCAAAAGAGGGTGATCATTCAGGCAGAGGGAACAGCATGTGCAAAGTCGCTGAAACAGGAGGGATCATGCGCATTTGAAGAACTTAGAGAAGGCCAGCACGGCTGAAGCATGGTGAGTAAGGTAGCTTGTGTGCCTTAAGATAAGGATGGAGAGTGAGGCAAGAACCACATCACACATGGCCTTCAGTGCAGGGTTAGAGGTCTTGGACTTTATCCTGAAACAATGGAAATCCACTGAATGGCTCTAAACAGGAAAGTAAAATGATTGATTAACATGTTTTTTCAAAGATCAGACATTGTTCAGTGTGTATAATTTGTTTCTATACATATGTATATGCTGGTGTATGAATTGAACAGTCCTGGAAGGGTATATAGCCGGGGTCCCCAACCCCCGGGCCGCGGACCGGTAGTAGTGCATGGCCTGTTAGGAGCCAGGCCGCACAGTAGGAGGTGAGCGGCCGGTGAGGGAGTGAAGCTTCATCTGTCACTCCCCATCGCTCGCAATTCCGCCCAAACCAGGCCCTCCCTCCCCATCCCCCCATCCCCCCCACCCCCGCCCGTGGAAAAATTGTCTTCCACGAAACTGGTGCCTGGTGCCAAAAAGGTTGGGGACCACTGGTATATACGAAATTCTTAACAGTGCTACTTCTGAGGAGGGGGACAGGGCAGAAGTGGAAGGAAGATTTTTATTTTTCATTTCATACTCTTTTGTTGCTTAGAATGGGGAAATCTTCCAGAAGCTCTTCAGAGAGCTCACATTTCATTGGCTAGAACTGGATGACGTGGCCGTTCCTGAACCATTCACATGCTGAGGGGAGGGGTTGCCATGAGTGGCTTAGAGTGGAATGGATATGGGAAATTCAAACGCAAGCATCCACCATAACCTGGCAGGCTAGTGATAATGGCTTTTTCAAAAGACCTAATTAACTCTTGCCACCCCTCAGGTAAAAATATATAGGATGTCACTTCCTTCACTGATGCGATGGGTCATCTGACCTTGGCCTTGGACTTCATGTCATGGACAGTGCTGGCTAGGATCTTGGGCCCTTTTCCCCACCATGGCCTTGTAGGCCATAGAACTGTACTGACCTCAGCCTGGGGCTTTCCCACAGTCTGTTCCCCTTTCCCCAAGCAAAATAAGATGGATTTTTCTTTTCGTGTAACATAAATCAGTGCTCCATGACAAACGTCCTTTCTTCCACTTATTCCTTTGCAATTGTCGGCTCTGGATCTTTTAAGCCTCTACCTTTGTCTCACAGAGTAAAAATGATAGGAGAATGAGAAATCAATTAGGTAGCAAGAAAATAACCATAGCTAAAGTAAAGCAATTACACCAGGGCTAAAAACCTTTCCCAGCAACAGTTAGACAGTTGTGTCAAATAAATTTTGAAACAACAGGAGTTGTGTTGACCCAGAAAAACAGTGTATTGCCTTTATTGTCAGTCACTGTGGGTTCAAGTCTTGGGAGCCTGATTTAATTAATGACAGAACAGCTAAATCTTTATCCATACACAGCTCTCATGACAGTTTGCCACTGACAATACAACTCCTTCCTTCCTCTCTTTCCCTCCCTCTCTGCCTTTCTTCCTTCCTTCTTTCCTTTCACATATATTTATGGAGTATCTACCATATGCCAGAAACTGATCTAGGCACTAAATAACCAGAAATTTCCATACTAAGGGTGTGTGTGTCTCTGTGTGTGAGAGAGAGAGAGAGACAGAGATGGAGTGACATGACACTTCTGTCTGATTGATGAAGTTCATCAGTCAGGTCTGCATTGTTTATTTAATCAAACATTTATGAAGTGTCCACTGTGTGCTGGGTTTGGAGTCTAGAGATTAAGAGACAAGAGTCCCTGTACTCAAGAAATGTAGCCACACTAGCAGGCAATGACTCTCCCGTGAAGCCTTAATGGCAACATGGACAAGCTGAGGCGGGATGCGGCCTAGGATTGGCAGGGGCAGCTCCGTGTGGGGTTGGTATTTGAAATGAGACAGAAAGAACGTGAATCATTTTGCCAGAAGCAAGGCAGGGTGAGTCTGGAGGAGTGCTCAGGCATAAGGAGTGATGTGCACAAAAGCCCAGGGGTGAGAGGAGTGTGGGGTGTTACAGAAACAAGAGATGGCTTGTTCTGGCTGCAGAAGTGGGTGCAAGGAGAGTGTGTGAGCAGCTTCTCCAGGAATAGCCATGGAATCTGAAAAGGACCAGCGATCAGTCTTAGCAGATATTAAATGTATATAAAGCTAGACTAATGAAAACAATGTGGTGTTAGGGGCAGAAAAACCACTAATTTAGTTATTTGTGTGTTTTCTCCTTTTCTTAATTATGTCAATCACTACTAACTGGAAACAAAATGAAACCATATTCAAAGTGAAGAAACAAATGACAAACCAGGGAAATTTTTGCAACATATTAAAAAAGAAAAAGGTTATTGCACAAAAAATTCTCTAAAGATAGAGAATAGAGAAAATAAAAACAGAATAAAGTGAAGGGAATAGAAAGCTCAGAAACAATAAGAGCATTTATAATATAAATATGCATATGATAAAATTACCATTTCATACCATAGAGAAAAGATAAATCACTCAGTAAGTGATATTGGGACAAATGACCCAGCATTAAAAAAAAAAACAAGACAAATTTAACTTAGATCTCTAATTCATATTACATAAAAATCAAATTAAACATCAAAATCAAATAAAAAATATTTTAAGGTGATATTTTTAACATGCTCTCAACACTGAAATTATTTTCAAATAATTAAAATTATAAATCATTAAAAAGTTAAAGTATAGATAAGTTTGTGAAAGGGACAATTTCCTAAGAAAGAAAAGAAATGAAAAAATGTAAAGAAAATTGTGTGTAGATGTGAATACATTAAAATATAAAATGCTTATTTATTACAGAAAAGCCATATACATTTCATTCATATTTTCACATGCATTTATATAAAGTTTTGCAAAGTGCTTTCCTATGATTCTTTTTTTAAATCGAGTCATTTGACTTTCTAATTTAGGTATTCATGATTTCTCTCCTTGATTATGTCAGTCTTATTAACTGAAAGCAAAATAAAATCACATTCAAAATGAAAAGGCAAACTAGGGACAAACAAGGGAAATATCCTAATCGTATAAAAATAGGAAAAGTTTTTATATAAAAAAATCTCTAAAGAGAGAGAATAGAGAAAATAAAATAAAATGGAGAAAAATGGGTGAAAGAATACGAATAGGTAATTTACTTAAAAAACAAAAATAATAACGAACATATAAAATGTGTTCAACCTCATCTGTGATGAAAGAAATGCGAATTAAAACAATAGTATATATGTATTTTTGCCTATCAATTTGGTAAGAATATACATATATATATGTATATATATATATGTATATAAATGTGTCACACATGAGCTTCTTTTGTCTACTCAATCTTGGAATTAAGAATTTAACCTTATCTGAAAGAGTCACTAGCAACAAAATCAAGCTCAGGGTACCAAAGTGTGATTAAGAAAAACAACAACAACAAAAAGAGTTGAGCTTTAGCTCTGAGATGAAATTATAGCAACTTATCCCTCAACTAGCTGGCAAACAAATCCTTCACAAAACTCCATCTGGGCCTGGTCTTGGTTCAAGAAGCGGGGAGTTGCTATGCTGCATCCCCCAGAGAGAAGCTTTCTCTCCCGCAGAAGCCTGGCCATGGAAGAGGAAGAGGGAAGATGATGACTGAGTAGGTAGGAAATGCTTCAGGGAAGCTCAAGGACAGACAGAGCAAGGTCCAGCTACCCCAGCTGGAAGCAAGGAGCAAGGAGCAGGATTTACTGAGGGCTTTGTCCGACAAGGGCTGAGTGATTTTGAAATCATCCCCTTTAATCATTAAATTAGACTTTGCGTTTTCCAAGGACACTACAAAAATGCACAAGTTGGGCCGTAGGCAAGTTGGAGGAGAAGAAGAGGCAGTTCGAATTAATGGGGGAAATTTCAGACAGTGAAAGCCCCGCACAAGGGGTCTGGCCAGACAGCACGTTGTGAGCCTGTGGTTCACGGCTGCATCCGCCCTGCTGAGCAGGGGTTTTGACTGATTTCAGGAGCTGATGGGAAATTAATCAGGAGAGAAGCAGGGACATTTGCTGCCACCGAAATCGTTATGTCAGTTGCCTGTGACGGCCTGAGTCACTTCCTTACAAATACTTTCTTACCGCTGCAACTGGACTCTTTCCTCTTCCATGGGCTTCTTTTAATGTGGCTGTTACTTACCTTTGATTGATTGTCTAAATAACCTTCATCTTCCCTTCAGGTTTCCCCCCAGATTCAGCTTGGTGGAGAGGAGAGCAGTAAGTTGAAATACAATATAGATGTTAACTTGTAGATTGAGCAGAGATGACTGGACAATATCTAATCTCAGTAAGGCTGAGGGGCTAACTGTGGGAATCACTCTGCTCCTGTCCAGCTCAACCTCTGATGCTGATGGAGAGCAAGTCATTTTGCATCTTTTAGCCCTAAGTCTACTCGTGAAAAGTTTAGGGGCTGGACTATGTGGTGGATAACATTTTTTCCAGCTTTAGTATCTTAAGGGACTAAAGACGAACAAAGAGCAAGAACAAGAGATTCCTATAATGTCAGAAAACACTTGAAAAATACCCAACCACTTAATCTAAGAAATGCACATTGAAACAATGAGGTACTTTTTTAAACCTCTGTGGTCAGCAAAGACTTAATAAAGAAATGATACCACCTTCCTCTGGATCAGGGGAGGAAAAATGAGAGCTCTTGTTTACTGTTGGCAGGAATACACATTTTTTCATAGGGCAGTTTATGCATATGCATCAAAAGTCTTAAAATGAGCATCATCTGTGATCTAGCAATTCCATTAGAATGAGTTCTGAGGAAATAATCAGAGACTCATGAATAATTTTAAGTACAAAGATTTTTATCACAGCATTATTTATGCTATTGAAACCCAAAGGCTGATCTTCCTTTGCCCAGGATGAATTACATGACACTCGATGGCAGGCTTGGGGACACTCAGAAGGTGCAGGATGAGCAAGGCCCATGTACATACTCAACATGCCAGGTGTCTCCCTGCACTTACTGATCCCATCCACCCGTGCAGAGCCATCTCTTTCAGAGATGATCCTGCCATCTGACCAAGGGAGACCCTGCCTTGTCCCAGTGGTTGTGGTCTTCTCTGTTGAAAGACCGTCTTTGGCCCACCATTGGCTGCAGGACAAAGGGAACATACTATGGCTTGGTTCCTAAGGCCCTTCACAATTGAGTCTCACCCCATCCAGAAAGAGCTTATTGCCAACTTCTTTTCCATTGGCACTGCCTGCCTGTCCTTTCCTGTCACCATACGCACTCTGACCCCTGGTTACCAGGGAAACTGCTTTCTCTCCACCATCCCCTTCTCCTATCTGAAGCCTTCCCTCCTTCAAAGGATGCTTCCAGGAAGTGTTCCCTGCCATTATTTGACCTCATCGCATACATTGTCTAGCATATTTTTGTGTGTTCTTCATTTTTTTTGCTCAGTTTTGTTTCAAGTTTGTCTTTTCGATTATAAGATCTCTGAAACTGGTACTACTACATCTTATATTTGAAAGGTTGCATGATATAGGAGAAAGAACAGGGTATGGAATCAGACAAACCTGGGGTTAAATCCTGCGTCATGTTGGGTAAGTTACTTAACCTCTCTGAGTTTGAGTTTGATCACTTATAAGATGGGGATAATAGTTATTTCATAGAGCTGTAGTGTGGTTGATGAGATCAATGTTAACCACTTGGTACAATGCCTGCCCCACAGCACATACTCAGAAAATGTCAGTTCCCTCCTCTTTATCCCACTTTGGAGGAGTTGAGCTTAGAACGGAGCAGCTTTAGATAAAATCTTGTCACCTAGCCCGTTCCCCAAAGGACACTAGGAGCAATGAGTGACCTGTAAGGGAGGAGAGCGGCAGTTGGTGAACCGAGAAAGCCCCTGTATGGGTCTGGCCTGCTGGCCTCTTACCTGATGATTGTCAGGGGGATGAAGTACACCAGGAAGGCCACGATGGTCATGTATGGGGTCCAGTAGGAGTCATCAGGCCACAGGGCCCAGCACTGCACTTCACCATTGGAGAGTTTCCTTTTCCCAAATATGATAAGGGTGGGAATGGAGAACAGGAAAGAGAGGCTCCAGGCAATCACGCTGAGGACCTTGGCCTGCTTTTCTGCTCAGAGAAAAGAAAGGGATGCTTGGGCATCTGGAAACATCCCTCGGGGGCACGCTTGGTGTCTAGTATGGAAAAAGATCATGGTGGAAGAGGGATTCTGGAACTCTCAGAGCCTCAGTTTCCTCATGCATAAAATGGGGATAATAGGACCAGCATCTAAGGCTGATGCAGGGATTAAAAAGAGTATGCTTACACAGAAGCTAGAACACTGCCTGGCATAAGGTCAGTGTTCCCCAGTTTCTCCTCTTTTTCCTCCCCGATTTACCTGCTTGACTTGAGATGCTGATGCATCCATTCCTAAAGTATTACGGAGCTCAGTTTGTACCGCATACATTTGACAGGTTGCTGTGCGAATGCTTGTCTCTTGTACCTTGCCCATCCTCAAAGGCAAGGATGGGACCTTTGGTCTGTCTGTCATCCTTCTCTCGTACCTAGCACTGTGAAGCACTGTGACAGTGTTTGAAAGCTGTTTGCTAAACGTTAAGTAACCTTCTTTCATTTGAAGGAACAAGGGAGGAATTGTAAGGCAGAGAAAGAACACTGGACTTGGTTCTAGAGAGCAGGGTTCATTCAAACCAAGCCCCGAAGCCTGGTAGATATGACCCTACACACTAGATTTGGGCTCTTTCAGATGTGATATTTTGACCTTGGGCAAATCACTCAGTCTCAGCCTGAGTTCTTCTCTTAAGTGGGATTAAAAAAAAATACACACTCTGCTCACCTAACCAAGTCATGATGAGGCTAGAGAGAGACATTTAGTATACATGAGAGTGCTTTTTGGAAACAGTTGTTTTGATGTGATGCTTTCTGTTAAGCTGTTGTTGAAGGTCTTCATCTTCATCCCCATGGTGGCCCTGCTGTCTGTGCTGACTGGTCCTGGTGGCCCTTCTTCATCCAGGGTCAGGAGACCTCCCTCCACCTTCCAACTTTCAAATTGGAAAGCAGGTGCATGTTTCTGGGTGGGGAGGGAAATGTAGAGTCCGGTGGTATCGTAGAGAGGTGTGTAGGGTGTGGTCAAGGAGCTATAAAAAGTGAGAACAATTCTAGAAGAAACTAGGGACTCTAGTAGAATCTTGAATCCCAAATACTTGGGAGAATAATATCTGGGGTTCTGTTATTGCTGAATTGTCACTCTGAAAAGAGTTATTAGAAAGATTTAGAAAACAGATATTAACTGGCACACTGAACAAGCAGGAACCTCGGGGTGGAATTATAATACAGTCTTTTTAGGTCTTTCTGTCGTCCCCGTACATGGATCCAGTGATCCAGTGGAGTGGTAGCTCTTCTGCCTCTGTTTGAAAACTCAGCCCCTTGGTGTCAGTGATAATTAGGCAGTTAAAAAAGCCCCTGCAGTCACCTTAAGTGGTAAACAGTGCTTCAATGTAGTAATGAACTTAAAAATTAATAAGTAGAATCCCAGATAATAATAAAGATTCAAAATTCCTAAGATGACTTCAAGTTAAGTCTTCTCTCCTCAGATGGGCCTGCATCAGGCATGAACCTGGAGTCTGGGAAGGGGGCCGAGCCCTCTGCTTGCTTTTCTCATCTGCTGTTGCTACTCCTCCTCCAGGCTGCCAACAAGTCTGGGGCCTCTCTAAGCTGGGGTGCGGGGGGCAAGGAGGGGAGAGGGGACAGGAGAGCTCTTACTTGACTAGTAGTGTCACAAGATGGCTTTTTGTCCTGGCTCCTGTTTAAGGCGGATGCTTCATCTCCTGAGGAACTTCCCCGGGTTCTCTGGAAACTCCTCTCCAGTTTCCAGTTGCCTTACTTGGTTGGCCTCTTTCCACTGGCTGGCTGCTCCCATTCCTCCCTGGTAACCTCCAGCCTCTTTCCTTTTCATGTTCTGGTAGCTCAGGCTGAGGCTGGGTGACAGCCAGGGTCTTCCAGACCTGTCCTGGAGCAGGTCCACAGAATAAACCCTCCAAGGGCCAGTGTGTGAAGTGCAATTTAAAAAACACGGACAAAATAACATTTTTCCATGGTTAAACTAAACTACCAATTCTTCAAAGTATTAAGTATTTAAATTGTTTCCAATTATTTTGTATTATAAACAATTCATATGCATCTCTTTGCACTGCTCTGGTTATTTCCTTAGGATGAACTCTTAGAAACTGAAGGTTTGGGCAAATATAGCTAAGTTTCCCCCAAAGTGTCTACAATTTATGGCTCCCACTGGAAGTGTACGGAAGTGTCCTTTTCCTTACAGTCGCCCAACACTGAGGATTCTTCCTCTTAGTCTAGTTATCTTGTTGGTAATATTTCCTATCCAAATGTTTAATCTTGCAGTTCTTCAATTAGTAGAAACAATAAGGGAAATAAAAATAGTTTTTACTAAATACAAATTTTAAAATTATTTATAAATAGTAAACATACTTAAAAAGCAAAATGACAAACAGGAAATATTTGTATATGACAAGCAAAGGGCTAATATCCTTCTTATAAAGAACTCTGGCAAAGAAATAAGATCACACCAATTGAAAAAGTGGGCAAAGGACATGACAAAATTATGAGAAATTTTTAAGAAACAAAGCGACAAATAAATGAACGATATATAGAAATGATCTTTTTGACTACTAAAGAACTGCAAGATTTCTTTCCTAGAAAGATATTTTCCTCACCAAAATGATGAAAGTTTTACCCATACCCATACCCTCTCATGTTTAAAATTTTTGCTTTTTCAATTCAATTGGAATTTACTTTGTAATGAACTGTGACATGTAGTGATCTATTTTTTTTAAATGGCTAGACAGCTATTCTAACACTATACACTGGCAAATTCATTCTTTTCTAACTGATTTGGAATTCTATATGCTTTAGATAGGTTCCAGTATCATATTGTTATAATTATCAAAGTTTTATATTATATTTTCATACCTGGCACTATATCTCGCTCTTCATTATGGGTTGATGTTTTTCTAATTATTCTCACAGTTATTTTTACTAAAGAGCTTTAAAACTGACAACTCCTCTGGAGTTGCCGGCTAAGGAAATTACCACTTTAGTAAAAAGCAATAAAACACCAGTAAAAATTCCCGACCCCCCATTTCTGCTCTCCTTCCCTTGGTTTTGTTACCATTGCCATGTGCTTGCTCAGCCACTGGAGGGTTCCCCCTGGCTTCCACTGGCTCCATTTTCTGTGCTGCTCTGTGGGGAATCTCTTTCTCCCGCCTTCTCTCAGCAACGTCACATAAACCCCCAGCCCTGCCCCTCACAGCTGCCCTTACCTTCCAACGTGCTGGAACACCAAGGTGACTCTAGCCCAGGGTTCCCTGGACCTTCTTACACCCTGTTCCACCAACTACCACATCCTATAACCGTGCGGATCTTTTCAACTTCCTGCAAGGCCATGCAGCTTTCCTAGGGGGCTTGGCATCCTTGTTAATATTTAATCTGCTCCCTGTGTGCTGGGAATTCCTTGAAGTTTCTGGTCTTTGGATGGTGTCTTTCCTTGGCTCCCATGCCAGCTGCAGGTCTCCTCCTATTTGTATGCTTCTTCCATGACTTCAGCTGGGATTGGGCAAAGGAAGGGAAGATGGCTAATTTCTGTTTCCAAGCTTGCATCTTTCCCTGAAGCTATTAGAGATGATTATTTGCCAAGTGCCCTAAATGAAGCGTCTATTAATTTTATAGTGAGGAAGTAAATTGCTTTACATCTTTTAAAGAACACTATAATATTCATTCCTGCCTTTCCTGTAACTTAGGACATGATTTATAATATTGCACAGTATCTCCCAGAACCAGTCATATTTCCCATAAGCTAAACAGTTGATTAATTTTTATCTAGTGAATACGGTGGTGAGACATGTAACTGACCATGTTTCCCTCTTGACTGTGGATCCCAAAGCCTCGACCTCCAGCAAGTGTCCTGGGACACCCCTCACATGTTTTCTTATACTTATGTTCACTTTACTGCTATTTCTTCGCCTTGAAATACTCTGGTGTGTGTGTCTTTTTGTACACCAAATGCAATCCTTCCCAGAGCCTGCAGGACGTAAATAAGTGGTTGGCTGAGTAAGAGTATCACACTTTTGCATACATATATCATAAAATGTCTCTCCCATTTACCCTCGTCCCCTCCCCTGCATCCTTCTCTGCCGGGGAAGATGCTAGAGCATGACACTGTCTGGAAAGCTTGGTGCGAATTGCACACCTTCCTACACTCACACAACCTACAAAAAGCCTGAGAAACAGGTATAAATTCGATCTTAAAATTACTTTCAATTGCACACAACACACTGATATGTTTCTGGTATAAAAATTCCCTAAAGGCATGTAAGTCCCTGTGTTCTCTATGGAGAGTCCAGCTCCCATCCCCAGAGGTGAGGACCAGTTGGTGTGCATTTTTGCGGGCAGTTATTTATTATTCTGAGACCTCACTTTTTCTTGCATTCTCTCACACTCTTCTCTCTCTGTCTGTACACAATATCTAGCATTGTTTTGAGTTTTTCTTTACAATAATGTTATCATACGGTATGCATACTGCATGTATGTTGTTTTTATTACTCAATATATGATGTAGATATTTTCATGTCAATGCATATTACTCTCCATGGCTCTACCACCTCCTCACTGAGAGACAGTAATCAAGGACACCTAAACTGAACCCAGACCATCTGGGTTCAAATCCTGCCTCTGCACCTACTAGCTGTGTGACCTTGGGCAAACTACTTTAACTCTCTGAATTGTAATTGCCCAGATTAAGATGCAAATAATAATAGAATTTACATCACAGAGCTGTTGTGAGGATTAAAGTATTTAACATATGTAAAGAATTTAGAATCATGAATAGCACATAGTATGCAATCAATGAACCTAAGCTACTGAAACTTCTACATAGGATGCTAGCCTTTCCTCCATTGAGGGACACCAAGGTTAGCATTGAATTCCTGCTATTCTAAGCAATGCTGCAACACACAACACATGCGTGTGCATGCACAGATGTGAGTGTTTGTCCAGAGAAGATACCAAGAAGTAGAATTTCTATGTCAAAAGGCTGCACATTTTATATTTTATTAGATATTATTAAGTTGCCATTCAAAGTATCTGTGTCAGTACTGCCTGATGTATTTAGTAGTATCTGATGACATTAATTCTACTTATTCTAAAGTTCTGCTTGCTCTATTAATTTTGCTTCCTTAGCTGTAAATTCTGCAGAATGGTATTTTAAACGTATTATCTATTTTCCACAGTTTGGCTTTTGTCACATTTTTTGTGATATTTGATTGCACCTCATTTTTGTGGGCAAGGTTTCCTATTAGGTTCTTCATTTTATCAGTTTCACAGCCTGCTTGGGAAAGTGTAGTATGTTGGCTTCTTATTTGCTTTTGGGGGTCAAAGAGGTAAGTGGGCTCTGCCTGTGGGCGGAGTAATAGACAATTAGTCCTGTGACTAGGTACCCACCATCCCTCTAAGCTGTCATTACTTCCCAGGGCCCCACTCTGTTTCTCCAAATCCAATATCTCCACGACTTGGAAGCAGAGACCTCCATCCCTCCTGCACACCTGGGAAGGGGAAGGGCAGTGGGAAGGGAGATGTGCTGTGATTAAATGTCCTCATTGTACTCCAGGAATCATCCTACCAGTTTCCTTGAGTCCTTCTTGCTCTGGACATTTACACGATCTATTTAGGAAGACCTCTGCCATATTGCTGCATCATCATCTGTGTGTATTGTGGGTTGTGTGGTTTCAGCCTTCCCTCTGACCCATCTGCTTCCTTCTTTCAGGGATTCTTTGCTATCTCTGGATCAAAGAGGGTTTTCCTTGTTTCTATTATAATTATAAATTAAAACATCTTTCCAATTATTTCCATGGTTTTACGGTAAGGAGGGCAAGGTGCTTGTTTCTGGAAAATAAGCAAGTAGAAGTGGGATTGTTCATTAGTTTGGATAGGTATGCGTGTTGACACTGCTCTTAAAAAAAAAACAACAAAAAACCTGGCAGCGTCAGCGTCAAGGTAAATGGTCACAAAGTAGGCCCAGCAAAGCACCTTTCCTAGTGGCTCTTGGCCATCTATAGAAGCCATCAGCATTTTCCCAGGCACCCAAACTTTCTTTTCTGCATCTTTTTGGACAATCAGACTCATGAAGTGGGGGACGAAGTGGGAGAGGAAAAGACCATTACTAAGAGGATAATATTAGTGAAAACCCTCACCCAAGGATAGTACTTGTTTGAGCCAGCTCACCTCCTTGCAGGAACTTCATGGGGTAGACGATGGCATGGTACCTGTCTATGCTGAGGGACACCAGGACATAGGTAGAGGCATAGAGCAGCACAACCTGAAGACAGAAATGAGAGGAGGTGAGTGGCTTCACAGAGGTGAGGAAATGCACATCATGGAGAGAAGAGCATTTTGTGCTATTTAGAAACCTTGGCACTGAACCAAGGGATGGATGACGTTTGGAGTATGGACAGGAATGACTGACTCCCATGTCAGGAAGAAGATTGCTGTTCTTGGTGCTGGGATTTGCACTGCTGGCTGTGACAGGTGAGAGTGCTTCCAGCTCTCGCTTGCTCACTCATTCACTTGGCTTTTCGGAGAGGCCGCATTTCTCCAAGGATCAGTCCCTCTTGACATTTGCGTGGTACATTTGTTTGTAATTGACTTTTAAAGCTAAACTAATTTTCTCTGCCACAATTGACATTCCAGAATAATTAGAAACAAACGTTCATTTGCCTTTTATCAATGTGAGCTGTTGAGAGATGATAGAAGGGATCTGGCTTCAGGGAGCCCGTGTGCTGTTTTGAATCATTTATCACCATCTGTGCTGACACTCTCAGAGCTCCCCTGCCTCATCCACTTCTGCAGCAGAGCTGTTCACTAGGGTCAGCCCTTGGGTCCCCTGTTCTGCCTTCCCACCCTCTCTTTTATTAAGCTTACCCATGCCCTTTAGTGATATTTGCATACTTTGCAGAGAAGGAAATTGGGATATAAGAGGTTAATATCTCTTCTGTGAAGAGCATACTCAAAATGTAATTAAATGAAATACCCCTGAAAGGATGATCAGGGTGGAAAATTTTCGAATAATTTTGAGCCTCATTCCTACCAGGAGTCTAGCCATATCACTGCTTTGTAACCTTTGGGTCAAATTCAGAGTGGTAGAAAAGTAACTCGAAGAGTGAAATCTAAGGGTGAGTGTCTGAATTTCTTCTAAGATGAAATAGAAATAACATGACTTTGGTAGTAACCTTTGTCTGAATTTGTATCTTTTTGTTCATCCCCTGGCTCAGACAAACAACCATCAACTACATCGTTGTTCTTTATTATTTTTATCTCTGTAACACTACCACAAATGCATCCCAGCATCAGTGTTGTAGAAGGTGCCGTAGGGAGGGCGTTCTGAAGACTGATCAGAGATTGAAGGCTCCCCTGAGGGATATAAGAAGAAATTCTTGTCTTGCTAAAAAGGTGATGAATGGTCAGAGAGATAAATGATGGCCAAATTTTACAACAACAAAAATAAGATGACTGTCTCCTTAGAGAAAACTGGGATTTTTATATGGGATCCATGAATACAGAATTGTTAAGGCTGGCCACACTCAGTTGAGGAGATAGTATCAGAGAAGGATGGGAAAGAGAGCTCCCAAGGGCAGAACCCCATCGGGTAGAATGTTGTGATGAGACAGTCATAAGAATGGCGGCATCCGCGGCTGTGTTGAGTGAGATGGCTCACACAAGTTCAGAACCTGAAGCAGGAGGAAAGGTCACAGTAGAGTGCCCAGAGGAGCAGGCAAAGTCGCTAAAAAGAGATCTACTTTGAGACACAGTCAAAAAGAATACTTAACTTCAGGAGTCTTCAAACATCTAGGCAGGGTGGGAGGGAGACGCAAGAGGGAGGGGATATGAGGATATATATATATATATATGTATAGCTGATTCACTTTGTTATACAGCAGCAACTAACACAACAATGTAAAGCAATTATACCTCAATAAAGACGTTAAAAAAAAAAAAATAGAGTGATGGCCAAAGGTATACTGAGCAACTGAAAACTAAAAGAAGGCATTCATTACAGTACTACTGTTAGACAAATTAAGTTCAAAGAAAATAGCACTACATGGAATAAAGGGATTATTTATACTGATAATAGATACAAGACACAATGGCAATAGAATATTAATAAACCTAAATGTAACAAGTAACATAACTCTAAATATATAACTAAGATGTTCAAAGTTCTACAGCGGAAAAAATCACAATAATACATAGGTAGAAATAATTAAACAAACTCTAAGAATAATACACATTATTGTAAAATATCTTGGCAGTATTTCAAAAATTAGTCATACACTAAACTACCAAGAAGAAAAACCCTCAATAGATTCCAAAAAGTGGAATTTATACAATTCACATATCTAAAACAACAAGCAATAAAAGCTGCAATTAGTATCTTCTTTTTTTAAAAATACCACTTGGAAATTTAAACACCCTTATAATTAACTTGAGTCAAGAAGGAAATTAAAGTATAATTATAGTCAATTCATAAATGTCAACAATGAAAATTCTACACGTCAACAACATATGGGATACCATTTGTAGAACAGATGGCAGCTTGAGGACATATGTCTAAATTCTCACTACCCCACCCTCGATTCTGACAAAAATGACCTAGGAAATATGAAACCAAAAAAAAAAAAAAAAAAATCCTTGTAGAAAAGTGAGACTTAAATGCAGAAAACTTAAAAATTTTTATTTAGAAAAATGCCAGATTGGATTCATTTAAAGTAGAATCTCTGGACTGACTTTAAAAAAAAGTCAATATACTTTATTTTTTAGAACAATTTTACTTTTACAGAAAAAATTGAGCAGATAAGACAGAGAGTTTCCATATTAGCCCCCCTTCCCCACACTTTCTCCTCTTATTAACATCTTACGTTAGTGTGGTCAATTTTTAAAAATTGATGATCCAATATTGATACATTATTATTAACTAAAGTCCAAGGTTTATATTGAGATTCGCTCTTTGTGTTGTACAGTTCCATGGGTTTTGACAAATGCATAATGTCATTTATCCATTATTGCAGTATCATGCAGAAGAGTTTCACTGTCCTAAAAATCCCTTGTGCTTTATCTATTTGATCCCTCCAAATCCCTGGCAACCACTGATCTTTTTACTGTCTCCATGGTTTTTCCTTTTCCAATGTCATGTAGTTATAATCATACAAAAGTAGCCTTTTTAGACTGGCTTCTTTCACCTAGCAATGTGCATTTAAGGCTCCTCCATGACTTTTCATGTCTTGATAGCTCATTTTGGTTTATTTATCCATTCAGCTTTTGAGGGGTATCTTACTTTTAGTTTCTGGCAATTATGAATAAAACTGCTATAAACATTCTTGTGCAGGCTTTCATGGGGATATAAGTTGTCAACTCAATTAAGTAAATACCTGGGAGCACAATTGCTAGATCGTATGGTAAGAGTATATTCAATTTTATAAGAAACTACGAAACTGTCTTCTAAAGTGTACCATTTTGCATTCCCACAAGAAATGAATGAGACCTCCTGTAGCTACACATTCTCAGTACCATTTCATATTGTCAATTAAAAAAAATTTTTAGCCATTCTAATAGGTGTCTAGTGGTATCTCATTGTTGTTTTTCTTTGTAATTCCCTAATGCCATGTAATGTTGAACTTCTTTCCATATGCTTGTTTGTTATCTGTGTATCTTCTTTGGTGAAGTGTCTGTTCAGTTCTTTTGCCCATTTTGAAGAGGGTTGTTTGTATTCTTATTGTTGAGTTTTAGGATTTTGTTGTATATTTTGGATATAAATTCTTTATCAAATATATGTTTTGCATATTTTTTCCCATTCTGTGCCTTGTTTTTCCAGTCTCTTGACAGTGTCTTTTGCAGAGAATAAATTTTAAATTTTCACAAAACCCCAACTTTCAACTTTTTCTTTTATGGATTGTGCTTTTGATGTTGTATCTAAAAAATCATTGAAAGACCCAAAGTCCCCTAGATTTTCTCCTATGTTATCTTCTAGTAGTTTTATAGTACTGCATATTTCATTCCAGTCTGTGATCCTTATTTAGTTAGTTTTTGTGAAAGGTGTAAAGTTGGTTGGATTCTTATTTATTTATTTTTGCAAGTGATGTCCAATGACTCCAGCAGCATTTCTTAAACAGGCTATCCTTTCTCCATTGAATTGTCTTTGCTCCTTTGTCAAAGATCAGTTAGACTTTTTGTGTGTATCTGTTTCTGGGCTCTCTATTCTGTTCTATTGATCTGTTTGTTGATTCTTTTCCAATATCATGCTGTCTTGATTTCTGTAGCTTTATAGTAATTCTTGAAATCAGATAGTGTCAATCTTCCAACCATGTTCTTCCTTTTCAATATTGTATCTGCTATTCTGTGTCTTTTGCCTTAAACTTCAGCGTTTGTCCATATCTATAAAATAACTTGGTGGCATTTTGATTGGGATTGCATTGAATTTATAAATCACATTGGGAAGAATTAACATCTTAACAATAGTGAGCCTTCCTATCTATGAACATGGAATATCTATACATTTTAAGATATTGTTTGATTTTTTTAAACAGAGTTTTTCCAGTTTTCTTCATATTGATCTTGCATATATTTTGTTAGATTTATACCTAAATATTTCATATATCTGGTGCTAACATAAATGGTACTGTGTTTTTAACTTTAACTTCAAATTTTTTATTGCTGGTATATGAAAAAACAACTGGCTTTTGTATATTAACCTTGTATTCTGCAACCTTGCTATTTTTCACTTAATTGTCTACATAGACAAACTTGTCATCTGTGAACAAAGATGTTTTTATTTCATCTTTCCCAATCTGTGTACCTTTTATTTCTTTTTCTAGTTCTTTTGAATTAGTTGGAACTTCCAGTATGATGCTGGATAGGAGTGTTGAGAGGAGACATCCTTGCCTTGTTTCCAATCTTAAGAGGAAAACTTCTAGTTTCTCACCATTAAGTATGAGGTTAGTTGTAGGTTTTTTGTAAATGTTTGTTATCAAGTTGAGGAAGCTTTTCTCTATGCATAGTTTTCTGAGAGTTTTTATCATGAGTGGGTATTGGATTTTGTCAGATGCTTTTTCTGTATCTATTGATATGATCATATAATCTTTTCTTACCTTTTGTTGTTATGAATTACATCAATTGAATTTTGAATGTTGAACTGGCCTTGCATACCTGGAATAAACCCCACTTGGTCATGGTGTATGAGGAAATAATGAGAAATCTGCAGTCTGGAAGGCAGCCCTCACCTGACCATGCTGGCACACTGAACTTGGATTTCCAGCTGCCAGAACTGTGAGAAATAAATGTTTATTTTTTATAAGCCACCTACTCTGCGGTATTTTTGTTTTAGCAGCCTGAATGGACTAAGACAGCCAGAATACGTCAAAAAAAGGAATAGTAACCCAGAAATTTTACCTAATGCTTGAAATATGAATGTTTATGTTCTTATTGTTTCTTATTTGTATTTTCTTTATATAGGTATTATTTTTAACAACCAAAAAAAAAAAAAAAACCATGAAAAAAATCTTAGAAGTTTTGCTTCTCATTTCAACTAGAAAGAAGTGAGCAGTTTGTTGCATCAGAGTGCAGGGTTTTATATTATCTTCCTTATGAAGAGTCCAAGAGCTAATTTTGGTGTCAGTTTGTCTCATCACATTTGGAAGGTGCTACATACCTGCAAATAGCGGACTACTCGGCAAACCAGATCAGGTGCCATGAAGTCTCCAGTGAATCTCCAAATGATATCTGTCAAGATGTTAACCAGTCCTGTGAAAGAGTCTAACAAAAACACACAAGTGGTTGATTTCAGTCTCTTTCAAATTTGTAGCTATGCTACAGTAGAAATGAATTCCTGGGGAGATTTTTTTTTTTTTTTTTTTTTTCTGATTTGTTAGGTGGCCATTGAGGGAATGTAAGACAGGGCAGGAGTTACTTGACTTTATTACTAGAGCCTGTCGCCACTCAGATGTAGCTACTCAGGAAGGAGTTTTGTAATGACTGAAGAGGAATTATATTAATCACAGAGTTGACCTTTTAAGTCAGAGAAGAGGAGTTTTAAAGGTGTTTAGACCTGTACTAAAACAAGGACTGTGTGAGGATCAATAAAGGGCAAAATTGAGAAAAGGAAAATATTTATTCTCATGAAGCCCCTCAAAATTTCCCTTTCTGCACCCATCATTTTACAACTTGGACCTCTCGTTACCTCCCTATATCCAGGTATGGCCCCCTTCCCCAGGTTCCTCTGCTTTCTTCTTCTTTCCCCTTTCAAATCCACCTTTGGAAAAAGTCAAGTGCATGATTTATCAATTTCATTGACTTAGTTGGTTAAACTACAGAGGAATTGAGGCCAAGATATGAGACCAAGGTTAGAGATTTTGTACTCATTTCTATAGTTACAGACTATATAAGTTGTACGGATGTCTCCAGAAGCTATGGTAAAATATGCTATATGTCTAGAAGTTCCTTCTCCCCCCACCCCCATGACAAATATCTTTAATTGATTATGTGATCCAGAATCTTTCTCAAAACAGTGCTTCAGGGATTCTCTGCTGATTGATGAATAGGACTGGAATTTAAGACTGATTCACTGACTTAGGGTCACTTTCTTGGGAGATGAGTTATAACACTTTGTCAAGGACCTGAGAGGCAGGAGGGTAAATCTTCCCTTTCTGGATCTTCACCATTAATAGGGTGAAGTCTGAGCCCCTAGTTTAGCATCAAAGCCTTCCACGATCTGGTGTTGCCTGCCTCTTGCCAAGTCCCTAGCTGGCATTTTTATATTGAACACCAGTGTTCTGCCTGTCTCTTCCTTTTTGTTTCTCTATAAGTAACAACAATTAGAAGCATTGGCAAGCACACGGGAACTACCAGAAAATTGTCAGAAAAATTGGAGGAGAGAAATCTCATGGCAGTTCTGGGTAGTCAGAGAAGTTCTAACTGAGAAGGTCAGATGAGAGCAGGGTCTTCAGAGTTGTGGGCTTGTGATTTGATCAAATAGGAATTTTACGGAGCTTTTCATGGCAGATGTGGACTCATTGAATGAGTGGAATGGACATTGGAGTTACTTGGATATGCTCTTTTGGTTTATTTATTCCTTAATTTAAAAATAATGAGGAAAAAAGCCCCAAGCTTATGTTTCTTTAGATCTAAGTGGCTCTATGAACAATTACAATGTACTCCAGTAAAAAAACTTTCCCCCTGGAGCTCAAGCTTAAATAAGCCCATCTCCGGGAGGAGACTATCAATAGACTGTGCCGCTGCATTTGTTATTTGTTATTAAGCAAATGCTGCTCAATCTGATCAGTAAAAGCTATTTAGTTGCCTAAGTAATTGAGGACATTGCAAATAAGCCTTTCCTAAATGGTAATTAACAGGACCTTAGGAACAAAGGGTACACTTTAAAGGCTTAATCACTTCCATGTATTACTCTTGCTTTTAAAAATTTCTTCTGTGAACGATTCTAGGAAACTGTTACACTCAGAAAAGCCAAAACCAGCTCCTGGCAGGCTTTAGTGTTCCTTTGACAGGTTCTTGTGGGTTCCCAGTCCGAGCCTGAATACGGGTGGTGTGGGGAGAAACCAAAATAAGATGACACCTGGGCTGAACCCTGAAGGGTCAGTAAGGATAGGTCAGGGGAAAAGGGAGGGAAGGACATTGATTCTGGCATAGATGACAGCATGAACAAAGTTATAGGGGTGAGACAAAGTGAGATGAGAAATTAAATGGCTTGTGCATATGAAACAACAACAATTTGTTGAAGCATAAAATAGGTACTTGAAAGTGGCAAGAAATGGGCATTGAGAGACAAGAATCCAGGGATTTTAGGGTCTTATGTGCCAATTAAAGGAGCTTTTGTTTTTTCATATACTGAGGGAACAATTAAATGTTTATATACTCAGATATGTTTTAAATAGATTTATTTAGTTACTGTAGTGGTTGTGGCGGGGAGGGAGGGGGAGATCAGTATGGTAGGTCCAGTACTGGAATTACCATTTAGATTTGTTAAGGAACTGTGCAGAAGTTCAAGAAAGAGATCATAACAATGAAAACACGACAATCCAAAACCTATGGGATGCAGCAAAAGCAGTTCTAAGAGGGAAGTTTATACCAATACAATCCTACCTTAAGAAACAAGAAACATCTCAAATAAACAACCTAACCTTACACTAAAGCAATTAGAGGAAGAAGAACAAACAAACCCCAAAGTTAGCAGAAGGAAAGAAATCATAAAGATCAGATCAGAAATAAATGAAAAAGAAATGAAGGAAACTATAGCAAAGATCAATAAAACTAAAAGCTGGTTCTTTGAGAAGATAAACAAAATTGATAAACCATTAGCCAGGCTCATCAAGAATAAAAGAGAGAAGACGCAGATCAATAGAATTAGAAATGAAAAATGAGAAGTAACAACTGACACTGCAGAAATACAAAGGATCATGAGAGATTACTACAAGCAACTCTATGCCAATAAAATGGACAACCTGGAAGAAATGGACAAATTCTTAGAAATGCACAAGCTTCCGAGACTGAACCAGGAAGAAATAGAAAATATGAACAGACCAATCACAAGCACTGAAATTGAAACTGTGATTAAAAATCTTCCAACAAACAAAAGCCCAGGACCAGATGGCTTCACAGGCGAATTCTATAAAACATTTAGAGAAGAGCTAACACCTATCCTTCTCAAACTCTTCCAAAATATAGCAGAGGGAGGACACTCCCAAACTCATTCTGCGAGGCCACCATCACCCTGATACCAAAACCAGACAAAAATGTCACAAAGAAAGAAAACTACAGGCCAATATCACTGATGAACATAGATGCAAAAATCCTCAGCAAAATACTGGCAAACAGAATCCAACACCACATTAAAAGGATCATACACCATTATCAAGTGGGGTTTATCCCAGGAATGCAAGGATTCTTCAATATACGCAAATCAATCAATGTGATGCACCATATTAACAAATTGAAGGAGAAAAACCATATGATCATCTCAACAGATGCAGAGAAAGCTTTCGACAAAATTCAACACCCATTTATGATAAAAACCCTCCAGAAAGTAAGCATAGAGGGAACTTACCTCAACATAATAAAGGCCATATATGACAAACCCACAGCCAATATCGTCCTCAATGGTGAAAAACTGAAACCATTTCCACTAAGATCAGGAACAAGACAAGGTTGCCCACTCTCACCACTATTATTCAACATAGTTTTGGAAGTTTTAGCCACAGCAATCAGAGAAGAAAAAGAAATAAAAGGAATACAAATCGGAAAAGAAGAAGTAAAGCTGTCACTGTTTGCAGATGACATGATACCATACATAGAGAATCCTAAAGATGCTACCAGAAAACTACTAGAGCTAATCAATGAATTTGGTAAAGTAGAAAGATACAAAAGTAATACACAGAAATCTCTTGCATTCCTATACACTAATGGTGAAAAATCTGAAAGTGAAATTAAGAAAACACTCCCAGGGCTTCCTTGGTGGCGCAGTGGTTGAGAATCTGCCTGCCAATGCAGGGGACACGGGTTTGAGCCCTGGTCTGGGAAGATCCCACATGCCGCAGAGCAACTAGGCCCGTGAGCCACAATTACTGAGCCTGTGCGACTGGAGCCTGTGCTCCACAACAAGAGAGGCCACAATAGTGAGAGGCCCGCACACCGCGATGAAGAGTGGCCCCCACTTGCCGCAACTAGAGAAAGCCCTCGCACAGAAACGAAGACCCAACACAGCCAAAAATAAATAAATAAATAAATAAAATTTTAAAAAAGAAAAAAAGAAAAAAAAGAAAACACTCCCATTTACCACTGCAACAAAAAGAATAAAATATCTAGGAACAAACCTACCTAAGGAGACAAAAGACCTGTATGAAGAAAATTATAAGACACTGATGAAGGAAATTAAAGATGATACAAATAGATGGAGAGATATACCATGTTCTTGGATTGAAAGAATCAACATTGTGAAAATGACTATACTACCCAAAGCAATCTACAGATTCAATGCAATCCCTATCAAACTACCACTGGCATTTTTCACAGAACTAGAACAAAAAATCTCACAATTTGTATGGAAACACAAAAGACCCCGAATAGCCAAAGCAATCTTGAGAAAGAAAGATGGAGCTGGAGGAATCAGGCTCCCTGATTTCAGACTATACGACAAAGCTACAGTAATCAAGACAGTATGGTACTGGCACGAAAACAGAAATATAGATCAATGGAACAGGATAGAAAGCCCAGTGATAAACCCACGCACATATGGTCACCTTATCTTTGATAAAGGAGGCAAGAATATACAGTGGAGAAAAGACAGCCTCTTTAATAAGTGGTGCTGGGAAAACTGGACAGCTACATGTAAAAGAATGAAGTTAGAGTACTCCCTAACACCATAACGCAAAAATAAACTCAAAATGGATTAAAGACCTAAATGTAAGTCCAGACACTATAAAAGTCTTAGAGGAAAACATAGGCAGAGCACTCCATGACATAAATCACAGCAAAATCCTTTTTGACCCACCTCCTAGAGAAATGGAAATAAAAACAAAAATAAACAAATGGGACCTAATGAAACTTAAAAGTTTTTGCACAGCAAGGGAAACCATAGACAAGACGAAAAGACAACCCTCAGAATGGCAGAAAATATTTGCAAATGAAACAACTGACAAAGGATTAATCTCCAAAATTTACAAGCAGCTCATGCAGCTCAATATCAAAAACACGAACAACCCAGTCCAAAAATGGGCAGAAGACCTAAATAGACATTTCTCCAAAGAAGATGCACAGATTGCCAACAAACACATGAAAGAATGCTCAACATCATTAATCATTAGAGAAATGCAAACCAAAACTACAATGAGGTATCACCTCACACCAGTCAGAATGGCCATCATCAAGAAATCTACAAACAATAAATGCTGGAGAGGGTGTGGAGAAAAGCGAACCCTCTTGCACTGTTGGTGGGAATGTAAATTGATACAGCCACTATGGAGAACATTATGGAGGTTCCTTACAAAACTAAAATTAGAACTACCATATGACCCAGCAGTCCCACTACTGGGCATATACCCTGAGAAAACCATAATTCAAAGAGTCATGTACCACAGTGTTCATTGCAGCTCTATTTACAATAGCCAGGACATGGAAGCAACCTAAGTGTCCATCAACAGATGAATGGATAAAGAAGGTGTGGCACGTATACACAATGGAATATTACTCAGCCATTAAAAGAACAAAATTGAGTTATTTGTAGTGAGGTGGATGGACCTAGAGTCTGTCATACTGAGTGAAGTAAGTCAGAAAGAGAAAAACAGATACCGTATGCTAACATATATATATGGAATCTAAGAAAAAAAAAAAAGGTCATGAAGAACCCAGGGGCAAGACAGGAATAAAGACACAGACCTACTAGAGAATGGCCTTGAAGATATGGGGAGGGTGAAGGGTAAGCTGGGACAAAGTGAGAGAGTGGCATGGACATATATACATTACCAAATGTAAAATAGATAGCTAGTGGGAAGCAGCTTCAGAGCACAGGGAGATCAGCTCTGTGCTTTGTGACCACCTAGAGAGTTGGGATAGGGAGGGTGGGAGGGAGGGAGACCCAAGAGGGAAGAGATATGGGGATATATGTATATGTATAACTGATTCACTTTGTTATAAAGCAGAAACTGACACACCATTGTAAAGCAATTATACTCCAATAAAGATGTTAAAAAAAAAAAAAGAAAGATCACTGGTACCTAGTATATGTCATATTGGAGTAAAAATATAGAGAAAGATGCAAAATTGACATATGTTTTATAAGGTAAAATAAGAAGGATTTGGTGACTATTAGATGTTTTAAAGGTGAGGTAGAGGGAGAAGTTGACAACGTATTGAGTTGGCCAAAAATTTCGTTCAGGTTTTTTGTGACATCTTACGGATAAACCCAAACGAACTTTCGGGCCAACCCAATGTTAAGGTCCTGGCTTGTGTGGCCCTGGTAGATGGTGGTGCCTCCTGCAAATACGGGAGGATAAGCTCTCTGTTTGGGTTGCTTCCAGGCTTCCTAAGATTTTGTGTGAACATAAGTTTTCATGTCCTCAGGGTAAAAGCTCAGGAGTAGACTGTTGGGCCATAGGGCAAGTATGGCCTTTCATAAGAAACTGCTGAACAGTTTTCCGGAGTTGCTGCACCACAGTGATGCTCACCGAAAAAGTATGATTCAGTGCTTCTGCATCCTTATCAGCACTTGGTATTGTCTGTATGCTTTCTTTCAGTCATTTGACGATGTATGTAATGGCCTCTCATTATGGCTTCAATGTGCATTTCCCTAATGGTTAATGACGTTGTTGCTGTGGTCGTCCTCACCCTGTACAGGCTTCAAATTCCTCTTTGGATGCTCTGTTATGGTGGGAGCTGGGGTGCTGGAGGGTTTTAATGCTGCACTCCTGGCTTTCAGATGCATCTCTATTCCTGTAGCACTGTTACTGTTTACCACGCAATGCTTGCTAAGCTGGTGGTTGTAATGCTCTGTTTTGTCCTGGCTCAGCCTCAGTCTCATATAGACCTGTGCACCTGGGCCTTGGGGCTGGGACATTTTCAGTGTTCCAATTCCTCCCTCCCATGGCAATCAAACTCCTGCCTTGTATCTGTGGTGGGTTGTGTGTGGGAGAGAGTTTCAATCTCTTCCCCTAGTGGTAGGAGACTTCTAATGGCATTGGTATAGTATCCTGAACCAGCTGCTTTATACCTCCATCCCAAAGACTGAGGGTTTTTTAATGTTTCTATGCCCTTCGCTGTGCTCTGGGGGCAATAGAATTTGGTCCCACAGTGGCCTAGGGTTTTTATTGAGAGAAGTGACTGGCAGGAGGGCAGCATTTCATGCCTTTCCTGCAGGCATGGCCTAAACCTGCCTGTATACCTGCACACCGTCTCTGTAACAACTCCTCAATTCTGCCATTGTAGTGTGGAAGCAGCCATAGGCACTCCTCTAACTGAATGGGCGTGGCTGTGTCCCAATAAAACTTTATTTATAAAAATGGGCTTTGGGCTGAAATCGGCCTGTGGGCTGTAGTTTGCCAACCCCTGGTCTACAGAATAAACTCCAAATGCCCTGTTGTGACTTTTGGATCCTTCCGCCTTTCTCTTCAGTGTGATCTTTTCTCATCCTATCCTAAATTCATACTTCAAGAGAAACCCTTTCAACCAGCACATTAATAGTGACATCCAGTTAGTTGGTCAAAACATTGGTTAAAGAAAGGAAGCACACCCACAAACTCATCTTAAAATATCTTAACGTAAAACATTCACGGACATTTATTTGTCTTTTCTTTAACACAGGGCCAAGACTTTTATTTGATTTTATGCCTAATCTTTTTTTTGTATGCATAAAATACCTCCATAATGCATTTTTTATGATATCCAGTTCTGGTTTCTTTAGATTAGAATGAGAACTTGAGATATCAGCAAAGCAATTTGAAACAGAATCTCATTGTGGGGATTTTTTATAATCCTCCTTCATTCTTTTATATTTCCATTCTCTGGGCTTAATTCTATTGCAACTTCTTTTAGTGACTCAGTAAAAATAAAAAAGTCAAGTCTTTTCAAAGTATCCAACTTAATTTTCACAGAAACAACAACTCTTCAATGTTGTTTATGTTAATTATATAATTTCAGTAATGAGTACAACTGGCATAAACTGACTGGGAACAAACATCTGTGACTCAAATAACGCAAGAGGTGGAAGCAGAAATGGACAGGCTCATTAGGGTCCATCCATCTTGTCATGGATGCTAGTTAGTCAGGGTGTTTTCTGCTAGTTTGCAGAAAGAGTGGAAGTGTTCATTAATCCAGTGAGGCACTTAAGATGTAGCTGAGAGAGCTTCTACTGGGAAGCCCCTACTCCCTTGACCATCCCCAGCTGTTCCCTCTGCCAGCCCCTTTCTTTATGTTGGTCCCTTGACTTAGGAGGTTCTTTATGCATCTCTACCTGAAGGATATCTCCTAACTTTTTTTAGGTTTAGTTCAATGTTACCTCCTTTATGATGCCTTTTCTTTTCTTCTTCCTAAAGACTACTGAGATGGGCTGATTCCCTCTTCTGGGCTTTTCCCTACCCTACTATCGAAGTACCTATAACACATTAACATTTTAAAAATTTCTTTCTAATTCCACTATACTGTGGGAGGATAGAGATTTTTTAATTCACCTTCACGTGTCCGGACCCTAACATTGTCTTATTTAGTGGTAAGAGCTTGGTAACTTTCCACTCAGTGAATGACTACATTATTACTGCTGTTGCTTGATTGGCTGGCTGCAGCAGAGGTGGTGCCACAGAGCAGACTGAGCCACATTAAAGATCTCCTTCAGTGTAGATTAAGATAATGATTACAGAATCCAGATGCTGGAAGGAGGAACATGATTGGAAATTTTGATCCCTCAGCAGATTTCTAAAAGAGCTCTCTCGATTCTAAGATCTCTGCTAGGTTGCAAGACCACAGTGGCTGTGCCTTACTCGTGTTTATAGTCTCATCCCTTTCTATAGTGTCTTGCAAGATACTCAGTGCTTGCTAGATAAAGAAGGAAATGTTGGCTTATAAAACAGATTTGCAAACATCTTGAAAATGCAAGGCCACCAGGGTAGGATTCACTCTGCATAGAGAGCAAGTTGAAGCTCCATTTCTTAGATTTCTACTTGCTCTGAGTTGATGTTTGAACTTTCCCATGCAGAGCAGAACTATTGGAACAATGAACACCTAGCAAGCTGAGTAACTCTTTTTCTTGGTAGGTGAGTAGTACATGAACATTTGTTGCACTGGATAAGGGGCTATTGAATACAAACACAATTTTTATAACATCAACATTTCTGATAATGTAAGATCCTTTTAGCTCCAACTATGGGTTACGGATGAGAGGTGCTCTGGTTTTACTGTAGGGACACTCTGGGTAACAATTTCAATTGTGAATCTCCAGGGTTTATGATGCTTCTAGCTCAATTCAATGTCTTTAGTGTTGTTTGTTTTGTTTTTAAAGCAGGGGAGGTGATAATAGTTTATTTGCTTGCAGTTGCACAAGAAACTATTTTTGATATTACTAAGGATCCCACTCTCTCCCACTTTTCTTTTTTAACAACCATATGCTGAGAGCACTCTAAATGAAACAAGATTTCAAGACATTATGTGAAAGATTTTTAATGATAGAACTTGCATTGCCCAAACTGATGTCAGGTGCTTAACTGCCAATTAAAATTATTTCTCAAAAAAGTAAGTTCTCGTGTCTCTAAGTTTTGGGCTCATTTTACAATACTAATATGATTCTGGCACTGTGCCCTTTGCCAAGGTTAAGTACTAGCTGAGCTTAATGGCCTAAACTGTCAACTCCCCAGCTCTTTATTAATCCCGGGAAAGTGGCCTGCACCTCAGTCATTACTGCTCAATTAGGTAAATAATCATCACATCCATTCTCATTAGAGCACTCTTCACAGAAAGCTTTTGTTCCTGAGATTTTTCAATTAGTCTTAACAAGTCATAAAATGCCACTAATGTCTTCCTTTCTCCATTGGTCCACCAAACAAATAAAAATCATGTGTCTAATTAAAGAAACCCAAGTCCTCCTAAAACCTATTCCCTTTGCTTCTGTTGTGCTCAAAAGCCAAGAATCTCATTGAATGAGGCCAACTGGCCAGCCTGGGTCACTGATCATTGCTGAGTGGTGAAGAAGTCTTACACTGGTACGTGCAAACATCAGGTTCAGCAAGAGAAAATGTTTGCTTGAGATGAGGGAAGATAAGGCACTGAGTCACTGCTATTTCTCCTCTTCACTTTAAGGGGAAATTTCTTGAGGCAGGGTCCTACTCAGTCATCATTGCACAACACGGGACTCAAATTGACTCAGTATAAATGTAAGAAATGGACAACTTGTTTCCTCTTTTAATGAGATTGTGTTTTCCTAGTAAGAAGAATTGACATCAATGACCTGGGATGTTTAGAAATCTAAGTGTAGGGGTGGGGAGTTCCATTTGCAGTTATCCAAGAGACAGTTCTTTGAATGTCTTTTTTTTTTTTCCCTTTGCACTCTTGCCCAAGGACAGCTGAGTTGTAGCAGGTTGGGACGGAAGTGGTCAATAGTAACAAGAAATATTTGGTTCTCATCTCATCCTGCTGAAACCAGGTATAAATTTGTACATAGGGACATGAGGCAGACATGGAGATACACTGCTCAGATCCCTCTTCAGGAAAGAAATTGCTGTCGAGCTGCAAGGAGTGTGGTTCACTGGCATCCTCCAGCTGTTAGATTCTCAAGGTTTGCCTCAGCTTGAGATCATGTTATTCTTAATCCAAGCTCTGCCAGTGCCTGAGGTGCAGGTAGAAGGGTCTAGTCATTTCTATGCAACATGGGAATCCTTTAATGAGCTGGCAGAATCTGGTAGGTTGCCATCATGCTCTGATGGGTCCTCCTGACCATTCCTGTTTCTTTCCTTTTCTTTTCATAGGTGTTACTTCCCCCAAAACCTTTGCATGCCTAATTCTATTCTAACGTCTGTTTCCCAAAGAATCCAACTTGCAACAGGAAGTAAGGCAGGAAGGGACACAAGATCATTCATTGGCTTGGGATGGTCTTTATGGCTGCCCTTTTGCATAATCTAAGATCTTAGCAAATATCCTATTTCACTGACCCTACCCAGGACTGTACTGTGCACTTCTCTGTCATCAAGGGCTTTGTAGTTAATATATATTGTTTAATAATCATAGAGGACCAGGTAGCCTCTATGCTCTGTTAATCCCCAAACAATGAAAACCTTCGCTGATATATTCCTGACGCCCATGAGACTAGTTACCCATCCATAAATCTTAAGTTAGGAATGCATGTCCTGTTGCCAAGCACCTACCCCCATACCCTAGATTAACTATAAAATTGTCTCAGTGGCCCCTCGTCAGTGTGGACTGCAGCTGCGAATGCTTCTGGATCGTTGTCTGCCTGAACCTGATCCCATCCTGTGAGTAGGTTACGCTATAATTAACTGATCCATTGAGTATATGGAGCTTCCTGCCTCGTTTTTTTGGTCTCACGATGCCTTCTCAGTTCAATGGGCACTTTTCATTCCCTCTGTCCTCCAACAGGCTTCATGCTTTCAGATCCTATTGAAGGTCTGTGAGAATCACTGATTCACTTACTGTAAAGATGTTGTTGAGAACATTCTACTGAAGTCTTATCCAAGTCCTCTATATAAGGCTCCACAGAATCAGTGTTCATGCTCAGGAAACATCTTATGGTGCATTTCCCTCAAGGCTGGAAGGAATCATATCTGAGGAGTTTTTACCCTTAGTTTTGGCTACTAGGAAGCACAGGATGAAATATGCTCAGTCGCAGTAACTTTGTAGTACCTCAAAGCTTAAATTTGTTTTTGATGTTGTTGTCTCTGTAGTTATGGTTTAATATTTTCCATGACTCTCGTATTTTATTTTGCATTTTTCATTTTATTGGGTACGTCTTACATGTTATAGGCAGTGGATGCAGCGTGGATCCTGGAGCCTGACTGTAGGGATCTGAATGCTGGTTCTGCCACATAATAGCTGTGCCATCTCAGGCATGTCACTAACCGTGCTGAACATCAGGTTCTTTGTAAAAATATGATAATAAGAGTACGTGATTTATAGGGCTATTGTGAAGGTTAAATGAGATAATGCATGTAAACTGCTTGGTGTAAACCCTGAGTACCTCTGATGGGGGGTGATGCGATGAGTAGGGCTGAATGACTAGATGGAATGCTGCATGGACTGGAAATGAAAGGGGCTTCATTGTAAGGTAAGTTCTGAGCTCATAACCAATTTCTGGAAGATAGTTTTCTGAAAAGAATTGATAAATAAGTGGTTGAGGCTCTGATTAAACTAGATCAACAGTAAAGACTGGCTGTTTTATCTGCTATAAGGCATGGTAGTTAATACATTGGGCATCCACTAAGAAGAGGGTGGTGATTAAGTTAACTGAGTGCCTGACAAGGCGAATAGAACCAAGCCAATACTTGAGGGAGCAGAACTCAAGATAGACGAGCTGTGATGAGTGGCTCAGGGATTGGATAGCTATTTGTTAGCAGGGATGCTGTTTGAGGGGCCATGCTTTGTTAGGCTAGACCGCTCTGTGCATTATAGGAAATTTCACATCCTTGGACTCTGTGATAACTCCAAATGCCCCACCGTTTCTAAATGCCCAAGGACTGCTTCTAGTTGAGAATCACTGAAGTATGAAAGGATATTTGGGCTTAGATTGAGAATATAAGCTGATGTCCCTAGAACATTCACAGTTCCTGTAGCCCTTTCACTCAAATGTATCCTGGTCTACGTGGCTCCTTGGAGTTGGCTGATTTCAGGCCTGGGGCTGGGAAGAATACAAGATGAGCCTGGAAGTAAAGACGTGCCTTGGCCTCATCTTTCCAGGTGATGCCTTTCCCAAGAAATAGCTCTCTGAGTCTGATCCTTGTCTTTAAGCAGGATGGGGACAAATATTGACAGACTATCCTTGTGCCAGGCATTGTGCTAGGCAATTCACAGACATTCTCTTATTTAATGCAGTGTTTTGTATGAACATATCTGAGCCAAACTCTACTTTGCACATAAATAGAATTAGTGACCACTCAGGGTGTGCATTAAACTTTGGTTCAGTGAAATTTGGAGTATAAATTGGACTTTTATGTACTTCTAATTGAATAGAATATTTCTAACCAGATGAAACGATTCACTCTAAAGTGCAGTACAACTACAGATACTCAAAAAAAAAAAAACACAGAATCTTAGAAGAAGCAGGAACACTATCATTGAACCAACATAGAGACTTCTGCATATGATGAGGATGAACCTCAAAAAACAATGAAGGCCAAGGTAGACAAAATTATGTACATAATCTCTTTCTAACAAACACTGTTAACTGTCCATAGAAAGGCAGTAATATAATTTCTGCTTCTTGTGGTCATTATGAGGATTAAATTAAGTAAAGCACATGTCTCAGTGCTAACCACAAAGGAGGACCTGAATGCGTGGTACCTGCTCTGCTCATTTCCCCAGAGAGAAAGGAAGCTAGGAGAATTTAAGTAATGTTTTGAAAGCCACAGAAAAAATAAATGGTAGAACCAGGCTTCAAACCCAGATCTCTAGACTCTGCCACCTGTTTTTGTACAGTTGTCAGACTAAGAATCTTCTTTTTTTTCAAGAATTTTGAAAACATTTTTTTTCTACTCAGTAATTTCATATCAAGGATTCTCTAATAAAAAAGATAAAATATAAAGACTTACATCTATCTCAGATGAAGAATCTTTAAAAATGTTTTAATTTTTGAAAAAATCAAGAGAAGAAAAATTTTCTGTGGCACATGAAAATTATATGAAATTCAAATTTCAGTATCCACAGGTAAAGTTCTATTGGAACACAGCCATGCCCGTTCAGTCACATATTGTCCGTGACTGCTTTTGTGCTACAAAGGCAGAGGTGGTTGGTTGAGACAGAGACCATATGACCCCCAAAGCCTAAAATGTTTAATATCTGGCCCTTAACAGAAAAAGCTGGCTGACCTCTGCTCTAGAACTTAAGACTCTGCTCTTTTCATTATGCCCAAGTGCTGGTGGACCCAGATTGCTTGTGACTTTACCAAATCTTCTGGCATTCTTGGGGAATTATTAAATTGCCATGCAGGTTGCACTGAAGTGCTTCCTGCTGGCTTACGTTGGAGAGGTTTGAAGGTATCAGATGGGACAGATTCCTT
The DNA here is from genome assembly GCF_965194825.1 of Balaenoptera physalus. Lineage (NCBI taxonomy): Eukaryota > Metazoa > Chordata > Mammalia > Artiodactyla > Balaenopteridae > Balaenoptera > Balaenoptera physalus. Next base: position 81,093,120 of record NC_138887.1, on the reverse strand, counting down.
TCTTTCACCTTAGCCAAAATCCAATCTCACTCTCTTTCATGTTCAAAAGGATCTGATTAACTAGGACATGAAGGGGGAAAAGAACAAGCCATGCTGTTGGGCTGGGCTGAGCGGGCGTTTGGAGCTGCTGTATTTCAGCTCCTCCTCCTCACTTCTGACCGGCTCCCCGGACGCCCAGCCCTGTCTAATGGAGACTGTGCACCAGAGGTTAAAGTACAAGGGTCGGGGACCTGTGTTCGAACTCCGCTTGCTAACTATGATTCTGGGCAAGTTATTGAAACTCCTTCAGTCTCAGTTTCCATAGGTCAAAAATGAGAGTAATAAGAGTATCTATAGCTCAGATAATTTGGAGGATTAAATGAGAAAATAAAAAGGTTTTTTGTTGTTTTGCAAAGAGTTGGTTCAGTAAGCATTCAGTAAATATTAGCTATTGTTATTAATTTTTCTGCTTACTTGTCAGCAGGGAAGGAGTAAAGTCTCTGATCCAAGTTAAAATGCCCTAGAAGGTGTTTTTAAAACATGTTTTCCGTGTTTTTTTAAAAAAGTAATGCAAACACACAATACAAAATTCAAACAGTACAAATAATAAAAATAAATGTCTCACCAAACAATGAGTCTGAGATGTTCAAGGCAGTAATAGTCATAATAGCTCTAAACTGGAAATTACCCAAATGCCCATCACTAGTAGAACAGAGAAATCGACTGTGGTATATTTATACAATGGAGTGCCGTTCAACAGAGTGAATGGTCTATAACTACAGGCAACAATGATGACGAATCTCTAGAACAAATGCTGAGCAAAAGAAGCCAGACAGCAAAGCACACACCTAGATTCCATCTAGATAAGGTACAGAATCAGGAGAAATCTCACCTTTGCCTCAGGGATTACCCTGGGTGCGGGTGAGGGGTGATGATGGGAAGCTGATGGGAGGAGGCTTGGGGGGCAGCTAGTAATGCTCTTTTTCTTGATTTGGGTGCTGGTTACACAGGTGTGTTCAGTTTGTGAAAATTCATCAGCTGATTCTTGTAAATGCTTGCACAGGATTAGACTTCGTATTTTGACAAAATAATAAAACCTAAAAATAAAAAGGCACCCTCCTCCTGCTCTTGACTCCTAGTCACTCAGTCCCCTCTTCAGAAGCAGCCACTGTTACCATCAAACAGAATATCCAGAGACAGTCACTGAGTGTATAAGAACGTGTCCGCCTGTATGTAATATGTGCATTATTATTGTTCTTCTTCTTCTTTCTTGAGAGCAAATTTTTGTTTTATTTTATAAGGACTTTATTTTTTAGAGCGGTTTTAGGGTCACAGCAAAATTGAGTGGAAGTACAGAGCGTCCTCATATACGAGGGTTCACTCCTGGTGGTGTACATCCTAGAGGTTTGCACCGAAGTATAGTAATAAGTATCCATCATTATAGTATCCTTCACTGCCCTGAAACTCCTCTGTCCGAGAGCAAGTTTTGATGTACCTTGTCTTATGTCCAGTCAACCACCAGCTGCAAAGGGGATAGTAGATCTCAGGAGAAGGTCAGGTAGAGCAGAGGAGATGAGAAGGGGTCCTGATGCTGGGTGACCCTCTTGGACCTGGCAAGGTTTCCACAAATGTTTGTTGAACTGTCAAAGGGAATTTAAGTGCTTCAGGATGGCTGGGCCTTCTTCCTAGTGTTGGGCTGGGCCCCAGATAAAGTCATCCTATGCTTTCTTCGTGTTTAAAACTCTAGGTATCCCATTGGGCAGTCCTGCTCCCCAGGCCTTCTGTTCATGATGAGCATTCAGCTCGGGCTGTGATTCAGAATAACACCCTCTTCTCTGTGCAACAATGTTCCTCATTCTGAAGCTGGCAATGTCTGACAATAGGGTGAGATACTTGAAACCAGGACCACCATGAAACATCTGGGAAGACATTCTTGTATTTCTGGTCTTTTATTCTGTCTTACCCTTGTAGCTGGTAACTTTCTCCTGTACTTTTGGCAGCATCAACAACCCCAAATGTTATTCATCCTCTAAGACCCAATGCAAGCTCCACCCCCTCCATGAAGTTTCCATCAGGATTCCCTGGAGGTCTCTGATTTGCATCACTTTATTTAGCACTTATTTACATAATCATCAGTCTATAATTATTGATTTCTGTCTACTAAGCTTCAAATACCATGCCATATGCTGGGAATTCAAGAAAGAAAACTCTATTTCTGTCCTCAAGTAGCTCACATTCCAGTGTCAAAGGGAAGCGTGTAAAATATCAAAGAGTATTACATGATATCGGTATAAAAGATGCAGTAATTGATTAAATCTGCTACAGTAGGAACCAAGAGTACAAGGCAAGCTTCACAGAGGTAGCCCTTGAGCTCTGCACCTTGAAGAATGAGCCGGGCTTTGTTAGACAGACCAGAGTGAGAGAAGGGCACTCAGGTAGTAAGAGCAGCACATGTGAAGGTATGGAAGTATAAAGCACATATTGTCACTCACCATCTAACATGTCTATGTCATTAAATTTACTAGTCTTTCCAACCAGATTGTGAGAGACTCATGGATAAGACTCATAACTTAGTTTTCTTTATCCCCCATTTCCCCAAAAACCTAGTAAAATCCTGGTTATTAAATTAGATAGACACAAGAGTAAGGGCAAACACAGGAAGAGTCTCTTAAAAGATGTAACCAAAGACCTGAATTTTAAATATTCTAACAGATTTGCATTTTTAGAATGTGAACTCCTCATCAGATTTGGAATATAAAGGAAACCTTCTAAAGAGATAAAATTGAACTTTAATTGGAGCAGTTGTTATAATCAGGGCCAAACTGAGACGAGCAGCTGGTGTCCTCCTCCCTTTCTGCCCTATTCAACGCCCCACCCTTGAGTCCCCGGGACTTGGCTCTCAGGTTCTCAGGAGGATAGGAATTATTATTATTGTTATTTTTTTAACATCTTTATTGGAGTATAATTGCTTTACAATGGTGTGTTAGTTTCTGCTGTATAACAAAGTGAATCAGTTATACATAAACATATGTTCCCATATCTCTTCCCTCTTGCATCTCCCTCCCTCCCACCCTCCCTATCCCACCCCTCTAGGTGATGTTCATTGCAGCTCTATTTACAATAGCCAGGACATGGAAGCAACCTAAGTGTCCATCATTGAATGAATGGATGAAGAAGATGTGGCACTTATATACAATGGAACATTACTCAGCCATAAAAAGAAACGAAATGGAGTTATTTGTAGTGAGGTGGATGGAGTTAGAGTCTGTCATATAGAGTGAAGTAAGTCAGAAAGAGAAAAACAAATACAGTATGCTAACACATATATATGGAATCTAAGGGAAAAAAAAAAGATAGGAATTATTTTGATTGTAATTGGGCCTGACCTGTGACACAGTCACTATCTGAATCCATTGTTGGCCACTGAATTGCTCTGTGACCTTGGGCAACTTACTTAGACATCTTGGGTCTCAGTGGCTACCTTATAAAACTGAAGTAAGTATACTTACTTCGTCAAGATTAAATGGTATAAGTGTTTGAAACATAATAGACTCTCAATAATGTAAGCTTTCCTTCCTTTCTTCTCCTCACTTCCTTTTCTACCTGCTTCCCTTTTTCCTTGGAATGTTCAGGAGGAAATTTGGGGGAAGAGAGAGGCTAGAAGACAGTGAATGAAGAGATTCTGAGCAGCTTATGGAGACCTTGGGAGAGGTAAATGGATGGACCCAGAGGCAGTTTAAGACATTTTGCCATGTTTCGTGCAATTTAATGCCGCAGGTAAATGCCGTTGCCTCTGAGAGGTTTCCTTGAGACCGAAGGTGGAGGTTTCTTTGGAAGAAACGTCAGGCCGGGACCAGCCACAGAGGGGGCTCGGAGTTGTTAGGGCTGCAGGGAAGGGATAGGGCATGATTTATCCGGAAGAAGAGGAGATTCAAAGTCACACTCTTGACTTCAGCGTGTGTGCCTGTCACTCCTTCCCTTCAAGGCTGTCACCTGGGAGGAGCATTAGACTTCAGGCTAATAATACAGGGCTGGGCTCAGGGTCTTCTCTCTGTATTACCTTGGAGCTCCCAAGTTGCTTGCCTTAGGAGGAGATGATTAGCCCCGGATCCTCAGTCCACTTGTCAAGAATTCAGGCACTGCGGGGAGAGGGATGCACCTGCGTCTATGGTTCTGTAATGACTCACTAGGATCCTTCCCTGTGTCACCCATCCCACTCCCAGGCAGGAGATTCCCAGCGCTCCACTTAGCCTTCTCCCACCTGCTCCCACCCCCATGTCAGCCCGCCAAAGCCAAAGAGCTCTCAGCTGTAAACAAATCAAACTGACAAACTAATTCTCGGGAGCTAATGGCTAAAGGCACTTAATTCTCTCAACAGCATTTTCGTTTTAATGGGGGCATCAAACCTTGGCCCAGGAGGGACTCTCTAACGGAGGGATTCCAGGTGGTGTGGAATGCAGAGAGGAACAGAATGTGCTGGCAGCTTGCCCAAGGTCACACAGCGAGGTGGTGGCAGAGCTGTGAGTCAAACCCAGCCACCTCGACTTCCAACCTCACACTGATGGAGGCTGCCTCTTGTTTGGTCACACTGGGACTCCCTGCCCCATTCTTGAGCTGCGTCAGTGACTGTGGCCCAGCTTGAGTGTGCAGAGGCTGTGATGTAAGCCTAAACCGTCCATCTGCACTGCCAGAACCTCTCAGGAAGAACAGTAGCATTGAGGAGGCTTGATCAATAAATATGATGCAAATGCCTAGAGCAATAACATTCCCTTCCATTACCAAGCTAACAGTCCCCGTCAAGAGCCTGCCTGCTTTCTGACGGTTTTATTTTTCCTGGTTTGTCAGCCTGAAATCAGGGTCTGACTGATGTCCGTATGAAGCATAAAAGGTACATGACTGGCAGAGGCCCAGTTCCTTTTTCTCTGAATTAGAGACCCTTGCTCCATGAGCTGGCAAGAGGCCCGGCTTTGTGCACAACAGTTATGTTCTCTGACTGAGAGCCTTGCTGAGCAGAGCCAGACGGTAAACATTCCTGGAGCCATGATGAGCCTCATTTGTGATGCGGTCTCCATAGAAAGAAAGCAGCGAGGCAGCGGTACCCAGATCCCTTCCCTCCATCCCCTCTTCATCTCTTCCCACCTGTCACCCAGCTAAGGGATCCCGGAATCCGAGCATTCGTTACACTTCTGTTTGTAGCTGTACAAGAAAAATTACATTCTTCATCTTCTAGAACTGAAATTAATTGCTACTATGAACTCTTACTGTGCTGGATGTCAAAACTTAATTGCAGTCAATTAAGTGTTTACCCTTCTCTTGTCTCTGTAGTCCTCTTAAAGTTCTAGAAAGCTTATTCAGTATCAAGCCCTGTGTGTGTGGGGGCGGGGGGCGGGGGGGTCTGGTCACTGGCGTCATTCCTTACCCTCATTGACATCTACTGAGTTGATGTTCCCAACTCCATCTTGCATTTGGTTGTCAGTAGATCAAAGTGGTGCCTCCCTTTTTTCTAACTGCAGGACCCCTTAAAGGCACCAGCTCTCTCTGCTCTTGGTTGCTCAGGATACATTCTCTGTCCCCACAACAGAATGCAGGGTCCAGAGATCATATGTGGCTGTTTCAGGCTCTCTGCCTAGATACCCACATACACATTTCTTCTCACTTTCAGCGCTACGTGGAGGGGGAACCCAGTGCCTCACTCATTCCCTGGACTGTCTCTTGAGAAAGTGGGTAGAGTGAGTCACAGATCTTCTTCCTCTTGAATTTCTCCAGCTTGTATCTCCCCTCCCATATCCTCTGCAATGTTTGTCCTGTGGTGGCTCAGGGCTCAAGGTCTCCTTCCCAGCAATGCCCTGATGTTCAAGCTCCTGTCTCCTGCACGTGCTCTCCGCATCCCTTCCCATTCTTAGATCCCCATAGCCTGGCTTTTCATTTTTTCTTCCAAATCATTTGAAACTCAAAAGTCAACAAGTAGACTATTTTGTTTTCATGTTCCTTTAATAAACCTTCATTGTAGCAGCAAAAACCTCATGATATAGCTGTCTAAGTGGAGGATTATGTAGTGATAGAAATTCTAAAGAGGAGAAGGGGAAAACACATTGGTTAAGAATCAAAAATATTATGTAGCTATATGATGTATTTTTTAATTGCTTGCAGTCTGTCTCAACCAGAGTTCCAGAGAAAATGACTGGAGCTTTCATTTTCTCAATGTTCCCAGCGTTGGCATCTTCCTAAAAGTGCCAAGGGCAACTCCCAAGGGTAGTTCTCGATGCATAGGAGAGAAAGAATTCATTTAAATCAATGGATGCTTTAGGGAGGTGATTCTCAGTGTGATCTGAGGATCCCTAAGGGTCCCTGAGACCCTCAATCTATCGGGTCAAAATTATTTTCATAATAATACTAAGACTTTATTTGCCTTTTTTACTTTCATCTCTCATGAGTGTACTATGACCTTTGAAAAACTCCACTGTGCAAGCATGAACATCTGTGTACACACAGAAATCAAGGGTTCAGAGATTTCATATATTGGAAATATCAGAAAAACAATATTATATAGCATTTAAAAATACATTAAAAGAAATAAAGCAGGGGATTATAAATTTGATGATATTAAAAAGTGACTCTCTAATTGACCAGGTATATTAAAACAAGAACAAAGTAAAACTTTTAGAAATGACAAAAAATTACATAATAATTAAAATTAGTATCTCAATAAACATGATAAAGAGAAGACTGGAAACAGATGAAAAGAGAATCAGTAAGCTTGAAGAGAGATCTGAAAAAATCAAATTGAAGGCAATAGAGAGAGACAAAGAGGTAGATCAAAGAGAAGTTAAGAGACATAGTGAACAGAATGAGAAAGTCTAATAAAAATCTCATTGGAGTTGCAGGAGGAGATGATAAAGAGAATGGAAAAGAGGCATTATGCAAAAAGATAGTGCCTAGGAATTTTATACAATCAATGTAGGATGTCAGTCTCGGGTACAGGAAACCTGAAAAAGTCCCTGTTTAAAATATCTCATACTATTTTCAGACAACGTCACAGCTTTTGGAAGAGGAAATGGTTTCACAGAGATAATGGATGTTGTTCTGAATCACAAACCAAATGGAGTGTTTATCGTGAACAGAACACTTGGGGATCAGGGCTTCTTCATTGGACACCTAGAGTTTCAAACACAAAGAGGTCATGGGGGAACTTTATCTGAGTCCAAGGCCAACACTGGAGAGAAGCCCTGGTCATTTAATTCACTTTGATGCCAGATGAAGTATCAGGGCTTCTTCGCATCTCCTCTGCTCTCCCTGTTCCTCTTATCCTGAGGTCTACCCCCCACCCCTTGGGAGCAGGTGGTCAAACCAGACACAGGGCTAGACATATGAGTACTTGTTCTCAGGAAAGCAGAAAAAGGAAGCACCTAAAACATAAAAGCTAAAAATATTAAAATAAAAATGACATATGAGGCAAATATTAAGTAAAAGAAAGATACTATAGGTACACCAATATAAGATAAAGTCCTTAAAGTTAAAAGCATTACTAGAGACAGAGAGTTACTGAATAGTGACTGAAAGTTCAATTCACCAGGAAGATGTATCGAGTCTAAACCTGTTAGAATAAATAAAGTAAAAACTTAATAAAACTGCAGGGATGGGCTTCCCTGGTTGCGCAGTGGTTAAGAGTCTGCCTGCCAATGCAGGGGACACGGGTTCAAGCCCTGGTCTAGGAAGATCCCACACGCCACAGAGCAACTAAGCCCATGCACCACAACTACTGTCTGTGCTCTAGAGCCCGCGAACCACAACTACTGAGCCTGCGTGCTGCAACTACTGAAGCCCACGCACCTAGAGCCCGTGCTCCGCAACAAGAGAAGCCACAGCAATGAGAAGCCCGCACACTGCAACAAAGAGTAGCCCCCGCTCACCGCAACTAGAGAAAGCCCATGCACAGCAGTGAAGACCCAATGCAGCCAAAAAATAAATAAATAAATAAATAAAATAAATTAAACAAAAAAAAAAAACTGCAGGGAGAGATTGACAAATCCACCACCATAACTGCAGATTTTAGCAACCTCTTTTAGTTATTTATAGATTAAGTAGATAAAAAATCACTAAGGATAGAAGAAATTTGAATCATGCAGGAAACAACCTTGATCTGATGTAAATAATTAATAATACTTCTCAAATCTGGAGCACACATATTTTCAAAGGCACATGGCACATTATAAAAATGTTATGCATTACACCATATGTCAAGTTTCATCCAATTTCATAAAACCTAAAACATAGAAGAAGTTAAGCTAGAGAATAATAACAAAGACAAGCCTGGTACTTTTGAAAATTAAAGTTCTAAATAAAAATTTGTCAAAATTGTCAAGAAAGAAATCATAATAGAAATTATAGATTAATTAATCATAATGAGATAGGATGAAAATAATATCTATTAGGACTTGTGAGATGAGATTAAAGCATTTTTGACAAATACTTATGGTGCCTAAATGCCTATAATAGAAAAGAGGAAAGTGTGAAGCCAAATTATCCAAGTATCTAGCTTAAGAACATAGAAAAGGTGGCGATGTTGCTGAACATGACAGAGTAGGGAACTCCAGTGCTCCATCATTCTAGCAGCTAACGCGCTAGTGAAAACTGTCAGGATCAACTTCCACAGAACTCTGGAATATGTTGGGCTGGCCAAAAAGTTCGTTCGGGATTTTCCATAACATCTTACGGAAAAACTCAAATGAACTTTTTGGCCAACCCAATAGTAAATAACTTACAACAACCAGGAGAAAGCTTAGTGAAGAAAGAAATTGGTGCACTGTAGTAAGAGAGCGCTACAAAATTTTAAATTGCCCACTTGCCACCCTCCACTCCCCAGGTCAACAGTGGCCACAAAGACACTGCACACCTGGTGCAGGTTGCTAGTGCCACAGGGAGCAATACAAACCTTATTCTCAAGGAGCTGTGGTTGTTTGTTTTGACCTGTCTGTCTACTTCTAGGGGACTCCTCTGCATGATGGAGAAGAATCTAGGAACCATATTTTCTAGATTCTCTTTCCCCATGTGGTTCCAGGTTAGAGTTTTTCAATGTGAAATTTGAAAAGGAAAAGTGAGGAGAGGCCATTATTGTCAGTAGCCATAGAAGGCAGATGTATGAGCAACTGCAAGGTGTATAGCTTCTCAGGCTTCTGGAAGAGCCTGCTTTGCTTCTGCAGTTGAGACAGTTAATGGGAGCTTTGGCATAGACCTTGAGAAATGCTGCAGTTCCCCAAAGAACATTTAAGAACCACAAGCTTTGGAGGTATTTCTTTGATCTTCTGGCTTCAGTCTTTTTGATCTTCACTCTTGTAACTCTGCTCCCACTTAGGAAAGCACCAATTTATCTACTCAATCCCTTGATTCCTATAATAATTAGAGTAACTCTGATTTCCAGACCAAATCTTGACTGGTACAGATGAGAAAGAACCCAAATGGAATAGGTTTGGGGAGGGAGGATCAGGAATTAGTTTGGGACATGAATTGTTTGAGATATCTTTTTGCAGCCATGTATAGTAGGGTTGCATATTCAAGTCTAGAGTTCAGGAGCAAGGACTAGTCTGGAGATATAAGTGGGAGACTTGTTGGCATATAGATGGTATGTAAAGTCATGCTGCTGTGTGAAGCCGTTAAGGAAGTGTGGCTAGATAAGAGTAAAGATCTGTGGACCAAGTTCTGGGACACCCAACACTAAGAGATAAGGGAGAAGATGAGGAGCAAGGAAAGGAGATGGAAGGAGGGACCAATGGGTGAGTGAAAAACCAGCAGGGTATGGTGTTCTAGAAGGCAAGTTTGGAAAGCTTTTTGGGGAGGAAGGAGTAATCAACTGTGTCAGATTCTGCTGACAGCTCAATCAAGATGATTGAGAACTGAACATCGGTTATGCTTACCAAAAATATGGAAACTAAAGAAAAGTAGAAATTTGGAAGAGGAGGATCATACGTTGTATCATCACCAAAAACAACAGTTATTTGAGTTCATTTTTCCATGTAAGTCTTTACTTTTTTATATAGCTGGAGTTCACTGTGCATATATAATTTTCTATCTTGCTTTTCACTTATTTAGGAGAGTTTTTCTATATTATTAGAAATTTATTACTAAAATTATTTTTAATGGTAAACTATATTCTTTGAGTGGATGTAGCATCTGTTATTTAACTGTTCTTTCAAAGTTGGACATTTAATTTGTTTACAATTTTCTACTTTATAAATAGCTTTGCAAAATGTCTTTGCAAAAAGCTTTATCAGCAGTTTTATATGACTTCCTCAGGGTAGATTATCAAAACCTTAACCACTATTGAAAAGAAATGAACATTTTTAAAGCTCTGTTTTAGGCTTTTGGAAATTAACTCATTAAGCATTACTTTTCACAAGCCCCATTCTTTTTTCTCTGGGTCTGGAGTTGAGACCTCTCACTTTTCCAGCTATTTTATTCCAATAATCACTCAGTTCATCTTTTGGAAGAAAGAAGGAAGGCTGGCATGGGGTTTGTAGGAACCGTATGTGTGGCACCCAAATGTACATTCATTTATTCATTCATTCAGTTATCAAAGTCAGCAAAAAAGAGGAGAGGAACAGGGCTCTGGGATAAGAAACAAGAGGGATGGCCTGCCATGAATGGCACTACAAGTTGGCCTTCATTTTAGCTTTAACCTCCAGGGTAGTCTTTTCTCTGAAACCTCCAGGGCCTTCCCATGAAGCACGACCATCTCTGCCTCCACACACGGGTATGCATGGAGACGGGGGAGGGAACACAGTAAACCGTGGATTATTCCTGTGAATCACCCAGCCATGGTGAGGCTCAGGGAAATGGGAAGTCAGAGACTCACTGAGGTTTTACTGGTCATCTGTTGGTTTTGCTTACCCTACATATATTTCTTCTCCTGATGACAGTATCTCAATTACCTTTCCCAGAGAAGGCCTTAATCCACATGATTTAGGTGGTGTTGACTCCATGCCCCCTGCCTAGTGTGGACTCATGACCCAATCAGAGTCGTCTACTCCATTGTCATAGTGATTGTTCATTAGCGTTAAGGATAATGTAAGCCTAATGCTGCTGGGGTTCCTTGTGGAGAGATCCTGCCTGAGAGAAATACCTTCGCAGGGAAAAATACAACCATTAAATGAGAGAACAAGCAAGAGAAAAACAGGTAAGACCAGTAGGAGTTGACAGAGAACACATTTGCAGGTGGACGTGGGTTTTCAAGAAGACTGAAATCTAAGAATTGCTATGAAACTTCATAGCCATATAGACCAGTTTGCTGAGAAGTAGTGTCCTCTGATGAGATACTCCAACTCAGTCTTAAAGAAAAGGAATGATAAATCTAATCTCAGATAGGAGCAAAATCTTCACAATGAGATGTTGCTATTTCAATATCCAGATCTCCGTTGAGAACAGGCATCTATAATCAAGCCATATTTTTCTTGTAACTTTTGAAAGAATATAATTTTCCTGACATTAGCAAAGAATTATTTTTCAAATTATATAAGCTTTCTTTGCTGATTGCCACTCCAAGTTTGTAGATTTGTAGGGCAGGTTAGGTTTTGAAAAGACTACACGTGTATTCAAAGCTTGAAATATATTCAAGAAGTTCTCCATATTTTCCATCTTAAGTGCCACCCGATCCTCCAAGCTGTTCAAGACCTACACCATGAAGTTAGACACTTCCTTTTCCTCCATTTCCATCAGTCAGCCATCATGAAGGTCTATCTCCTAAATGTTTTTGAATATATCCACATCTATTGCCATCGCATAGTTCAGAGCAGCATTCTCACTTCTCATCTTGCACCAGAATCATCTGGGGAACTTAAAAAAATAGTGATGCCCCAGAGATTCTGATTTGTTTGATCTGGAATGGTATTCAGGAATCCATAGTTTCCAAAGCTCCCCAGCTGACTCTATGATCCAACCAGGGTTGAGGACCACTGGATTTGAGATCCTTATCATCTTTTTAGGACAATGAAAATAGTCTCCTAAGCTGTTACCTTGACTCCTCCAGTCTGGTTTCTTACCAGTCTGTCTTCCACCAATCTGTCTGTCCATTTCCAGGGGAATCTTTCAGTGAAATTGGTTTCCAGGAGAACCAATCTGATTCCATCACTCTTATGGTTGTGAGCCTTCCGACTTAATCCCTACGCATGGCTTGAAGCTCAACTCATGGTCGGCTTCCCGCCTCCCATCTCCTCAGTATCATCTCCCGTGACTTCCCCCTCCCAGTTTGTTCTATAGCGGTACCAATGTAGTCTTTGATATTCTAAGACAGAAATATCTCAAGACAGTTGTAAAACTCCGTTTTCTTGAATGTCACATAATTTCTTTCTATAACTGAAAAATTTGTGACTTCCATGACTCTGTAACTGCAGGACTAGGGTGATTTAAATAGCAATCACAGTATATTTGTCATGAAAATAATCTCCAGACAATATTACATTACATCTCTACAGTAACACTAACCAAGAATGATGAATGATGTTAACTATTCTTATAGAATCCACATTTGTACAGAGGTGTGTGATTAAGGTACCTCACTTCAAAAAGGCCTATTATCCACATTCTGCAAGGAAAAAAAATATTTTTAAAATTTCCAAACAACTTTTATTTTTCAACATATACTATTTAAAGCCTTTATGGCACTTTTGCTGGGCAGGGGTTCCTGTACAGTCAAACACCTACTAACACTCTAAGTTAATCACCATTTTGTCATTCATTTATTTTATCTCTAACTGGATGAGCAGTTTTTGAATTAGTGAGGCAATCATTAAAACAGTTTCATGGATCCCCTTTACCTCTTTCTAAATGTTGCCCTTGTTATCACTCAAACTTTAACCGATAACATGGGTTAATATTTCTCTTCTTTGTCATTTACCTAGAACTTCTCTTTTCTGTTCAAGAACTGTTAACCCTTCGCTGTCTGTCACCTAGCATTGGCAGTTAGTACAAAAAAGTAGTTTTGTGGCTACTTTTCACAAAAGAACAGCCTTGTATCATAAGCGTGTATGTGTATGTGCTGACAAATACACAAAAAGACGTCTAATAGAGACGTGACTGCTGGGCATGTAGTTAACCTCAGGCACTAGTTTTGTGATGTATTCTGCACACTACCCTTAAAGCATGGATGAGTCAAATCCAGCCTCAGTGAAATTAAAATCAATGAAATATATGGACACCAGAATAGTCCAAAAGTGACCCTAAGATTCTGTTACAGATAAATAGAATAGTCCAAAAGCAACTTGGGAATTCTCACCGAGTGGCCTAGGTGATGAGCCAGTGGGGACAGTGGGTTTTCCCCAGGTCAAGAGTTGGGACTGCACCTGAACTCAACTCCCATGGGTCTCAAGCTGGCAGCTGGCTTTCCTAAACAACTGCGGTAAACAACTGACCTCTACACCAGACTGCCTAGTGGTCAAGAGGCCCTTTTTCTGCCACCACCACACCCTTCCCCCCATTGATAAACTTGTTCTATCCCTTGGTAAATAAGGAAGGTGAGCAACTGGGGAAGCTGGGTCCCTCCCCTGGAAGGTACACTCTGGCCAGTCCCAGCACTCCCCGGGGTAAGACATTAGGGAAATGTGCTCTTTTTACTAACCCTCGCTTTGTAAATTTCATTTAAAAATCTGTCTTTTACCCATAACCAGTGAGGTGAACTCCAACCTGAGCCCTATTACCTGATAGACATTCAGTGTCAAGTGTGAATTCTGGAAACTGAGAATTCAAGTTATTACTGCGCCCCATGCCATCGTCCTGTGCCCATCTCCTTCTTGCACATTCTATTCTGCCTACAATCCATTCCTCCTTTGGGCACCTGGAAAACCTCTGCTGAGACTTCAAGATCCACCTGTGCAGAATTAACTCTCGTCCCCTGGCCTTCATCTAAAGCAGAGAAAATCATCACCCTCTCCTCTGTGCTACCAAAATTGCGACAGACCTAGGCTGTTCTCAGTATTGGGACATTGTTTTCCATGATTGGCCCGACCTAGGAGCCAGGGATTTACCCTAACTATTCATTTTTAATGTACACTTACTTTTTTATTGCATAAGTAATATATAATGATGAAAAATTAAAAAGTATCGAAAAGCAAAACATGACCCATAGATAAACACTTTCTAACTCTTTGTTGATACCTTTTCAGATTGTATTTAATAGAAATGGCCTGATGCAGTACCAGTTTCCTGAAGCCTTCTTTCTTTTCTTAGTAGGCAGACATGGCATCTCATTGTTATTGTTTTTTGCATTTATTTAGTTCATGACATTAAACATTTAAAATAGACAATGATGAATTGCATTTCCTTTTTGTGTTTTCCTATTCACATATTTGTGTTTGTTTTTCTATTAGGTATTTTTCTTTTTATTATTGATTTGTAGGAAGTCCTTATTTGGTGAGTATATCAGCTCTCTATCAGCTATGCAAATACTACTTATACTGTAAATATTTAAATTAGTTTATAATTTTATTTTTAAAAATTTTAACTTCATAATTTAAATTTTATGTTTTATATTTTTGAATTCAAATCTGTTAGTCTTCCTTAATAATTTCTACCTTCATGTCCCACTTAGAAAAATTCTTCCCCACCCTAATTATTGAAATATTTTTCCTAAAAACAATTTCATGTTTATGTTGGAATTTTAACTCTATTTTGATGCTTATCTTAGTATGGCTTCCTCCTTTCTTCCTTTCCTTTCTTCATTCCTCCAGCAAATGTTTTTTAAGTACCCATTCTGTTCAGACACTAAATTTTTTGGCACTGAGGAAACATCACTGTATAAGGATGACACAGTTCTATCTTCACAGAGTTAACATTGTAATGAGAAAAACAGATAAAAACACAAAAACCAAATAATATAGATTATAATAGCACAGAGGGATAAGCGCTATAACAAAATATCAAGCGGGGTATTGACATTGAATCGGGTGGAAGTGTGTTATATAAATAAGCCAAAGATGGTCTCTGTATATTAGCTCCTAGGTTGCTTGTTTCTTCATTGCAGACTGAGATCCGTTAGCTCAAAGGCCCACTGGCACCAACTCAAGTTTTTACATCTAATTATTTTATATATAGCCCATATAAGCAGATTTTTAGCCACTGACAGCCTTCCTGTTTTGTATACCCTGAAAAACTGTGCCCAACATCTGTTAGCTTTATAGCCATAGCTATAGCCATAGACTGTAAAGACCTCAAGCAGATGCTGTCAACTTTGGAACTCCCTGACCTAGACTCCCTGCTGTGCTGCTGAATGACATCACCTAGACACATAAACCCCTCTCTGATCTCACTCCCACCTTACCTTCCTTCCCTTCTGAACGGTGACCCCTGCACCGTAGCCACTTGACAGTCTGGCTGTGAGGGACTTCCTCACACACAAACTTGTCAAAGTGGCAGCTTGTGTGTGTTACTGGTACCTTGTGGTCACATCTTTTTCATTGATCAACCCCCAAATCCCTTAAACCCTCTACAGGGTGCTATTTTAGTTAGGAAGACCAAGGAAGACCTCGCTGTGGAAGGAACACTGAGCAGAGACCAGGAATAGCTTTGGGGGAAGACTTCAAGTCAGAGGGCCAAGCCAGCACAGAGGGCTGCAGGCAGCACAGAGTTAAGTATGTGCAGGAAAGCCGGAGGGCTAATCTGCTGGAGCACACATCCTGCTCTGATTATTCAGCCACCTTTCTTTCCCCTTGTTCATTTCAAAAGCATTTTTCTTATTTCCTGAAGTCCTATGTATATTTGATTTTTCCCGGCTTTTCATTCTGTTCCTTCATTTTTGAATCTTAAGCCAACATAGCCTTGTTTCAAGATGAGCAGTTACATTTTACTTATTGTTTCCCTTGTTATAAATTTCTTGGAAAAATATCAAGAATATGTGTTTCCAGATGTGCTTTAAAATAGTATCTGCTAGTTTTAAAATTAAAAATCCAATTGGAGTCTTCATCTGAATTGCATGGAACCACAATTTTAATTGCAGTCTTTACAATGTGGACTTTTCTGACCAGAAACATTGAATGGATTTTCAATTATTAAATTTAAAAAATGCCACTAAGTTAACTTCTATTGATATAATTTTCTTCATATAAGTCACTACATTTATTTTAAAGTGTATTCATATGCATTTTGTGTTATTGAAAATGCAATCTTTAGTTTTTTATTATATTTTCTAATAGGTTATTGCTAGTATATAGAAAAGCTAATTGCTTTTTATATTTGTTGGTTTTATAATCAGCTACTTTAATTAAATCTCTTATTAGGACCAATGGGATTTCCAAACAATCTTGTGTTTCCTTCTAAAATAGTCACATCATTTGCAAACTGATAATTGAACTCATTGTTTTTCACTTACACCATTTATTCTGTTGTCTTCTTATTGGGTTGTATTAGCTAAATTCCTTAGAGAGTTTCCTTTTGAACTACAGAAACTTTGTATGTGTTCATTGATTTTTCTATCAGAGGTTGTTCTATTGTTTCAAGATGTTTAAATCTTGTAAAGTTCAGGGATATAGCTCTTCACTGGGATTGAACATACTTTGATTCTTTTATTCACAAGGAGATGGAAATTTTAGGACACAGAGAGGCAAATAGAGATCAGTCAATGGGCTTTGCTCCTCCTCTATTCCCTCTCAAGTGAAAGTCTCCAGAGATCACCGCACTGCTACAACTCCAGGGCAGGTGGGATGCTTGCATAGACTGGATCCTGGGGCTGACAAGGCTCCTTGGGAGAGGATGATGTGCTCAGGAGTGTTTTACTCAGAACTGAACCTCCGACGGGGGAAATAGGTGATGGTTCTTGCAAAGGGTAGGTGGGAGGGGTTAAGACACCCTGATTAATATCCTTAGGTCAGAAACCGTGGGCACACTCTGAAATCGAATCTAACTTTCAGTTTTCTCTTGGGAGGCAGAGGAGCAAGTTTCTCTACTCTCCTTAAAAAAGCAAGCAAAAATGCGTTCTAAACAAAGAGCTGTAATGAGAAATTTTACGTTCTCTCTCTGCTCCTATTTGCAGCTTATCTGAGAAGTGACCCACAGAAAGCGTGGTTAAGTGCCACAGTCTTCAGGCCGATGGGCTTCCTGTGAGAAGAAAAACAGTGGATATAGTTGTCAGGGATCTCAAGCCCAGCAGAGGGGATTTTCCTGAGGGTCTTTCATAACATCAGATTTGGAGCTGAGAGTATTTCTTCAGAGATGCTGTTCAGATACTTATGTTCAGATACTTGGATGGTTTCTGAAAAACCTTAGATGAGCAGACAAGAGTTGAGGGAGAATCTTGGCCAGATCAAAGTCCAGTTATTTTTGGAGACTAAGGCCAGAGCACTAGCTCCACCTAGAGCTTTTGAACTTTGTCAGGGGCTGAGACACTGCCCCATCTCTTGGTTTTCTGAGTTCTGGGCTGGAGAATGGACTCTTGACGGGTATCCCTTCCACTTACTACAAAGGAGGTTTTTGTTTTTCTTCCCACAAGCTGCTCTGAATCTGGTAAGAAAGTCTCAATTTTTTCTTTTTTTTTTTTTTTGCCACATGGATAGCACTCTTTCCTATCATCAAGGATACATATATATATGTACACATTTCCCCCTATATTTATGGTATATTATTTCAATAACAATGCTTTGGGGGAGGGCAACTAAACCCATGCAAGGTCAATTAACCAAGTTGAAATGGCTTTTAATAGTGTGGTGGTGTGCTTCCAATCCATGCATTTATAAACACCCCTCAGATCAAGACTTTATAAAAATAAAAATGATTTGTGAGATTGACCCTATATTCAAATAAGATCTATGTGCCATTTATTTATGTCATGCATTCAGTCATCCACTCAGCCACTTGCTTATTTGTTCATTCAATGAGTCTTTAATAGTATCTTTATTATCTTAGTCGGCACTTGAACAAGATATTGTGGTGGTGGTTATACGAATCAACATATGTGGCAAAATGGCACAGAGCTATACCCACACATTTTACCTATGTCAGTTTCCTGATTTTGATATTGTATCAGAGTTATGCAAAATGTTGTACAAACATCATTGGGGAAACTAGATAAAAGATATGAGGACCTCACCCTACTGTTTTTGTAACTTCCTTTGAATTTATTATTATTTCAAAATAAATTTTTAAAAATCTAACAAGATGAACATTAGTCTTTCCCCACTTGGAGATCATTGTTTATAAATGAATTATAAAAAGCTGCACGTGTTGAAGATTAGCATCCACTTCTTTTTAAAAAAAAAATAGATTTAATTTTTTAGAGCAGTTTTAGGTTCACAACAAAATGGAGAGGAAGGTACAGAGTTCCCATATACTCCCTACCCCCCGACATGCACAACCTCTCCCCCTATCAACATCCCCCGGCAGAGTGGTGCATTTGTTACAATCAATGAACCTCCAAAGTCCATGGTTTACATTAGGGTTCACGCTTGATGTTGTACATTCTATGGGTTTTGATAAATGTTTATAATGACATGAATCTACCATTGTAGTATCATACAGAATAGTTTCACTGCCCTAAAAACCCTCTGCACTCTGCCTATTCATCCCTCCCTCTCTTCTAACCCCTGGCAACCACTGATCGTTTTACTCTTTCCAGTTTAATTTTAGAATAGAATGGTTTTAGAATAGTTTTATCTTTTCCAAAATGTCATATAGTTGAATTCATACAATATGTAGCCTTTTCAGATTGGCTTCTTTCACTTAGTATATTGCATTTAAGTTTTCTTCCGTGTCTTTTTATGGCTTGATAGCTCATTTCTTTTTAGTGCTGAATAATATGCCATTGTATAGATGTTCCACAGTTTATTTATCCATTCATCTACTAAGGGACATCTTGGTTGCTTTCAAGTTTTGGCAATTATGAATAAAGCTGTTATAAAAATCCATGTGCAGGTTTTTGTGTGGATATAAATTTTCAGCTCTTTGGGTAAATACCAAGGAGTGTGATTGCTGGATTGTGTGGTAAGAGTATGTTTAGTTTTGTAAGAAACTACCACACTGTCATCAAAAGTGGCTGTACCATTTTGCATTCCCACCAGCAATGAATGAGAGTTCCTGTTATTCCACATCCTCACTAGCATTTGATATTTTCTGTGTTCTGGATTTTGGCCATCCTAATAGGTGTGTAGCAGTATCTTGTTTTAATTTGCAATTCCATAATGACATATGTGGAGTGTTTTTTCATATGCTTATTTGCCATCTGTATATCTTCCTTGGTGAGGTGGCTATTCAGGTCTTTTGCCCATTTTTTAAATTGGTTTTTTTTTTTTTTTTCTAACTACTGAGTTTTAAGAGTTCATTGTGTATTTTGGTTAACAGTCTTTTATCAGATGTGTCTTTTGCAAATATTTTTTCCCAGTCTGTGGCTTGTCTTCTCATTATCTTGACCCACTTCCTTTTCATTAACAAGCTGGTGACAACAATTAGCTTGCATAGTACACTAAACAACCTCTCCACTGGGTTTTGCCCACATTCTGGGGACACTACTGTTCTCTTGACTACATGAGCAGTTCTGTGTGTGGGTTCTGATTAGGAGCACAGGCTTTGGGATGTGTTATCCTGGATTTAATCTGGTTCTACTGTCCATGAGGTGTGCATAAACACTGACTTAATCTCTCTGTCCTCAGTACCCTCAGTCGCAAATGGAGATCAAACCAACACTCATCCTAGGGTGGCTGTCAGAATGAGCTAATTCCAGTAGGGGATTTGGCATGGCACAGTTGATGGGACATAGTCAATTCTCTAAAAGTGTTATTATGGGTGTTATGATATGTATTGTGATGTCTTTTTTTGGCTGAGTGTCTTAATTACTAAGTTTTACTCTAAGAAATATGTTCTCTTTTTGGAATATGAGTGATTTCAGGAATGGTTATGAAAGCTGTATCTACAGTCACCTTGGTGACAGTCAGCAGTCTACTGTTCTGAGAGCTTGTGCTGAGAAGGTGTTTAGAGGTCCCCTCCCTTTTTTGTTCCTGTTTAAAGTGGAATTTAATTGTATTATTAATTTGGGTAGCTTGATAACACGTATTGTGTGTTACCATTAGACATTTCTCTCACCTAACTCCATGGGCAACAGACATATGGGGATTTGTGCTTAGTTAGTTCTGTCCAAGAAAATGAGGACTTCACTGCATACTATATTACTATCTAACTTTTCATATAATATAATGATAATAATAATTACTTCCATTTATTGATTACCTACTGTAATCCTGACACTGGGCTAAGCACTTTGCATATATACACTAGCTCATTAATTTACATATATTATTATCACACCCACTTGATAAATGGGAAAACTGAGACTTAGTTAATTGGCTTGCCACCTTCACCCAGTTGGTGACACAAAGAGCTGGGATTTGACTCTGGACCCTATGATGCCATGTTCCTAACCACTATGTGCATACCACCACCAAATACCTGACTCGAGATTCTCAAAACATTGTTCCAAAACCACCTGGGTAAGGAAAACTTTGAGGGGGTTGTTTAAAGAAATCCAGCTTCCTGGGATCCCCCGCCCCCCAACACCTATTGAATCAGGCTGTCTGCTTTCTGTCCCTTTCTGAACACATCTTATCCCCACAAATGTTTTACACTTATCAGAAGAAAGAAAACTTCCAGATCATGGGAGGAGAGAACAGATGTCAGGAAGTAAAGTTGTGTGGGCTTATTGGTAGAACTAAATGAGTTTATAGCCAACTATGAACAAAGGCTGCCAAACTCTAAGGGAAAACTTACATAATATGTTTCCTTTCTCTAGCATTCTCAGGTTTGTTTTTCTGAATCTGTTTCTGTGGCAATATGGCTATACTATTTTAGAGGTTTTCCTTTATACTAGTTATGCTGAAGGTGATGAAAAGAAAAGTCAACATTAATTACACTTTTCAAGAAACCAGCTGGTAACTCAGGTTTGGATGACTTTGAGGGCAAAGGTCAAAGCAAATGTTTAATAGGTCTTTCTTGATAACAGCATATTCTTTAAAATAAAAGCCTAACTCCTCAGTGTGGGAGGTAGATGGGTTTTGGTTCAATCAAATGGACAAATTTTCTCCCTGACATCTGTAGAAATTGTTACCTTCTTCATGTTGATTGTTATAAAGATAAAATGAGATAGGTTTGTAATAGGGTCTGGCAAACTAAGAAATATTCATATTATTTTATTATGATTATCATTATTATTGTTAGAAATTATATCTGGTAAGAAATGTTGAATAGGTCAAGTGAAAAACCGTCTTTTTTTGATAAAGAACTTCAGTGAAGATTTGGAATGGAAATCCCATTGACCTGTCCTATTGACCTAAAAAGTATGCTAAAAATAGATAATTACAGGCTACTGTATGGTGTGCCACTTAGAAATTTGTACCTCCTTCACCCTGCATATAAAAGGATGCTTTGTTCAAATCCTCTGGCACTTGGGGTCTTCAGGGAGAACCTGTCAGTGTGATGAATCTTCATGTTCTGACAGGAGCTCCCATCTGCTGGATGGTATTTTGGATCAGGTCCTTGTGGGAAAGGACCCTTCATTCCCAGTGAAGGTCACAGTGATTATTACTGGGTAATGGGACATTGTTCTGTTATTGTAAGTCATTGGGGTCAAATGAAAATTTTCTGGAAATAGTAACTGTGCTGTGCTTGGCTGGTCCAGGATTCCCAGGAGTTCTCCATTCAGGTGTAAATGAGGTGCTCAGCACAGAATAAGCCTTTTCTGCAAAGCAGCCTTGGGCAGCCTGTCTGGAAACTGCTACAGCCAGGATGGATGGATTCACTTTGACATAATGTGCTCAGAGTTTCCAGAGGGAATTATGCTTTCCTCTCCCTTTGAAAATGTTAATTCAACTTTGGTGGGTGTGTTTGCAATTTGGCTGGGAAAGACCACTGTAAGACAGGTCAAATAATGGGACACACACTTCTGGCTGAAATGGCCTTCCCTCCCTCTCCATCTGGCTGACTCGTCCTTATTTTAAACTCCAAAGAAGCATGATTTCTTACTGCACTGTAGGTATCTGCAGCCTCACTCCCGTAAGTAACCAATCTCCAAGCTCATCAGTTCTTGTCTTTGGAATCACTCAAGTCTGCCCACTTTTGCCCATTCCCACTGCCACTTCCTGGCTTCTGGCTGCCATCATCTCTCATCTGATTTGCTTCCATTACCTTTTCTCTTATATTGGCCCTGCAATCCTGTTTCTACCCTTGAAAATCTAATTATGTCACAGCCTTATTTAAATCGCTTACATGCACCTTGCAGAAAAACTGGAAAATCCAGATGAGCCAAACAAACTAGGATAAAATAGAAAATAACAAGCATGCAAAATCTTGCCATCTAGATATAACAACTATTAACATTCAACTGCAGAAAATTTTAGAATTTATTTTCTATTTACATGCATATATTTTTTTCTAAAGTAGAATTATACTGTAAATATTGGGGTTTAAGTTGCTTTTTTCTTTTTAACATGACAACATATTGTAAACAAACAGGACAGGGGCTCCCTGGAGAAAGAGAAACAGGTATGGCTTTCTTGACATGAGAAGCCATTTTTGGCCTAAACCATTTTGTGATCTAAGCCTGGCCACAATGCTTGCCCTTGAACACGTCTCAGTAATTAATGATCTTAAAGGAACAAAAGAACAAACAGCTATTATCAGGCAAAAGAAGAAGCAATAGCAAAGATTATATATCAGTTGTTAAAGACTCCCAGTTTTGTTTCAATGGTAAAGATTATCCTAAAGCGTTCAACCACCAGATCAACTGGAACCCAACGGATGCTGATGTCGACGTTTTCTGACCCTTGTGACTTCTGTCAACTAAAGCTTGGACTCAGTGGACCACCCAAGCCCCTTCATGAATATGCATGAACCCTTAGCTTAAAACTTCCCCAGTTTTGCTGTTGGGGAGACACTACTTTGGGAAAGAGTCTCTGTGTTCTCCTTATTTGCTGCAAGTAATAAGAAATCCTTCCTTCTCCCAATCTTTGGCTTGGTTATGTCTTTTGGCTTGACACCTACCAAGAAGTGAACCCATATTTTGGGTAACAATATCACAGCTTATTACCCTATAAATGGACATTATCTACATTGTTCTATTTTATTTCGTCGTAGATATAAATTATTGTTTATATAACCAAGGCCACCACTGTTTTATTCTTATCTATTTTTTTTTTCATTTTGTAACTAACATTGTAAATTATATCCTTGTTTAGAAACCATTATACCATCCTTAAATAATGGCTTGGGGGAAATTTTTCTACTCATAGAATTGTTGCGCTAAGGGTATGTACATTTATATACATCCTTTTTCTAGTATAATATTTGATACATGTTTTCAGTTTACAACCACATGTACCAATTATTTATGATTATCTGTGTTTTAATAATTTTAGGACTTCTGTACATGAATGACTTCTTCAGTTTAGGCCTTTAATTCTGCTCCAATTCTCCACTAGTTGTGGAAAACATTTACATATATTTTTAAATATTCAATACTAATGCCATGGTTTTTACACCACTGTGAAACCAAGCAAGAACCTATGGGGCCGTCCCAGGTACAAAAGTCCCTCATGTCCCCCATTTCTTGTTTGTAGAAAAAAAGCTTTAGTCTCCCAGCCCTTCCCTGTGTTCCAAAGACCAGACTCAACCAGTTACTAATTAGGGAAGTGAGGGAATGCAGAAACAAAGGAAAAGCAGTCAAGATCAACAGTTCAGCAATAGTTCCTCCTCAAGGGATATATATATAACAATCTGACATGTGTCTTCAAGTTGTTCTGCAGGAACAAAGACCGCCCCCGCCATTGCCCAGGTGGAGGATGGTATACCCCAGACTGGTTGGAACCAGAAGGTTGACGTTTAAGATTCCTGAAACACCACCCTGTTACCTCACCATGAACCAGTCAGAAGAAGGTCCATGAGATGGCCATGCTCCTATGATCCCCTCCCCTAACACTGTCTTTAAAAACCCTTGCCTGAAAGCCATGGGGTGTTTGGGTCTTTTGAGCATGAGCTGCTCATTCTCCTTGCTTGGCCCCTGAAATAAATGCTGTAGTTTCCTCCACCACAACCTGATGTAAGTAGATTGGCTTGGCTGTGAGGCAGGCAAGTGGATCCAAGTTTGGTTTAGTAACAACTGTATACCTGCCTTTGTCATTTTGTTATGTTCATACAGGAAAGGTAGCTTGGAAGCCTAAGAAACCCTGAGCCCCCAAACTATCCCTTAAGATGATAGATGTCTTCTTCTAATGATCTGATATTTGGTTTACGTTGGGTATTGTAAGTAAACAATTTTGTTCTGCCTAAATCTTTGAGGACTTTTCCTTCGATCATTATAATTGCAGTGCCTGGCACATGAAATAAGTATTTGTTGAGTGAATGAATAAAAATGCTTTGCTAGACATGACTAGATGATGGTGGAGGTGGGGATACCCCAGGTATATTTTCAGTTACTGTGCCTAAGTATGGTAAGCTTTTGGAATCTGCTTCCACAAGCCTCTTTCTCCCCTTTTTTGCAAGCTCAGGAAAGATTTCTTATGTTATAGGTTTGATTCTGCTCTTCTCTATTTTTATTTCTCTTCCGGGAACACTCTTTGCTGACTTTATTCCTATCTCCTCTTACTTTGTTTTGACTTCCTTATCGTTTCACTTGGCATTCTGGAAAGGCTTCTCAAACCTGCCCTTCCAGTAATTGATGGGATTTTCTGCACCGCAAATTGACCTTTTTTGGTTGTCGTTGACTCAAGCGTTGTTTTAGTGGCTCCTTTCCCCACAATGGCACCTTTTGTGCCATCCTCTTCCTTTCCTCTCCCTGCCTTTTTGCTTACAACACTGTTCCTGCTTATGCCTTCTTACATCTCTGCATGACACTAAAACATTTCCTTGAAATATCTTTTTTTCTAGTCATTGAGGTATATTTTTTTAGAGATGTCTTTTTCTTCTGAGCCTTCCAGATGTTATTTCTTTTTTCTTGGTATAAATTATGCTTCTATAGTTACAAATTATTTGATGGATTTCTTCTTTTTCTCAAAAAATAACCAGATTTCTTTTCAGATTTGATGCTTAGAAGCAGATAGGGTAAATGAATGACTCTTATTCCCACTCTCTGTTCAGCATATGGTGAACCAATAATAACCACCCTTTATTGCATCCAGAGGCCAGGTCAACGTGCACAAACAGCTCCAGGCCAACTCCAAGTTTCTGATGGGCCTTTATCCAAGGGAACTCATCCCTCTCTTTCAATTGCCTTATTCTTTAGGAGTCTTAATTATAGTAGTTAGGTATATACACACACACCCCACACATACCACATACACACACACATACACGTATCACATACACACTGCATACTCACACATACATATTCACTCAGTACATCATACACACACACACCACACAATACAATGCAACACATACCACACATTACACATGCTACATGCGCACACAGGCATACACACATATACTACATGCCCCACGTGCCACACCCACACACGTACCACACCACACAAAACCACACAACTCCCAGTGTGGCCCGTTACCAGGGGACTTCTCTCTGCTCATACACCCGGCTCCTCACTTGTGGGACTACACGTGACATTATATCCTGAGTCTGCTCCTACATCCTGACCGTCAGCCTCTAAGGATGAGCTTCTCCTCGATGGGTGGGTCAGATTAGGCTGCAGACAATGCCTCTGTCTCACTTTGTTGACAGTCTGTGTTTTGCATGGCGCAGAGGGCTCCTTGGCTCAGTGTTTCTCAGTGCGGCTGTAGCTGCTTTATAAGTAGTGTCTATTCCTCTCTGATTCAGACATTAGATTGTCTGTCAATGATGGTTTTCAACAGTAATGAGAGTTTTCATTTTTTCCCATATTTTTAGAGTGAGAAAATGGGACAGGTTGTATTGAGGGCTGTTAGCCAGGCACAGTCGTGAGCTGGAAGTCCATCTAGATTTTTTGCATAAGAAAAGGAAAACAATCTGTCTGGCATAACTATGGGAATGCATTTGGAATCCTAGTTAAAGAATCAGGTATGAAATATACATTTATTTAGTCAGGTGCCAGCTGTATGAAAAATCCCTTTCTTGTTTCCCATAATATTTCTGAAACTTCTTAACAGTGCATAGAGGCAAAATATCATCATTATGCAGGGACAGCGTGTTATCGCTTTTTTCTTAGGGCAGATCTTTTCTAGGTCACCTGCTGCTTCAACATAGCTCTGAACAGTCTAGCGTGCTAACCATCTGACTCCATTCTCCTAAGTCGTGAGAGAGAAAACGGCTTTGCAGCAAATTATGCCAGGCATCAGCATTTAAATGAAAGGAGGGACAGGCTTCCCTCCCACCCTTCCCTTGAGAGGTGCAGGGATGGGAGGGTGTTTGCATACCCAGCACACGTGCTCTGAGGGCCTTTCTCCTCAGTCTAGCCCTCTGACAACCAGTGAGGTTACCATTTCATTTCCCACTCATTGTATATACCTCCCCAGTGCCGTTATTAGGTACTGAGTACTCATTCACTCCTGGCATAGTCACCATACGCCATGAGCTCTGGATAAACTTACAGAACAAACCCCATCTTCCACCATTCTCTGCTTCGTGCTGTCTCTGGACACAAACTCCAAGGACTCCTTGGAGTCTTCATCTTAAATCTTAATTATGAAAAAGTGATTTTTAACCTTTTTTGGACCTTTGAGACTTGTATGATGTATTCTGGAGCTAAGGAATGGATAGTTTCAAAACAGTCCAATCACAGAAAACAATCCTCTAACACAGAGGTCTTCAGGTGGGGTCTAGGGACTCCTGGGGTCCCTTGAGACCCTTTCTGGGGATGGGGGGTGGTCTGCAAAGTCAAAACTATTTTTACAACAATGCTAAGATGTTATTGCTTTTTCTCTCATTCTTTCATATGGTGTTTTCCAGAGGCTACATGATATGCCTCTGTTTCTCTGACACCAACTGGGTATTCAACGGTCCAACTCAATCCTGACACTGACTGTCAGAGTTGGTATGGACTTCACGGGTTAAGAGTTCAGTCCCACAAGAATGCCCACTTCAGACACCTGCCACAAATGGGGAGCCCAGGGGACCCACACTTCTGCCTGGCTGACTGCAGATTTGGGAGTTCCCACAACCTTCCCTGCCCCTGTTTGATAATTCATTAGAACAACTCACAAATCTCAAGAAAACCCTTTACTTATGTTCACCAGTTTATTATAGACGCTACAACTCAGGAAACAGAAGAGAAGCACAGGGCAACGTGTAGGGGTGCGCACATGGCTTCCGTACCCTCTACAGGAGCACCGCCCTTCACCACTTTGATGTGTTCACCAACCAGGAAGGTTCTCAAACCCTGTTTAGGGGATTTTATGGAGGTTTCATTACATTCATTACATTACATTAAATCATTGGTCATTGTTGATTGAACTCAATCTCCAGTCCCTCCAGAAGGGGTGGAGCTGAAATTTCCAACCCTCTAATCACAGGGTTGGTTCCTCTGTGTACCAGCTCTCACCCTGAAGCTATCTGGGGGCCCTCCAAGAGTCACCTCATTAGTATAAACGCAGGTACAGTTGAAAAGGGCTTCTTAGGAATAACAAAAAGTGCTTCTCTCACCCCCATCGCTCAGGAAATTCCAAGGATTTTAGGAGCTCTGAGCCAAGGATGGGACAAAGATTAAATATAGGTATTTCCTACTATATCACACATATAATATCATAGCTGACTGATGAAGAAACAAAGCAATCATTTTTTTTTTTGGAAAAAAAGTTACTTTTCATAATGTATGTTATTTCTGTTAATATTTTATTACTGTTATTTAAAATAAATTAATAAAAAATATTTTTAATTTCTCAATTTTACTTTCCAATGTGGTAAATAATTCTAGAGATAAGTTAATCCACATAAACAAAAGTTCTTTGGGAGCCTCAATATTATTTTGAAGTGTGTAAACTAAAAAATTTAAATCTTCTGCTCTAAAATATGATGCCCAAATAAATCCCAGCTAGATTTGCTCATCCATTGTGTTTATTCCTATGTTTATACTCCCCCAAAGGGCCACAGTGGCACATTTAGAGGTCCAGGGGATCTCAAATCCTTTAACTGAGTGGCAGGGTGGGCATTTGACATATTTATTGGCCCTCAAAATCCCCCATGCAGGACGTGTCCTAATAAAAATGCCTTTGGTTCCAAAGCCCACACTTGCTGGATGGGCACTCTGATTACTTCCTGTTCGCGGATGAATAGCTCCTCAGATTACTGTTATACACTCTGCAATCCCAGGATTTGAAAGTAGTCTCCTCCTCGGGTGAGACCCTGAGACCCCTACGAGGCCTCTGGGGGTACGACTCATTTGGGGACATGGCCCATTCAGAGCAGCCCTGCTCCAAACGGTACTTCCACAGTGACCATCTCTGGAGTTCCCAGGGCTCTCATTTGGATCCTTTTCCTTCTCAGCTGCTTCTCAAATCCTCAGGCTTTTCATCCTCTCTTATATCTCCCCCTCGTCTAACCTGCTTTCAGAAAAGAAATCTGAGAAATTCATTTGTACTGAGGTAAATGTGACCGATAACTCTTCCTATGTATCTTCTCCCTGGAATTTTTATATTTTAGCTAAACGAATGTGCCCTGCCTTACAGAATTTTAAACATCAGAATGTGAATGGTGGTAAAATGTTATTGATAGTGGGAATTTTCTGGTATCCAGTAAAGCGCACCAAGAAGGGAATTGTCTGACTTCTCTCCCTCTAAGAGAAGCCCTCGTTCACAAAGCAGCAGCTGCAGGGCTCCGTGTAATCTGCTCCTGAACACCCCAGTCTAGGCGTGAAGCAGACAAGAATAGTGGCAAGTTAGAGACAGAAGGGAATTAGGACCCTCAAGCTGTGATGCCCTCATCCCAGAGCGAGACCCCACAGTGCAGTTCTGTGCTCCCAGGAACTGTGTGGCAGGTGTGGAGAGGGGAGAAGTGACCTGTCTTAGGCATTTAGATGGGAAAAGGGGGGAAAGGGAGTGGGTAGGGATACCTGTCCAGTACTTTAAAGGATCCTGGTTAAATCATGATATCTAGCATTATTTAGGACTCATGTATCAGACACGGTACTTAGCACTTTTCTTCCTGATCCAGTATAATTCTCGTAATGACCTCATGAAAAAAGAAATACTTTCTTCTCCATTTGACCGATGAGGAAATTGAAGCAGAAAGAAGTCAAATAACCACCTTGCAAGATCTCCCAATAGAAAGTGGGAGAGCAAGGATTTGAAGCAGAAACACTGTCTCTGCAACCTGCTGCCTGTATGTATGCTCTCCGCTCTTCTCAGGTCAGGGTTAATGTAGGAAGACAGCGTTTTTGTGACAGTGCTCAGCTCTTCCAAGGTACCAGCTAAAGTGCCCAGAGGGGTGTGATGTTTGCCATCATTTTATACGTTGGTAAATACCATACATGGGCTCATTTCCCCTGTGGTGGATGGATGACGATGCCTTTGTTATAATCATCTCACGCTTCAAGTAACACGACTCTCCATTGATAGAATTTAGAGCACAGCCTTCATCTGAAGTACGTTCTCTGCTGAATGGGCACTGAAGCATGTCTTACCTGTTTGTAAGCTGAGACCTGAACAGCTCAATCCCGAGCGCAATTTATACCATGTCCTGGCACCTCAACTCTGGGGACCACCACGTCATCACTCCTTCTCCAGGTTTTCTATGCTTCCTTCTTTGAGTTTAACCAATACTATTTCCCTCATTCTGACTGTGGCTTCACTCAACTTTCTTCTCTTGGAGGCACATCCTAGGATTGCTTCCGCTAACACCTCTCCAAGCTGAACAACAAGCTTTCCCACCTGTGCTGCCCCCACCAATAGCTCACCCATGAGAGGGCTCCAGCATCAGGGCACCCCTAGGGCTACAAAATGAGCCCACCAGGTCTCCAGAGTAACAGCGTAGATGAGGCTTATGCTGCCTGCAGTAGCAGACGACCTCCAAATGCAGAGTGAGTCAGGCTGCTTTGCTCTAAAGACCCTGACGTGTCCACACAGCCTCCATACTCATTACTGCAAATGGAGAGACATACAGGGTAATCTTTTTTTTTTTTAACATCTTTATTGGAGTATAATTGCTTTACAATGGTGTGTTTCTGCTTTATAACAAAGTGAATCAGCTATACATATACATGTATCCCCATATCTCCTCCCTCTTGCGTCTCCCTCCCACCCTCCCTATCCTACCCCTCTAGGTGGTCACAAAGCACCGAGCTGATCTCCCTGTGCTATGTGGCTGCTTCCCACTAGCTATCTATTTTACATTTGGTAGTGTATATATGTCCACGCCACTCTCTCACTTCGTCCCAGTTTACCCTTCCCCCTCCCCGTGTCCTCAAGTCCATTCTGTATGTCTGCGTCTTTATTCCCGCCCTGCCCCTAGGTTCTTCAGAACCATTTTTTTCTTTTTATTTTAGATTCCATATATATGTGTTAGCATACGATATTTGTTTTTCTCTTTCTGACTTACTTCAGTCTGTATGACAGACTCTAGGTCCATCCACCTCACTACAAATAACTCAATTTCATTTCTTTTTATGGCTGAGTAATATTCCATTGTATGTATGTGCCACATCTTCTTTACCCATTCATCTGTCGATGGACACTTAGGTTGCTTCCATGTCCTGGCTATTGTAAATAGTGCTGCAATGAACATTGTGGTACATGACTCTTTTTGAATTACAGTTTTCTCAGGGTATATGCCCAGTAGTGGGATTGCTGGGTCATATGGTAGTTCTAATTTTAGTTTTTCAAGGAACCTCCATACTGTTCTCCATAGTGGCTGTATCAATTTACATTCCCACCAACAGTGCAAGAGGGTTCCCTTTTCTCCACACCTTCTCCAGCATTTATTGTTTGTAGATTTTTTGATGATGGCCATTCCAGACAGGGTAATCTTAAAGGGACTTTTTCATGACTTCAGCCTGGAGGTGACACAATCATTTCTGCTCACATTTCATTGGCTTGAACAAATTATATGACCCCATCCAGAAGGGAAGAAATATTTCTTCCAAGCATTTAAAGTAAGGTCACACAGAATATTCTGTATGGCTGACTGACAATTCCTTGGTAGAGGCTCCAATGATATGATTTTCTGAAGCATTTCTAAATGTTTCATTGCATGAGCTACTTTATAATCCACTTGTGCTGGATTGGCTGTCAAAAAGGGGATTTCCTTGGGAGAAGGACTTTCTGAATTCACATTCCCATGTGCTTATTCCAGCAGGAATGCTGGCTTGGGATAGCATTGCCTTTACATGCTTGTGCTTCTTGATTTATTAAATTAGGTATTCTTTCTTTGTTGCCTTTCAAGCAGTCCGAATTGTGAGGCAGTCATAGATCTCCACTCTATTCTGAAGCATCAGCAGGGCAGAAGGGAACCTGCCACAACCTTGACAGCTATGCTCCTCTCACTGTCTTCCCCACATAGGCTGTCCTCAGTTAATCTTCTTCCAGACAGAGGAAACACAGTAGGACTTGTCATTTGTGCTAATCTGAGCACACATCTCCACTGTGAATTGTGCTACCCTGAGGCTTCTGTTCAGAGATCAATGCTAGGCTGACATGGGAGGTTTGTGATCCTAGTAAAATTTCTTATAAACGTGCATGTGGTCTTAGGTCCTTCAAAATAATGGCACATCTTCATTCATTTGACTCCTGGTCTCTGTGGCACTCCTTGATGCATAGTTAAAGTCACTTGGTAGCCCATCTACCCATCTAGCCCCGACCCCAGCTCTGCTTTACTCCTGAGGCTAATCAGGAACTGGGTCTGGGTCTTCGATGGGGAACAACCCTGCAGACCCCCACTTAGTCAGCCTTGGAGCTCACATCCCAGCTAAATGGCACCTACCTTCTACCTGACTTCATCTTCCAGGGGACCTTTGGGAATTCCGAGGCAGTCCTGCAGGTGCTCTAATGAGAAGAGGTCCTTCTATGGGAGGAGTTTTATGATCATTTCTGAAGGGCGCCATTGGATTGTCTTATTCTGAATCCATATTTCTATTTGGCTTTTACACGGGAATTCCCACAACCGCAGCCAAGGACTGAACATTGCCTGATTCCAGTAGCGTGGTCACTAGTCTCTAAAAATCCACTCCCGGCCTGCCTCCCATGGCAAGAACCATGTTTCCTGTTATTCACACCCTTGTGTGGTCTCGTCTTGAATCCTGGCTGGTGGGTGGCTCATGCCTGGTCAATGAAATGTGGCAGAAGTGACACGTCATGACTTCTAAGCCTGGTCCATAGGTATCCTTTCAGCTTCTACCCCGTGCTCTTGGAACCCAGCTGCCACCCTCCAAGGAAGCTCTGGAGACACCCATGTGAAGAGGAGCTGAGGAAGCTGTCTTCTAGTCCTTGCTAAGCTCCCGTGGTCAGTCAGCATCACCATGCCAGCCACGCCATTCAAGCTATTCCTAGACACGTCCCAGACATCATGGAGTCCACGTCATGGACCTTGCTGTGTCCTGCTTGATTTCCTGACCCTCAGAAACATGAGGGGCAGTAAACTGATATTTTAAGCCACTATCTTTTGGGATTATTTGTCACATAGCAATCAATGACCAGAACAGGTGACCCTTGTTTATGTGAAAGATGTCCTCCAGAGGTGTCCAGTGGACTTGGTGCCTGGTGTGTGGTGCACAGTGGGTTTGAGATCCTATTTCCTGAGGCTCTCATATCTGCAGGGACCTGAAACAAGGCCTAGGACAAATGGTTGGCTTCCCAGCCAGTGGGGAGATTTTCCATTTCTCAGTCACAGATGATGCAGTTTCTCCAATTCCAGGCTTCATTCAGGCAGTCCAGTTCCGTGCTCAAGTCCTGAAGCCTTGACCGTCTCAGAGATGTGACAACATGGCACCTAAAATATCACATCTTGATTCCCACTATATTCTGCAGGGCTTCAGCTCCCATAGCCTTCCAGCCTAAGGATTTGCTCTTTATTTCTGGCACGTGAAGATTTCACCTTCTGCCTTTAAGATCAGTTATTAATTTTTAAAAGTATATGTTTTTTCTTCTAGAAGTTTTAATTTGGGGTGGGGGTGAAGGTGGGCTGCAAAGGAGGAGTACCAGAGGCTGCTCCATCTGATATTTTAACCTCATTACCTTATCTTCTTTCTAGGATATTTTTGGGTATTTGCCCCCTACATCACAAGACTGTGCTAGCAAAACCATGAATGTGCTAACTCTTTTAAAAGATGCAAATTCTTTCAGAAAAATGAAACTATGTCTTTGGTTTCTAGATGATTAAATTCATAGTTGTAGTCTATTGTTCCAGGATGGCTCTGACAATTGAAATGCTATTAGCTGTGGGGACCAGCAATGGCAGTTACAGATCAGGGAGGCACCATCTCTGCCCAGTCTGGTCTTCTTTTTAACAAAGAGCTGTGTCCTTAAGATCATGACCGCTCGTAATCCATATCCACTGTAGACAGCAGCTAATGGAGCCAGGCTGCTGACATGGATCTCCTAGATGATGTAGAGGGTTTTTCCCCCATTTATATTTAAATAAAACTAGCAGATGGGAATTCATCTGTAACATTCAGCAAGAGAATTAATATACTGAAATGTGGCCCTTTGACAGTTGCTCAAATGAGTATAAGGCTATCAGGGCAAGTGAATGGAGGAAAAAATAATTATAGAAGGAAGGAAACTGGAAACAGAACTGAGATGATTATGTAAGTCCTTTGAGAAATGAATAAAGGACCCTCTCAGAAGTAATTAAATCTCTCTCTTATATCCACATGCTGCATTCTGGCTTATACACTTAAACACGTCTCCGGTTCCACTGCATCTCTGCTCAAAGACATCAGTGATGACCCAGTGCCCGCATTTATTACACTCCAACTCCTAGAGTTGGTCTTGGGTCTCGGATGCTTCTGCAATCTGGCCTCAATCTACCCCTAGAATAGTGATTCTTAACCTTGGGTGCATTTTTGAATCACTGGGGACATTTGTAAATTGTGGGTGCCTTCTCACATACACAAAAATAGACCAAATATTATAACTCACATGCATGCTAATTATATCATTGTCTATATAGTATCATACCCACCAACAGACTTCAATGATAGAGTTGAATTTTGAAAAGATCATTTTGGCTACAGTGTGAAAAAAGACATTATGAAACAACAACAGAAGAAAGTACAGCTGGGAATGTAAGTGAAAAAGTAGATTGGAGAAGTGGGAGAGCTTCAGATGGGTATCTGCAGCATTAGACAATTAATTAAATTAATATTACTTAAATATATACAAAATGTTAGAACTGTGGTGGGTTCTGAGTGTAAGGGAAAAGAGAATGTATAAAAACAATATGAAACAAAACATCCACCTTGACATCAGGTGTTTCACAGTACAGTGAGAGAGATAATATAAACAAGCAGCTGTAACTGAAGTGGCATAAAGAACTACAAATAAATTATAATGGGGGAAGAGAGATCAGATCATGTGGCGATGTTTGTGGAATAATTAATAATAATACTGATGCGTGTGTCCCACCCCAGTGGCGCTGATTTAATTGGTCAGGATAGGACCAGGCATCAGTACTTTTGCAAAGTCTCCATTGACTGGAATGTTCAGTCAGTGCCAAGGAGTGTGTTGTATGGTCTTATCCACGCTTCCGGGCTGCTATGGGGAAATGGAAGGGATACTCCTCCAAGAAGCCTGGGCTCAAGTCTCAGATTTCCCAACAATGACAGCAGAGGACAAGAGCTAACATTTCTTGAGCAGGATCTGTGCTGAGCATTTCATGGACATCTTCTTAGTGTTTCTCAACCCTGGCTGCATATTAAAATAATCTGAGAACTTTGAAAAACTACTAATGTCTTGGTTTGGCCCCAGATCAATTAAATCAAATCTTTGGTATGAGTCTGGACATATTTTTTTTTTTTTTGTAACTGCTCTTGCAGTTGATTATCTGCAGGATGTTGAGAACCACCACCTTTGGGGTCCACTAGGTGATCATATTTTTATAAACCTACTCACTCCTTTATGGAGTCCCTGTTCCCTAGCCAAGCAAGCCTGTTTGCCATATCCTGAAAACATCACTAAGAAGACCCACAGGCCAAGGAGAGCTTCTCAATTATCCAATATCAGGCCAGGTAAAAAGGTCTTTCTCTTATTGGCTAAAGGACTTCTTTTCAAGCTTCTGATTAGTCTGTGAGGCTCCAGTATAGGAAGTACAAAGAGCACATTAGTCACTAACAGTGGAATCTAGAAATAGGTAATTTACATTTCCTCCCTCTGTTTTCTCTCCTCTACCTGAAGGGAGGCCATTGTATATTTAGTTAAGGATCTTGGGGAGAGGGCCAAAATAACTGGGGATAGCCCTTCCCATACAAACTTGCTGAAGTTTGGTCAGAAAGTAGCCTTTCTAGGTATTCCAAGTAGGAAAGGTTTTAGATACAGGGAATGAGACTTAAGAGGGCTTAGGGAAGCTTTGGCTTGAGTTCATAAGATCAGAAAGCACCTGAGTGGCAACAAAGCACCTGCAGATGACCTTAGTTTGCCCATGGCACCAAAGCAAGTGGTTTACAGGAGCTCACCAGGAGCCTGCAAACTTCAAGAATCTTTGGAAGCACCAGGAAATCAGGTAACTTCCAAGAACTCGCTTATAAGTTGCTGCTGATAATCGCATGTTTGCCATCTGCTCGTGTTCTGGCAGGACGGCCACTGGAGAAAGTGGTTTCTCCTTCTCAACTATCTTCCAGATCTCATGTCTGTACCCCTCAGGGGCAGAATGTGACCTGGAAGTAAATGGGAAAAACAATTCTGGGAAATGCAGCCTTCTCCCCTGTGATGCAAAGCAAAACCTGGTGAGAGGCAGTGATCACATGGAATTAAGAACAGACAATCTGGCAAAATGAACTCAAGGTAAGTCAAGACAAGCTTATTTGGGGGAAGACTTAGAGGGGGAAAAAAAGAAGAGGTGAGAAAAAATGTAAATGGGAAAAAGAAAGCTGAAGAAAAAATTTCTCTTGAAAGCAGAGTATGTAGCCAGCAGGAAGGTGCCTCTGTGTACTTGTCCCCATGAGGCTCACAGAGTGACTTTCCTGTGGTGATTTGAAATCTATGGTTTAGTCCTCAGCACGGCATATCCAGAAATTAGGTGTTCAATCTGTAACCACCTCCCCCAAACCTCACAGTTTCCTGATAACAATCTATATGAGAGACTTAAGTAGTCATCAGAAGGTGGTTTCATGATCGTATAATCAGAGAAAGAATTGGTGGCTGGTCTTGGAGACCCCTTCAAACTGTCCTAGACCAGTGTGTGTTTAATATCTGCACCCACACGAGACTTCTGTTCCTCAGGGCTTGGCACACTGTCTGTTTTGCTCACCACTCAATCCCTGGCGCTTAGCATAAGCCTGGTGCATGGTAGATGCTCCATGAGCTCTGATTAATTGAATGGATACATAATCATCGTGAGGCCTGATGACCTATCCTTGATTCAAAGGACAGAACACTACACTAGTGACCTGATTTAGTACTTCTCTCTCTTGGTCAGTAGTAGATACTTAGTTCCATAGTTTCTCTCCTTTTATTAAAAAATTTCATATTGTCAGTCTTTTTTAATCTATAGATCTATATATATATATATGATATGTGATATATAGACATATAGGTATAATATATATCCATATATATAATATATGATATACTGTATCTGCATGTATTGTAAACTGTATCTCTGTATATTATATATATTTCTCTATATATTATATATACAGTTACAGAAAGTTATAGATATATATTACATAATGTATATATCTAATGTATATACATGTATTATTACATATTATATTATCATATTACTATTTAGAGGATTGCATATTACTGAATAATCTATAGCAAAGTAACTATTTCAGTGGATCTAGAAGACTCTGCCTTTTCCTTTCATGGATCGGTTTAATAAATTTAACTATTAAATGGAAACCTTCTTTCCCTTTCTTTTACATCTGGGGCTTGGAGGTTTGTGAGTGTCCATCAGGATTTCCTACATGCAGATGCCAAGAAGCTCTACTAAAGGCATACCCCTCACCTGTGCTCTTCCAGCACTACCTGGCCAGGTGTCTTCCAGCGGGCTCCATGTTCCCTTCTATAGCCTGTTTTCTCTGCACTGACTCTCTAGGTGGATTAGACCAAGCTCCTCAATGTCCCATTGATTAATTGATTGATTGATGATTGATGGAGGAAGATCAAAACTTCAACACTAGATTGTTAAGCTAGGGCTGACTAATAATTTGCTGAGCAACAGGTGTGGTAAAGATTGTTCTTCCTCGCTTCCCTGGCTTTGCTTATGCTGTGCCCTTCATATGCAATACGGTGAGTTCCTCCTGCCACCCACTGTTTAATTCAGTTTAATTCTCTCTACTTTTCTGGGAGTGGTTCATGGTGTTCCAAGGAGCCTTCCCAAACAACTCTGTCCTACTTTGTTCTCTTTTATTCTAATCTACTCTGTACATTTGGCTATACTAGTCATTTTAGTGCTAATTATATTCCATTATACTTTTCCTAAATTCCTTCAACTTTGTGTGTGATAATAAATTCTTGAGATAAAGGAACATGTCACATATTGGGGAGTGTGTGTGTGTGTGTGTGTGTGTGTGTGTGTGTGTGTGTGTGTGTATTCCCGCATAGTGCTTAGCAGAATGTTAGGACCTGTAAATATTTTATATTCATTTTTCATTTATTCATTTGTTCATTCATTCTCTCAACAAATATCTATTGAATGACTACTATGTGTCCAGGTCCTTTTCTAAGTTGTTATAGAACAAAAATCCCTGCCCTATATTTTAGGGAGTGTAGGCAAACAATAAACAATAAACTCAATGCATAAGTAAATTATAGTATAGTAGAATGTAACAATTGCTGTGCAAAAAAAAGGAAAAACAGAACAGTGTGAAGGAAGTCTCAGGAATTCTGGAATCTAGGGCTGGTGGGTTGTATTAATTAGAAACCCATAAGAAACTGATATTTGAGCAAAGATTTGAAGAACACGAGAGAGTGAGCCATGCAGACATCTGGAGAAATAGCTCTCTAAGCTGAAGATACAGCATGTGCAAAGGTTCTGAGGTAGGATTGTGCCTGGCATGTTGGAAGAACAGCAAGGGGTCCTTTGGGCTGGAGCAGAGTGAATGAGGGAGATAGCAGTAGAAGAAATCAGAGAGGTAATGGAAAAGCCAGATCATGTAACCTTAAAAGGTCTTTGTAAAGCTTTTTGGATTTTACTCATGGTAAACTGGGGAGTCATAGGAGGGATGTGAGCAGTGGCATCACCTGATCTGATTTTTATTTCAAAAGGACCTTTCAGATTGCCAAGTCGAGAGTATTCCAGAGACCTAAAGAGTAGAAAACCTTCTCTTTAAAGGGTCAGATAGTAAATATTTTAGGCTTTGTGGGCCATATGATCTCTGTCAAATCTGTTCATTTCTGTGCCATTTTAGCACATAAATAGCCAGGGACAATATGCAGACAAATGGGCCTATCTGTGTTGTAATAAAACTTTATTTACAAAAACAGGCAGTTGACAGAGTTTGACTTATGGACTATAGTTTGCCACCCTTGGCATAGACTATAAAGAGGCAACTATAGAAACAGGAAGACCTATCAGGAGGCTACTGAAGTAATCCATGCAGGAGATGTTGAAAGCTCAGAACTGAGTGGAAGCAATAGAGATGGCAAGAAGTGGTTGAATTTTTTTTTAAGGCAGATGATTTTCTGATGAATTGCATGTGTGGTGTGAGAAAAAGAGATGAGTCTAGGATGACTTCTTGTTTGTTCTAAGCAATGACAAAGATGTGCTGGCAGCAGTTGAGGTGTGGAAAGCTGTGCATGAAGAAGGGCATTTTTAGACGTGTCAAGTAAGCGGTTGGCAACACAAGTCAGAGCATCGTGAATTGGATTAGCCTAAAAAGTATGCTACAAGGACACGTTTTAAACTCAAGTGTTGATTGCTCAAATTTTGAGACAATGACCCAATTGTACAAAAAGCTGGGGAGTTCAGAAGCATGCAATGATATTACCGTGGAGGAAGAAGTTGGTCATAGATCATGTCCAGCCTCTGTTTGTATAACAGTGATCACACTGTTACTGCCCAAGAAACAGTAAGCCAAAGAAAACTGAGTTAAAAGTCACTGAGAGTTGTAAAACTTCCATTAATTATTAAAATTAGAAACAGGCAACAATTCTTAATGTTAAAATTTTTGGCAGAGTTCATCTAGAATTGAGCCAATAATTTCTGAGCCAAGGACAGAGTTGCACAGGACAGAGTTGTGGTGCCTGTCTGTATACTAAGTTGCTCTACTCTGAGAATCCTCAAGGTGTGACCACAAGAACCCCTTGAACAGGTACTGGTGGCTCTCAAACCCCTTTAGGGGAAAAGGACCACCTGCAACTCCAGGTTCCTCATTCTTGCGTCCTCACGCTGCAGAGGGGCTATGGGGCAGGGCAAAAGGCACTTGAAGACTTTTGCCAGGCCACTTACCCTCTCGGAGCCTTGTAATCCTCATCTGGAAAACGGGAATATTTATCTCACAAAGCTGGTATAAAGTTGAAAGTGATGATATTTGTAAACATCCTGAAGGTTTGTGCTCACCAATCACCCTTCTATCTGAATATCAGGGAGACAAACACAATTGCAGTTCATTTGATCTGTGTAAGTTCCTGAGTTGAATCGAATAAGCTAACTTTATAACTTCATAAATTTTACTTTTCTCAGGCAGAGTTTTATTGTTTTTAATCTTCAAAGATATTTGGAAGGCTCCCAACTCTTGGGTAGAGATATATTCTGCCCTGCTCTGGATTCCAGGCATTAACTGCCCAGGTGCCCCAGTCCTGAAGCCCTGAGAAAAATCTCCCCCTGACCCCTCCCCTGAATAGAAACTCCTGAGGATTAAGGACTCTGTCTTTTCCCCCCTACCATTTGTAATGAGGTTATCTCTCCAACATCCACTTCTTCTTTTAGTAAGAACCCAACTTTTAGTTCAAATATCTCATCCCAGCCAGTGTGCTCTGGGGAAAGCTAAATCCCTAGGAGTGGGGCGTTTGACTTCAATCTGAGCTCATCAGTAATTGCATATCTTGTTCACACTGATTAGTTCACATATGAGCATATAGCTCAAGTTAGGTTGGTGAGGTGCATGTACGTGTTTGCTAAGCACTGCCGGGAAGGGTGGCTTCCTACATTTCTAAGGAAATTTCTAAAAGTCAGTCTTTCTCTGTGCATGTGGACAAGAGTTCCCCAGGAGTCATTAGTAAGCATCCTTTATGGGTTCACTTGTGTCCCCCTACCCACCCCCCCGACAAAATGTTGTTGAAGTCCTAATTCCCAGTACTTCAGAATGTGAAAGTATTTGGAGATAGGGCCTTTACAAAGGTAATTAAGGTAAAATGAGGTCATATGGGTTGGACTTAATCCACCTGACTAATGTCCTTATAAGAAGAGGAGACTAGGACACAGACATTCACACAATCGAAGAAAGACCATGTGAAGTGTAAAAATTGATGAACAGAAACCTCAATTAAAATAGAGTCAGGAAGCCAGAAGGGGGAGCTCTCCTGTCCTATGAAGACAGCAGAGCCCAACAGGAAGAAGAAAGACTTTCTCTTCTTGCCTGGCAAGAGCTCAGCCAATGAGAAAACGTCAGCACAACTCAGCCAATGAAAAGCCATTATCGTTTGAACTCTCAAGTCCTCCAGTGGACCCTTTGTTTCCTGTAGCCATCCCAGCTTCCCTTTCCCCTCTTTAAAAGAGTTCTCCTCTCCTTCCTGTGAGAGGACTTGCACATGGCTTGCCATACTTGCACACCCTGAATGGCAATTCTTTACTGATCCTGAATAAAACCTTTTTTTTCTGGAGAAATAATTGTCAGTCTATTTGTTATAGGTCAACAGAAGACAAAAAAAGAAGATGGCCACCAATTCAAGGAGAGAGGCCTCAGAAGAAACCAAACTTGCCAACATCATCATCCTGGACCTGTAACCTCCAGATCTGTGAGAAAAAATTTCTGTTGTTTAAGCCACCCAGTCTGTGGTAATTGTTATGGCAGCCCTAGCAAATGAATACAGCATCCTACAACCAGGATGAGGAACAAGGCTGAGGGGGATGCCTTCTACCATGTCAGAGACAGGGTCCTTGGTGGCATTCCTGAATTGCTAAGCAAATCAAGCCCAAAGCTTATTCTGTCACTGAACTTTGCCTGACAAAAGCAAAATTGTCCCCCTTTTTGCTTTATTGTTTCAACTGTAACTAATAACCAAGTACACCACTGTGTCCTTAGTACCTAGAACCAAGCCTCATTGTGGTAAGTGCTTAATAGTATTTGTTGAATGACTAGAGGAAGGAATGAAAGAATAAGCCACAAAAGGAATTGTAGTGTGTTGATCTGGGAAGCCCAGTGAGGTAGCAAGCAGCAGAGGAGTGAGTCAATCTTATTATTATTACTATTATTACTACATTCCATTGGACACGTTCTATGTGGACCAGGAGACAGATATTACCATTTTTAAGCAACAGAGCTAATTCATAAAGGTGACCTGTACTCATTATAACAAAAGTTGTTTAATTGGCAGACATCTTAAAATGTAAAAATTCCCCTCAATTTCTACAACTGGAAATTTCTAATTAGAAGCACAGGACTACTAGAGCCAGATCACTTCTGGTCTCTTAAGATCATCCAGATAACTCCTTCATTTTAGAGATGAGAAAACGAAGGCTTAGTGAGGTTAACTGCCCTTTCCAGGTCACACAGTGTGCTAATGGTGGAGCAAAGGGAGGGAACAAAAAAGAAACCCAGTTTCTCTAAAGAAGAAAAAGTTTTCCTGGGATAAGAGTTCATTCCTTTTAGTTAAATTATTCCCATAGTAATAGGACAATACCTTCTTTTCCTGCTCAAGAGAAACTGATTTTCTTTACAAACATAGACCATCTCTTCTCAGAGTGGGAAACAATGATGGTATTGTATAGCCACTGTATGAGTAATCTAAATGAAAAGCATGCACATTTATTCAGATGTTAGCCAATCAAGCAACTTTTAGTGGAATGAGTGAGTCATATGGTAGAGAAATTTTGTAATGTTAAGTAGAAAAGAATACACAAATGTCAGAAAAAAAAATCCTTTTAAAAAAACCCTTTTAGTTCAGGAAACATACTTAAATCTTAAGCAGTGTGTTCTGTGTTCTTTTTACACTTTAGAAAAACTTTGGCATTGTGGCATGAAAGGTGAAAGATGAGATAATAAGACATTAGGTAAGTTGTAAAAAGAGAAATACTGAGAAGTTGACAGCGATAAAACGGTACTGGATAATATAAGGAATGAATGTTTTGAAACTGCTCAAAGGAAAAGCAACTCTTAAGATACTTTAGAAACATTAAAAAGTAGAGTTAACACTGCTAATCAAAATCAAATCAATAATTAGAAAAAGTTTTAATAGTTAGAAGAATAGGACCAAGATATCTAAATGGTGAGAGAGAAGGACCATAGTTACTGACATATGAATAGTTAGTGCTCCTGAACATAAGAACAAATGGAAGATAATCAATATTCAGACATAAATAAAATGAGCTAAGAAATCACTTTAATCTGCAGATCCAAAGAGCTTACTTGGCAAAAAGCAGAACTGAGATAGTGGATCAATAAATAGATATAAACAGGTAAAAGTATGACTCCTCAAAAAAAAAAACAAAACTAGGGGACTTCCCTGGAGGTCCAGTGGTTAAGACTCTGAGCTCCCATTGCACGGGGTGCGGGTTTGTTCCCTGGTAAGGGAACTAAGATCCTATACCCAGCTCAGTGCAGCAAAAAAAAGGAAAAGAAAATCTGGAAACAAAAGAAAAAATCTGGTAAGCTATAAAGGAAGAAATTCCAGGCTGACTTTAGACTTCTCTGTAACGTGGGGTGCCAGAAGTCAGTGGAGCAACATCTATGGTGATCTGAGTTGTGAATTCAAGATGTCCTCATCTATACTGCCATTGTTGTGGAGGCAAGAGAAAGTCTTTTTCATTGATGCCAGGTGCTTGAGAATCCTATCCAGGCTGAAAGAGGAAAAATATTAGCACTCAAAGTACTCCAGAAAACTGGAAGCTCTATCAAAATAAAGGAACCAAGAATGGGGAAGCCAACTATTGGTGAGCACTGAAACATTCAAATATAGAAATACTTGCTGATAATTATTGCAAGCATAGTCACAAAGCAGAAGACAAATGCGATAAATATATTTTTTAAATGAGATTTTATTAAAATGCTTAGTCCCGTGCTTGGAAAGTAAATGCAATAAAAATTAAATAGATGCATTTAATATTAATATCACATAAATAAAATTTAAGCAAGCTAATAAAAGAAA
This sequence comes from Balaenoptera physalus, assembly GCF_965194825.1. Taxonomy (NCBI): domain Eukaryota; kingdom Metazoa; phylum Chordata; class Mammalia; order Artiodactyla; family Balaenopteridae; genus Balaenoptera; species Balaenoptera physalus. The sequence goes on along the minus strand of NC_138887.1, from coordinate 81,049,803 downwards.
CTAGAAGGATTGTGTGTGTGTGTGTGTGTGTGTGTGTGTGTTTGTAACATTAAGCACTCAGACCTATATTAAAGATATATTAGTCAGGAGCCTTTAGGAGCCAAATAACAAAATGTTAAAATTTATAAAATAAATATTGATTAAAAATACTGGGAGAAAATGAGAAAAAGTGTGAAACTTTTTAACAGCACTTTTAGTCACTCATGACATATCAAACAGGCAAGAAGTACATGTATGGAAATAGAGAAAATCTGAAGACTGTAAATAAGGGCAAATTCAGAAAGATAAGCACAAAGAATACCTTGAGAGGGCTTCCCTGGTGGCGCAGTGGTTGAGAATCTGCCTGCTAATGCAGGGGACACGGGTTCGAGCCCTGGTCTGGGAAGATCCCACATGCCACGGAGCAAGTAAGCCCGTGAGCCGCAACTACTGAGCCTGCGCGTCTGGAGCCTGTGCTCCGCAACAAGAGAGGCCACGATAGTGAGAGGCCCGCGCACTGCGATGAAGAGTGGCCCCCACTTGCCACAACTAGAGAAAGCCCTCGCACAGAAACGAAGACCCAACACAACCAAAAATAAATAAATAAATAAATTTAAAAAAAAAAAGAATACCTTGAGAGACTGAATATACATATGGACAATGACCAGACTGTATATAAAAATGGAACTCTGAACCACAACCTGAAGTAACCAGCTCAGGAAGCCAACCTACTATCCGTAGCAACCAGTCCAGAAAGCCAAACAATAACTGCTGTAGTGATCTGCCCCAAATAGGCAGCCCTTGATTAATAACTGACAGCTTCCCTTATTAATAACTGACTCTGCTTCCAACTTAGGACCAAACAGAGAAAGACAAATATGCAATGCTAACCAATCACATAGGATGCTGTACTTCTGGATAGTCTGCCTACTGCTTCCCATGCCAACAGTTTCCAATCAGGGCACACCTGCAGTCTTTTCTTTCTTTTTTTTTTGTGTGTGTTACAAAGCTTTCCCACTCCTCTGCCTACCTTTGAGTCCTGCCAACACAAATGATACTGACTGACTTCCTTGCTATAGTAGGCACTAAATAAACAACCATTGCTTTTTTTCATTTAGGTGATTTTTTTTTAATTTCCACAATTTTAATTATTATGTCCTAATTTTTAGTAAATGTTAAATATTTTTCAAAATAAATAATTACTTGTTATACCTCAAAGGTACTTTTAGTAAATTCCAAAGAGCAGGAATCCTTCTAAAAATATTCTCTGACTGCAAGGCAATACAATTAAATGTGAATTACAAAATGTTAAAGAAAAATAAAGTCACCTGGAAATTAAAGATAAAAATAACCAAAAACTACTAAATAGTTATTTAGTAGTGAAAGAGGAAATTAAAAATTCAACACTAAAATATTTGGAAAATAAAAACAATAAGAATTATCTCATAAAATTTATGAATTCAGAAAAAAATCCATAGTCTTAAGCATTTTCATTATGAAAGGAAAGAATTACAAGTAATGTCATCAAGATGGCAACATAGATCATTCCTGACTTCAGTCCCCCTCACAAGAAGACCGACTAGCAAGTGTCCATAGACAAGACATGATTGTGAAAATGCTAGAACACAGGAGTGAGGTGAAACAACCCCCTGGACCACAGAGACCAAGAAGGACCACATTAGAAGGGTAATTTGAAGAACTACACTCTGACAGCATCATCCTTCCCCCAGGCAGGCACAAGGCCACACTGAGAGGGCCCTACTGGGCCTACAATTTCTCCAGTGGGGAAAAAATATCCCAAAGTGAGCATCCACTTCCCCCAATGTTGCAGGATGCTTCCCAGGATGCCCTCTCTGGTCTCAACTCACAAGAATCACTGGGGAAATCTGCAGGGCTTGACCACTGTGGATCAGAAACAAGCAGAGAAGAAGGGTGGAGCTTATAGCAACCAGTGCTCAGATCTTGGCAGATGACATTTCTCTTCACACATGCACCAGAGCAAAGATCACAGATGGTGACCCCATTTGGCTAGGGAGCTTAGTTGGTATTTTTGCCTGATTTGGATTGTAGGCTATAAAATCAACATACAAAAGTCAGCTGCATTTCGATGCACTAACAATTATCTGAAAAAGAAATAAAGGAAACAATCACATTTTCAATAGCATCCAAAACAATAAAATACTTATTAATAAATTTAATGAAGGAGGTGAAAGATCTGCACACAGAAAATTGTAAGATACTGATTAAAGAAATTGAAGAAGACACAAATAAATGGAAAGATACCCCCTGTTCATGGATTGGAAGATTTAATATGTCCATAATACCCAAAACAATCTATAGATTCAATGCAATCCCTGTCAAGATTTCAATGGCATTTTTCCACAGAAATAGAAAAAAATTCCTAAAATTCATATCAAACCACAAAAGACCTCAAATACCCAAAGAAATTCTGAGAAAGAAGAACAAAACTGGAGGCATTACATGTTCTGATTTCAAAATATACTACAAAGCTGTAATAATCAAAACAGTATGGTACTGGCATAAATATAGACACATAGACCAATGAAACAGAATTGAGAGACCAGAAATAAACCCATGCATATACAGTCAACTAATAGTTGACTGTAGGGAGCCAAGAATACTCAATGGATAAAAGATAATTTCTTCAATAAGTGTGCTGGGAAAACTGGATATTCACATACAAAAGAATGAAACTGGACCCCCTATCTTACACTGCTCACAAAGATTAATTTGAAGTGGATTAAAGAAAAATGTAAGACCTTGAAGCCATCAAACTCCTAGAGGAATACATAGGGAAAAACTCCTCGAAATTGTTCTTGGCAATGATTTTATGGATATGACACCCAAAGCATAGGTAACAAAAGCAAAATAACCAGGCAGGAATATGTCAAACTAAAATGCTTATGCATAAAAAAAGAAATGATCAACAAAATGAAAAGGCAACATATGGAATGGGAGAAAATATTTGCAAACAATATATCTGATAAGGGGTTAATATCCAAAATATATAAGAAACTCATACAACTCAATAGCCAAAATAGAAATAATCCATTTAAATTATGGGCATAGAACACAGACATTTTTCCAAAGAAAATATTCAAATGGCCAACAGGTACAAGAAAAGATACTCAACATCACTAATCATCAGGGAAACGCAAATCAAAACCACAAAGAGTTATCACCACAAATGTTAGAATGGCTATTATCAGGAAGACAAGAGGTAAGTGTTGGTGAGGATGTGGAGAAAAGGGGACTTTTGTACATTTTTGGTGGGAATGTAAATTGGTGTCGCCACTATGGAAAACAGTATGGAGTTTCCTTAAGAAATTAAAAACCCCCATATGATCCAGCAATTTCACTCCTGTGTATATATATCCAAAGGAAATAAAATCTCTATCTTCAAAGTATCTGCACCTCCATGTTTATGGCAGCATTATATACAATAACCAAAACATGGAAATAACCTAAGTTTTCATCAGTGGATGAATGGATAAAGAATACATGGTATAGGGCTTCTCTGGTGGCACAGTGGTTAAGAATCTGTCTGCCAATGCAGGGAACACAGGTTCGAGCCCTGGTCCAGGAAGATCCCACATGCCGCGGAGCAACTAAACCCGAGTGCCACAGCTACTGAAGCCCGCACGCCTAGAGCCCATGCTCCACAACAAAAGAAGCCACCTCCGTGAGAATCCTGCGCCCTGCAACAAACAGTAGACCCCACTCGCCGCAACTAGAGAAAGCCCACACACAGCAACAAAGACCCAACGCAGGCAAAAATAAATAAATTTATATAAAAAAAGAATACATGGTAACATACACAATGGAATATTATTCAACCATAAAAAGAAAGAGATCCTCCCATCTGTGACAACATAAATGAATCTTGAGGGCATTATGAAATGTCAGAGAAAGACAAATGCTATATGTGGAATCTAAAAAAAAAAAAAAAAGAACTCATAGAAACAGAGGACAGATTGGTGGTTGCCAGAGGTGGGGATTGGGGGAAATGGGTGAAGATGATCGAAGGGAACAAATTTCTCGTTATAAGAAGAATAAGTTCTGGGGATGTAATGTACAACATGGTGACTGTCATTAACAATACTGTATTGTATATTTGAAAGTTGCTTAGATAGTAGATTTTAAAAGTTCTTAACATACTCCCCTCCCCCGCCAAACACAAATTGTAACTATGTGAGGTGATGGATGCTAACTGAACTTATTGCAATAGGTACATACAGCATATCATTACTTTGTACATATTAAGCTTATACATAGTCTATGTCAACTTTATCTCAGTAAAGCTGAAAAAATATTTTAAAAATGAATGAGCAGAATTAAAATAAATAAATGAACTGAGTATGCAACTCAAAACCCCAGGGAAAAAGTGAGTGAAATTAGCATTGGAAGTGGTAGTGAACTCCATGGATGGCCTTGAATACCTCAGTCTTCCTGGTCTCACCTCCCTTGCTGAACCTCTCAATTTTCTCTGCTGTCAGATAATTAACAGGAAGCCTTTGAGGGTGGCACATACCTTCGTTTATTAGTAAATTGCTCTCCAGAAAGTGCTTTGAGGCAAAGCTAATTTCCACCAATGTGAGAAGATTTGGTCCTATCAGAAGGAGGACGTTATTTGAATATGTGCCAAAAAAATATATTTTCTGTCTTTCCTTGGTTTAACACTCAATGGGAGTTACTCTCATCAGCTCCCCTTCTTTATGGCATTTGAATAAAACAGACAAGTCCGTCTTGAAGATGATAAATGACTAATAAATTTTAATTGGCACTTTAGCTCGTAAAATATAAACAGTCATTAAATTCATCCAGTAGATTGTTAAAATGGAAGTGCTAAAAATGGCAGAATATGCCAAAATAGCAGCTTTAAGAACTTCTGGTTTCCTTCCGTTCTCAAGGCTAATCCTACAGTCAAAATTCCTATGGAAGATATAGAGAAGAATTAGGGATCAGAAGGGTGGAGAAGAGGGAAGTGAATTAAAATATACAGATGCAAAATAAAAACAATTCTTCAAATGTCTGGTAAATGATGTGTTCTTTGTTTTCACAAATACTAGTGCTGCTATAGTTACTGTAGGGGAAAGAAAGGCCAAATTAGGTGTGGCTTCTTCTCTGATACACTAGCTAGGGTGGAAGAAAATGCTCCTTTTAAAAATAAGCAAATTAGACTTGAGTAGGTACAGATAGAACATTTACAGGTGAACAAAGAGAATCCGTGTCCTCAAGGAACTGGTCATGATTCTATAACTATTGCAAGCCAATAGGGCTTTTGTTTTCAGGGTCCTTTTTAAACAAGACTCAGTGTGGATCTGTGTTGGTAGCTTGTAGAGCATTTGTCCCATGACATTTTTCATCATCTTTTAATCCTGGATGACCTAACAGGACATTGGCCAGTTTGAAGCTCACAAAAGTGTCTTCTTTTGATGCAGTAAGTTCATGTCTATAAATTTTCTTAAATAAATAATAAAGAATGCTCACAAGATTTAATTGTGAGAATATTCATTGCAGAATTGCTAATAATAGCCAAAAACTGGGTTGGGGGGAAGGTTATGTGAATAGTCAACAATAGGAGTTTATCTACTTAATGGGGCAGTCATCCAGTGCACTGGGTCACTGCAGTGTTTGGACAACATGCGAAGTGCTGGCCTTCCAAGACATGAGGTCTGAAGAAGAAAACATGGCACTCTGGAGGAAGCACCTTCAAAGCAGTCAAATGGGTAGTCAAACAGAGATTCATTGTCTAAACTTCTCAATTCTCAATGGAAACTGAAATACGGAAGACAAGCTATGCCAGAGACTGCTACTTATCTCTGTTCTCTCATTCTTCCTTAGGAAAAGAAGCTTGATTTTATTCTGGCCAATGGGTTAAAAATGAACAAACAAAAACATTTACCAGCTTTTCTTCAGTTAGAGATAACAAATGAGATGCAAGCAAAAATTAATGGGTGGGAGTTCTAGGAATGCCAGTTAAGAGGACACATAGCTGGCATGAGCCCCTCTTGTCCTTCCTCCTGTCGTCCTTTCTGTAAGACTAGAATCTGGGGATGATGGTAAGAGTTCTAGCAGCCATCTTGAGCCAAGAGCCATCCATACCATGAGGTGACCTTGAGTATGAAAGTCCTTTAATGTAGTAAAAATATACAGGAGGCTGAGACCCCAGTGATAAGAAAATAAAATATGAGCCCTGGACCGTCTACCTCCAGAATTCTTTACATAGGTGAAAATAAATCCTTGTAAACTTAAGCCACCATTATCTGGATTTTATAGATGTGCAGCTGAATCTAACTCCAATTGATTCACCTACTAAATGGAAATCAAAATGTTCCTTAAAGAATCACTCAAGGATACCGGCCTGTAAGTAGGAAGCTGCTCTTAGGAGGTGAGTCATGATGGAAAATATTATTTAATGAAGGGCATTAATATTGCCTTACCCAGTAATAACTGTTAACGCTTATTTTTCTGTATCAGAAGAGCCAAGAATAATGTCTCTGAATTTAATTTTCCAAATATGTGTGTCACTGATGATGTCAGTTGAATCTGATGATTCAAGAATATGTTTATGTGAAAAAATTTGGTCATCCTATAAAACAACATTGGAGAGTCAAAGACACAACTGGTTGTAGCTGAAAGTTTTAAAAATACATAATATTCAATTTTAATATATTTGCTTTGCTATAATGCGATCTCCCTCTGTTGCCAGAAACATTTGACAAAGTCTTTTAAACATAGAAAGTTATGTTTCTGTGGATGATTTTAAAGAATATAAAAGAAAGGGGAGCTGAGGGCCTTGTTAGCGTCAGTATGGCTTAAAAAAAAAAAAAAAAAAAAGACTAGGGAAGGTGAGATGCCTGTAAAAGAGAGCAAAGGTTCAGCAGAATTAGCAAGTAAGAACCAGAAGTGATGACTAAAAATATAAAGTCCAGAAAATTTGAAGAAATCTTGGGGAGGCCATTAGCATAGGATAGGGGACTCAAATCAAGTTTATGTAAATCTGAAAGAATAGGATCCTTCAGCTGACACCAGAGTAACCTTTTTATACATACTGAAGACTCAGATACGTATTCTCAAATCCCTTACTACAGGATCTGAGATCATGGTGAAATGTGTATGAAGGAAATTTTAACACCTTAAATAAGAAGTTAGCCTAATCTCAGACTCTAGGCAAACCTTCTCTCTCCAAGAATTCTTTAGTTGAAATGCTCCTGATCTGACCCCTTGAGTTTTTCCAGAGGGAATTAACAAATTAATTTATCTAGACTATCTAGACTATCCAGAACATTCATGAGAAATTAAGCCCAGGTTAACACAGCAGACTATGGATTTGACTAGAACATGCAACTCTTCTTTTTGACAATAGATGGTGAAATTTCAGTTGTTCATTTATTATTATTCTTGACAGTACTTTCAATTCTAAGCTGATATCCTTACCACCTCTAAATTCTTACACTCTAGAAGAACACATAGTTTTGTAGAATGTGGGTTACAACACTGTAATTGAAAAAATATGGTGAAAGAAAGTTATTATACCCTCATCCAAGAATTTTGCATTTACTCGATAATCCTAATTACCCTTTACTCTATTTTCTGGGATATATTCTTTAAGCTCATAAGACGGTATGATATGGTAATATCACCTTAGTGAACCATGGAGGCTGCTGTGTATAGGGAAAGTAGAACCCTTTAGAACGCTTTGGTAGCACTGATAATGATATTTTCAAGTTTGTTGTATAAGGAGTTATTTTTATAATGGAATCATATAAATATTTAAATATGTTAAATTTGCTGGAAGAAAAATTCAAATTTGAGTTTTATATCCCTATAGAAATTTCTCCCAAATTTGCAGTTGCATTTTGGACTGATAATACACCAATTCTATTGGTAAAATAATTGAAAGTGAGGAGCCATTGGAATTCTGCACACACTGCAGTTATGTACCTGTGATGGCCAGCTGAGTCACAAAGAAGGTCATTCTCGACTTCCTCTTCCTTCTCCGTGTAGAGAACAGCACGATGGCATTTCCAACAATGGTGAAAACAAAGAGGACCCACAGAGTTATCAACTGCTCAGTCTGTGAGAAACAAAGCAACACAAAACTGGTGTATCAGTGAGGACCAGGGTACTTTACAGAATGCAAGGCTCAGGCTTTGGTGTTGAAATGTCTTCCTTCTGGTCTCCTATCCCCACCTGTCAAAGCTCTACTCTCAAGAGAACAAAGACACAGTGGTCCTTATTTATACTGGCAGCAGTGTAAATTGATGCAACCTTTAAAAAGCTCCATTTGGAAATATATGTCAAGAGACAAAAATGTATACACAGTATTCTTGCCAAGCAATTTTAAGCCTATGTGAAAGAATTCTAAGTTTGAAAAAGACCACTACAATCACAAAGATGTGCATATTTATTGTAAGAAGAAATTGGAAATTGTTGAAAGATAATAGGATAGTTAAGTAAATAAAACACTTCAATTCAGTGAACTATTATGTAGCTATTAACAATGACAGCGGGCTTCCCTGGTGGCGCAGCGGTTGAGAATCTGCCTGCCAATGCAGGGGACACGGGTTCGAGCCCTGGTCTGGGAAGATCCCACATGCCGCGGAGCATCTGGGCCCGTGAGCCACAATTACTGAGCCTGCGCGTCTGGAGCCTGTGCTCCGCAACAAGAGAGGCCGCGATAGTGAGAGGCCCGCGCACCGCGATGAAGAGTGGCCCCCGCTTGTCGCAACTAGAGAAAGCCCTCGCACAGAAACGAAGACCCAACACAGCCATAAATAAATAAATAAAAATTAAAAAAAAAAAAAATGACAGCATGAAGATTATGTGGCAACATTAAAAATGCTTATAATATAATGGTAAGTTGAAAAACATAATAAAATTGTATGTTGGGTGTGATTACAACTCTGCAAAATTATACATGTAGGGAAAAGACTGAAGTATACTAAAATGTTAAGAGTGGTTATTTTAGGGTAGTGTGATTATGGGTTATCTTACTATTTCTCCTTTGACAGGATTGTATAATATAGTAATATTAAAGTTCCACTGAATAATGTATAATTAGTAAAGATGAAAAAAGCAGGAATGCTACTCATTTAAAACGTCAAGTTCTTCATAAAAAGTTTTCCACTCTTCCTTCAAATGGAACTTTGCATCTACCTAAAGTCCATAGCCCAGAATAAGCAGAACCCCAGGGCAACGGGATGGGTTGGACATAAGGACGGGGTGGGCTGAGCTGTGGGTGAGGAACAGGAAGCCAAGGGGATCCAGAGGCAAGTCGGAGATCAGAAGCCAAGAGACTTCAGCCCAAAAGGTCTGGGCAGAGTCCTGGTAAGAAGGCACACGTCTAAGACTGGAATGAGAAGTGCTTCTCCTGTTTGGAGAAGATGGTAAGAAGAGCCTGAAGAAACCCCTTGTGATGGTAAAATTGTATGTGTCAACCTGGCCAGGCTAGAGGACCCAGCTGTTTGGTCTAACCCTAGTGTAAGGTGGTTGTTGTGAAGGTATTTTATAGATGTGATCGACATCTACAATCACTCGACTTTAAATAAAGCAGATTACCCTCCCTAATATGGGTGGACTTCAACCAATGAGTTGAAAGCCTTGAGAGCAAAAGCCGAGGCTTCCCAGAGAAGAAGGAATGCTTCCTCAAGAATTCCTTGTGGAACATAGAGATCAAGCCTAAGTTTCCAGCCTGCTATATCCTTTAAGGATTTCAGACTTGCCAGTCCCCACAATCACGTGTACAAATTCCTTAAAATAAGTCTCTCTCTCTCTTTCTCTCTCTCAATGAAATATGTTATCTATCTATCATCTATCTATTTATTTATCTATCTATCTATCTATCTATCTATCATCTATCTTCCTATTGGTCCTGTTTTCTGTGGAGAACCCTGCCTGACACACTCCCTGAGAATCTGAGGCATCACGGCAGCACTTCTTATATACTAAATTAATTTTAAATTATACAATAACAGCCAAATAAATTCTTCTATAATAACTCAGATAAAGCTCAAATCCCCTTTGTCCGCCACTTTCCATCTTGATCAACTCTTTCCATCTTGATCAACCCATCTTGCAGAAGGTAAATATCCTTTTGATTACATTGTATATCCTTCCTATCCTTTGAAAAATACGTCATAAGCATGCACACACACACACATCCATAGCAAATAAATATCAAGCTGATATTAAAGTTCTCCATCTCACATTTACAGATGGGTCCTGAGGCCCTGGTGGAGGTCAGGGCCTTGGAGCCACAGAACGGTGGAAGTTAGGGAGGGTGGGCCTTGTGGTGGTGCCGGGGGATGGGTGGGTGCACAGCTGGAGTGGGAGGACCGCAGGGTGGATGACCTCTGCTGCTTTGAAGGGCACAGGTGGCGGATACTTCACCTCCAGCATGCTTACATCATCTCCTATTTGGAGAGCAGAGTCTTTGCTCAGTGCCAGGCCTCCTGCTTTTTCTCTGGTCCTTTTCTAACCAGAAGGGTCACATTTTTTTGGATGATTCAATTCTCTAGCAGCCTACATATGGGTGGCACTGAGAAAGCATCAGGAATGGAAACTAATTATTTTGAAAAGGGTTATTCTGAGTGGAGTGAGGGAAAGAGTTTTTGTAGGAGAATTCTGTTCTTTGAGATCGATGGACGACTGTGCTGTCAGGAGAAAATACAGCAGGGGAAGCCTTGATGTACCAGACTGATGTTCTCCATTCAGGATCTTGTGTGTAGGTGGTGGGACATAAATAAGTGGTTTGAACTTGGAGGACCTACTTTATAAAACTGTAGAGCAACTTGGGGACCAATGCAAGAAAATAGGTGGCTTGGAAATCTCTCTTAGCAGAAGGTCTCACGGACACTGTGATACTGATAGATGATACAGGGGATACATAAGACATCTATGTCCCCAATATGGTCGTAATGTAGTGTGCTGCCAGGGAAGATGATGGCACCCTGGGGGTGTTCATGGTTCAGAAAAGATCAAGGAGCCCTTGGAGCAGGTGATGTGACAGGTAGGGGCCTGCGAAGTCCTTTCCAGCCCTGCTGAGAATGCAAATGAGGGATTTTCCACAAATTTCTCCTATTTCTCTTAGGAAACCTTTTTCATCTGGAGAAGCGTTTTGATGCCTTAAAGTAATTTCTTGTTTTGAATTACAAAGCACTGTATCACATTCAGCAAATTTTCTCTGCTTGGGTAGTGGTGGAGGGTAGTTTATTTCCACAGTTTTCCAGTACTACGTCGATCTCTGTTGAACTCCTTCAGCCTCAGATGAAGAAGGAAGGGAAAAGTTAGAACGCTTGTGATGTCTCTTTGTCAGATCAGAAATCCAGCTCTCCATGGTGAATAGGGAGAGAGCAGTGTTGGGAAGCAGACAAAGGAAGAGGCCTGGCACTCTGCAGGGGACGGTAGAGTCTCGGGAAGGCAGTGAATACAGACTGTTTTCCTCACTGAGTCGCTTGTCTTCACCAGCACCATCCCCAGGCCTGCCCAGCTCCCGCATCCCTTTAGCTGGGAGAAAGCAGCTGGCGTGTGAGGCATTCAGCGAACGTCCCACAGAAATCTGCCCCATACTCAGCCTCTGGGCTGAGCCTTCCTGTGGTGGGATTCCCTGGGGACCGGCCCCCCCTCCCCGATTCTCCAGGGTGACTCTTACTGCACGGGAGACAGAGAGAGAGTGAATGAGTCTGCTGCCCTGTGCTCGGGCGTCTTACCTCCTCTACACCTTATAGAGATAACCTCCAATTTTCCAGCAGGTGGGCATCAGCCTTCCCTATTTTCTACTTCTGACTCTGATTTTTTCCAACTAAAATTACATTCTGAAGCCCTTTTGGCTGAGAATTAGAAAGAGTAGGAGAGTTAATCAAGTGAAGCCAGGGTAATTGTGAACTAGAAGTCAATGCCTTTTCTAGAATACACCTCTCTTCATGCACCCCTTTCCTGACATAACTAGTGCCTTTGGTAAGCACAGTTAGGCCACAGTTCCAGAAACGCAACACTGAACTGTGTAAATGATTAGCTTTTTTTTTTTTTTTTTTTTATAAATTATTTTATTTTATTTATTTATTGTTGGCTGTGTTCGGTCTTCGTTGCTGCGCGTGGGCTTTCTCTAGTTGCGGCGAGCGGGGGCTGCTCTTCATTGTGGTGCACGGGCTTCTCATTTCGGTGGCTTCTTGTTGAGGAGCACGGGCTCTAGGCGTGGGGGCTTCAGTAGTTGTGGCGCACGGGCTTAGTCGCTCCGCGGCATGTGGGATCCTCCCAGACCGCGGCTCGAACCCGTGTTCCCCTGCATTGGCAGACGGATTCTTAACCACTGCGCCACCAGGGAAGCCCTGATTTGCTTTTGACAAAGTGTGTTGGTGATTATGCTGCTGGCACCAAGAGTCAGATTTCCAGAAATCAAGTTGCTCTAATGGAGGAGCCCCCGACCTCCCAGTGGGCATGGAACGGCTGCTTTCTTCATCTTTGGACTGCATGATCCCGACCCAGGCATCCAATCTCTTCAAAGTAGGCTTGGGGATCAGAACCGCTCTGCTGGGAGCACAGAGTGACAAACACTGCAAACCAAATTATCCTGCTTAGATGTATCAGTGAATTGGAGGTCAAGTCTCAGGAGGGCTGGAGCAGTCAGTGCTGGCTCGGCTGAGCCTTTTCTTAGGAGCTTGCAGTAACTGTGCTTTGGGCTGGCCACCCCAGGGTGCTCTGTGAACAGGTCAGGGTCTGTTCTCCTTGGGATTAGATGATGTGTATGGAGCAGGTTGAACAAATCCTGTGAAATCACGTCCACTCCTTCTGCTTTGGAGTTTTCTATTGAAAGACAATCTCAACCTTAAGTCACTGGCTCCAGGAAATTTCCAGATGAAAGAAGTTCCCTACTGTTGCTTTCCAAGAGCCATGTTTATTTATTTGTTAATTCATTCGGTATCAGTGAATTGTCTCTAGTATAAAGTGTTGGCACTACAAAGGAGACTAAAACATGTAGATTGTATAAATGATACCCAGCCAAAATTAAATCCTGTTTCATCAAGTTGTACAAAGGTCATTAAGTATGAAAACAATTACATAGTTGTAGGATCATTTATTCATAGTATGCTTAAACCCATGCTTGCACATACACCTAAACACACACGCATCCCAGGGTAATATGTGGATTTGGAGAATTATGACAATAGGAATTGGGGAAACAAGTTTAGAGGCATTTGAGCATCACAGTCAAGTGAGCCATTTAGTAGAAAAGTGAGTAGGCATTCAAACCAGCCTGATTTGGAATCAGATTCTTTACTACTTGCTAGATGTGTGACACATCAGTAAGTGGTAACCTCTCTGAGCCTGTTTTCTCATTTATAAAATGAAGACAAAAATAAAATCTGTCTCAGGATACTTGTGATGGATAGATATGATGACAAAAATGGAAATTTCTAGCTCAGTGACTGATGCATAGTACACACAAAATAAAAATTGGTTTATCTCCTTTCTTAGTTTCATGGACTACATTTAGGTTTGAGCACTGATTTATAAATAACTCACTACTTTTTAAGAATGATGCTTGAATTTACCCTCTTCGTCCTATTTTCAGTTCCAGTCTGCTGAAATTTCACTTGAGCCTAACAGGCCTTCCACCTGCGCCTCTTCCCCACAGGTACGGATGGTATACCAACACCATTCTCAGAACCAGTATTTAAGAATATAGTTGGGGATTAAATGCCCCCTAGTGGTCATGTGAGGCAAAAATTCAAGCCAGATGCTCAATAGTGAGTAGAGGGAATAGGTGAATTTGGAATTTTTCAGTGACTAGAGACTTTTAAACTCAGTTAAATAGTTGTGGGATTATGACTAATTGGTTTTTAACCTCAAGTTCCTGAGGTCATGCGGTGACGCCAGCTTCCTGCAGATCAGAAAATTACAACCTTGGTTTGAGAGGGATGAATTGCAGTGTTCTCTTGACGATGCTGGTGCTGCCATGGGGCTGATCCCTGGGATTTGATGCCATGCGATATGCTTCCAGAGCCAAAAAGATTTCCATGAGGCCAGGCATTAAGTCTGAGTCACCATTTTGGACTGGCATTTTATCTTCCCCATAGAAAGTGATTAATAAGTATCTGATGGATGAATATATGGTTGATGACAAGGACAAGGGTACTTATAAGAGTCATAAGAGGTTACTTGAAAAGAAAATTATCTCAGGAAATACAGGACATTTAGCTGTATGACTTGTTGAAACTAGATATGTCAGATTTGTCTGGAGAGGAAGACATGATTTATTCAAATCCAAGGAATGATAATCCTCTTTTCCTTTGCAGTCCCGGAAACTGAAAACAAACAAAACAAAACAAAAACAAACAAAAAAACTCTAAGGTATCTTTAACAATCACAGAGTGAATAGGGACTAACGTTATTTGAGGGAATCACATATTAATCTAGCACCTGACTGACTTAGTTTGTAATGCATAATAGGTACTCAGTAAATAGGTACTCATTGGTCAGGCTGCCAATCATCACAGCCTGACTGATGAGATGACACTGTCCTCAATCTTATGGGTAAGGAAGTAGGGCCCAGAGAAGTTGCCATCTAGGATACCTGGCTTCTAAGCGATGCAGCTGGAGTTTGAACATGGCTTTGCTTGCCTGAAAGTCCATGCCCTGCTTATTGTAGTGGCTTTCTGCTCGAATTTTAGGCCAGAGACGGTGAAGCTGCCTCATTTCTTTTCAATTTTCGAGTGGGAAACAGATCTTCATTTTCCTTCTGACCCAAACTTGTCTGAAGCTGGGTTTCTGGATCTGAGTGGGTTTCATGACTGTCTTCCCCAGGACTGAGAGTAAGGTCAATGCTCAGTATGTGTTTGGGTGGATGGACTCTGGAGTAATGTGTGGCTTCCACACAACAGAAGTTGTAAATATCACACAAGATGCAGCTGCATCCTCTGCCCCAGGGATCACAGGGCTTTCTCTACCCTTTACATTTTCATGTTTCATTTTATGGTTCTTGTTATTTCTGTGATGTTGAAGATGAATATCTCAAACACAGGAAGGAGAGAATACATCATACTTCCCAAGAGAGGAAATGAAGTCTCAGAAGGTTATGATTCAGCCTCAGTTCTCAGCCAGCAGGCCAAGAAGCTCTGCTGTCCTGTCACTGAGACCAGTGTACCACCTGTTATTCACAGCATCAGGCTCTGAGGTCTGCTCCAAGCCTCAGTAATTGGCTTAGGTGGGTTGGAAATATCAAAAGCAGAGCTCTGAAATCATCTAATTCCATTGAGGCTAAATCACTATGTAACACAGGGAGCACACAATTTAAAGTGAGATAGGCAGGGACAGATTGCAAAGCTCTGGATTCCCAAAGCTGCTTCATTAGACTTGGGGAATGAGATGCATTAAGAGGATCTGTAGACCCTTGGGCAGTGACCATTTCTGAACCATTGGAAACCTGTCATTCAGGAGTTTGTCCCAATTTTTCCCTGTGTCTCGCCCTACCTGCTGCTTCAGAAGCAGTGCCAGGTGGTCAACAATCACTAAGGAGGTCAAGCAGGAGGCATGGGGGTAGGACCAGGCTTGCTCATGAGTGCCTGCCTTGGCTACTTCCCCACGACCCCCTCCTCCTGCCAATGCCCCTTTGGAAAATCTGCATTTTCACCACCCTCCCAGTATCCCAGCTTGGAGACATCCTTGCAAATACCATGGAATTATTGTCATCACAACCACCTATCTGCACTCACATTTTCTAGCTGTTTTACCTGGACCTCTGGGAATTCCATCTTGGATTACTTCCAGGATAGCCTTCATTGCTAATACTCAATTATGAAAAAATATGTAACGAGACTTTTTAATTAGGTACTATTACAAAAAAATTAGAGAATTACATAAAGCTACATGTAAGTGTGGATGTTAATTCCAGTCTTATATTTTTGTAAGGCTCTTAATATCATTTTAACAGGGGTCTTGAACAGAAATGTAGGTTGCACCCTCTGACTAGGGGCTGGTAGGACCAGCTGGCAGGAGGCCTCCTGCATGTAGAAGAGAGAACATGAATGGAATGGGAGGTATTGTCGCAGCCTGGGTCTGTTGAGGTTGACTGCAGGGCTGTGGACCAAGATGGTCCCAAATATCAATAGTTGGGCACTAAGTGTCATCCTGTGATCTCTCAGATCACAGATCTGAGTGTACCAGAGGGGGAAGGCATTTACCCTGAGGGGAGAGCCTTGGCATATACCTATATGTTGGTGTAGAAATGATACTCAGGCCCGAAGTAGGAAGCTGTCCTTGAAGTCATGTTGCTGTGACAATGATTATACTGGTTTGCAGTCTGTATAATCAAGCTCAACAAACATTTATTGAGAATCTAGCAGCAAAGTTCAACATACGTTGGGAACTTTACCATAGTTCCACAGAAGTTCCATAGTACCATAGAAGGAAGGCTAGGACAGGGAGCTCCTAGTCTGGTGGTAGAGGCATATATGTAAACAAAAATTTTCAGTGTGAGCTACTGTAATGGGGATGCTGTAGGATCCCCAATAAGGGACATATAGTAGAACTAGAGGAGGGACTGGTCATGGTTGGTCAAAAGGTATATTCTGGAGAAATTAATATGTGAGTTGAGTCTGAGAAATGAGTAGAAGTAGCCAAACAAACAAGTAGGTTGCTTGGCAAGAGTATGCATGAAGGCAGACTGAAAACTTTCAGGTTAGTGATGACAGACAAGGACCATCCATGAACATTAAGTGTGGTCACAGATCAGAGAAAGGCTTATAATGAGAAACTGAACTTGTGTCCTAAAAACTATTTCAAAAGTGGAGAAAGGTCCACCCTGGGTCTTTGTCCTTAGTTAAAAGAACTTGCTACCAAGAGAAAATATCCCTCCCCATCCGGAATCTTCCCCAATTGTCTTCATTGCATGTACTACCTTTGCCCTACTTCTCAACACCATCATCATAGGTGACAGAATACAACGTTAGCTCCCTCAAACTGGGACTGAACAAGAAAGCAATTCACTGTCTAACATTTATTTCTTAGTTTAGCCTCCAGGACATATTGAATAACTGTATTATTCAATACAGCTCTTTCTACTCTGACCAGAAAGGGTTACTTACTAGTCTGGAGTATTTGATCATTACTGCCATGGGTCATATTTTGAGTTTAATTAGCAGTGTTAACTTCCCACTGCCTAATTGTTCTCATTTATATCTGGCGTTGGTGCAAATCAGGGACTGCCTTTGCATGATTGGCTGATTCAGCTTTCTGGTTACTAGTGAATCCTTGAATTTCACCAGAAACAGAAATGCATGTGTCCCACATTCATTTTAATGTGAGTCCCTTCTTGTGATTCGTTCTTGAATCACAAAATGACCTCCAGATTAATCACAAATAGGGTATATTGGAAGCTTTGAGGCAATTAAATTCTGGGATTCCATCTGAATTCCCATAGTATATCAGACCACAGATGCTAGAAATCATCTTAAAACCCACTGGGCTCCAGTCTAGGTAGAAATTAATATTTGTTGAACAAATGAATGAAGTGTCTGCTGTGTACCAAGAACTGAGATTAACATTTAAATTGCTATTTGAGCTCTAGATCCTTGAAATATAGAACACTAACATTTGGATAAATTAGGACCAAATCTCTACAATGTAGTAGAAACCAAAGTAATTCTATGTAATAAAAATACCAAGAAACTCTTTTTCCTCATGATCCACATAATTAAAAAAATAACACTGTGGGAATTTGTTTTCTGTTTTGGAGGTGCTACTAAACAGGGAAAGTGTCCGAGGAAACTTCCCCCTGAGGGCTCATCTCAGCTCAGACCATGATACAATCAATCTGTCATTTCCAGTCCTTCCAGGAGGCTCAAAATCAGGTAGCTAGGAGAAATCTGGCGGAGCGAGCAAATGGAAGAGCAGAGCAGATGCGAGGCCAGGGCATGGAGCCGAACATCCTGGTAGATGAGAACGGGTGGGGGAAAGGGGCGTGAGAAGGGCTCCGTATGAGGATTCCAGGGAGACGGTTCTAGTCCTATATTGCTACTCTTGGCGGCTTCATTTTCTGTGCATCTAAGTTGGGTGGCTGGTCAACAGAGTTTAAAAGGCTAATGAGTTAGTGTACATCCAATGACCGATGGTCATCTGCCTTGGTTTCCACCGTCCTCTCATTCTCTTGCCTGCATTTCTAGTCCCCTACATGCTATCTGATCCCCTACATGCAAGCCTCCCCAGCCCAGGGTTGAATACTAATCCTTCCACCTCTCATTAGTCACTTCATAGGCTCCCTGGGAGCCTATCCAAAGTCGACACATGCAGGCACCTGCCTGACTCCAAGCATCACTCCCACTCCACCCGAGCCTCTTGGATGTCGATGGAGTTGGCCACATCACCTTGGGCCTATGCTCAGGAGCCCTGGTTCCTAGCAGAGGCCAGTGCCCTGGGCCAGGTTGATCCTCTAAGCCTGATGCCTGCCTCTGTCTAATCCACCTGCCTACTAGTCTCAACTTAACATGGAAGCCCGAGTGCACTTTATGGTTCAGCCCATCCCAATGATAATAGAAAAATGACACAATTGGAAAACAGAGTTTTAAAGGAATAGATAATTCACAGGTTGCATGCTTAATCCAGAAATCACTATTAAGATACTAATTGGGGGTCAGAGTGGGGAAAAAATTCTAAGAGGAGCAATATGAGAGAGGGGAGAAAGAAATGAATTAGGAGAATCACTGCATTCATCACTAAATTCCTGAATTCTGCTTTGGCTCTGAAAGTGTGTAAACTTCATTATTTAAAGACTGCATCCCTCTCGCACCCACACAGTTCATTACTAGGGAGACGCTGGCAGGTCTTCAGACCCTTCCGATGTGTGATTCTTGGGGGCCAGTGCATTATCTGGAACCCTTTCTTCTTCCATTTGGCCTGCTTTACCATCACAAAGGTGTCTGCTTTCAGATGCCTCTTAGAGCCTCCCTTGTGATTTGTCTGCAGTGGAAATAGATCCTTTCATTTGCTCTCATGGAACTGCAACTTGCAAAATATTTTTGAGACATTGCATAGTGTATTTTACATGATTATTTTCTTGATTCTGATAATAAAAGTAATAGGTGCTCACTGTCAAAAATTTGGTAAAATATTTTAAAAGTACAAGGACAAAACCCCATCTGCCAGAGAGAATTTCTCACTTTCCCATTTTTGGTATATTCCTTTTTATATTTTCTGGCTACGTATCTATATATCTGGATATGAGTAGGTATTTATATATCTGTAAAACTTGGAATATATTATATATGCAGTTTATTTTGCTTTTAAAAAAGTTTAACATTCAATAAGGAACAATGATTATTATAGGTGCATAATATTTCTTAATATTCCATCCTGTGGCTGTGTCACAATTTTACTTTTCTACTGTCAGATATGTACTCAATGAAATAATCTAACACAAATGACTATGTCTAAAGGTTCCTTGAATATTTCTGTACTATTCTTAAGGTTTAATCCTGCAAGTAGACCTACTAAGTCCAAGTGTAAATGTATTGTTCATGCTTGCTGTATATTACCAAATTGCTCTCTAGAGAAGTTGGGTTAGTTGTCCCAATTTACTTTCCCACCAACAGTCTACAAGACTGTCACATGCTTTTGTAACATTTGTCTTTAATCCTTACTAATTTGATATGTCTCATATTATGCTTCATGGTTAAGTTTGAATTGTTCAGACCACTAGCAAATAACATTTTTTTATACATTAAGTCAGCATTTAAACTAAAATTGTTTTTATTTCCTTTGCCTGTTTTTTCTGTTAGAAATATCTTTTTTCTTCTAAGAGCTTTTATATATTAAGGACTTTAGTCATGTTATATTTGTAGTACAACTATTTCATATTATAATATGTAATATTATATTTATGTACATATAAATATTATATATTTATTTTTATTGAAAATACTTTTCTTAGTTTTTTTGTTTCTCCTTACATTTTTATTGTTAGGCTTAGAAAGTTCTTGCTCATCCCAAAATTACTCTGCTAATTATGCTTTTTGCTGTCTATTTTGTAAAAACTTAGTTACGAAATCCAACAGAAATTGATCTTACAACTTTACATGAGGTAAGAATCATCACTCATCCACTCACTACTCTTATTGCCAAAATATTCATTTCTTCTTACTAATTTTTGTAGTGTCTTTGTAGTGGTAAGTTCATATATGTACTAGGATTTTATTTTCAGGGCAAACTATTTGTTATTATTAATCTGTCAATTACTGTGCTAATTCTAAAATGTTTTGCTTAATGCAGGTTTATATTTATTAATAACTGATAGAGAAAAATCCCTCTTCCTCATTAGCATTTGTATTCAAATCTCTTAGCTTTTCTTACCTTTTTTAAAAGAGCTTTTAAGTTATTTTGTCAAATTAAAACAATCACATTGAAGATTTGATTAAATTTTCTAACATTATTAAGAAATTTGCAGAGAATTGACATCTTCACAAAATTTAGTCTTCCTATCCTGGAGCACCACATACCTTTTCATTTATTCAAATATTTTATATACTTCAGTAATGCTTAGCATTGTGACTTATTGCTATCTTAAATTTGACTAGTGCTTTCTAGTTTATAAAGTACCCTCTTATTTTCATGATCCTCTCAACAAGCCGACCAGGAGTTCTGACTTTTATCTAGAGACTACGGTTCTTGTCCTGACTACCATTTAATTGCTGTGTGACCTTGGTAAGATCTCAACACGATGTTGCAGAGCCTTTTTTGCGGTATGTTCCAGGGGACATTGTCTTCATGGTACGCATAATTAGAGGTAACGCTGTAATGTTATGTGGTCAAATAAATTTAGGAAATTCAGGTTAAGCAGAATTAAACAGGTTTCTTTACTGTAAGGCTTCTCAGAAACTTAAATAGGCTAATACATCTCTAAGTATATGATGATACATAATATGTGTTATTTACCAAACTTTTTTGGCTATAGTCCCTTTTTACCTGCTTAGCAGCTCACATAATTAGGCTTCTGTAGAGCATCCTTTGAAGAATTCGGACATGGTAGAAAATGCACGTGCTTGGGAACCATATCTGGGTTCAAAGTTTTGGACTATGAACTACTGTGTGGACTTATCTTCTCTGAGCCTCATTTTCCTTCCCTGTAAATCGAGGATAATAAAGCCCAGCTCAGAGTTTTAGTAGTTGCAGACTGTTCCGATCACTGTAGGGGAGCAAAATTTGCCACCCCCAAATGTATCTCTTTGGCATGAGGATTAATGCAGGTTGATTATTTTTAAGAAACAGAAGATGGGGGGGTGGAGTCAAGATGGCAGTGTGGGAAGATGCAGAGTTCATGTCTCCCCACAACTAGGGCACCTGCTGGATGTAGGTGGGGGACCCTGATGCCCAAGGAGATGGGAAGAACCCCCAAGTGAACTGGTAGGATGTGGGGGAAGGACAAGTGGAGGCCAGACAGGACTGGCTCCCCTGAGGCGTGGCTGAGGGGGGGGGAGGGGTTCTCATGCTTGGAAGGACCCTCGGGGGCTTGGATCAGGGGGGAGGGTGCCTGGCGTTTCCCCTGCCCAATTGGCCAGGGAAATCTGCCTGGCTCTTGGCCAGGTCCTACGCCCTCAGAGGTCCCCTCTGGGCGGGGTTAGTCCTGGGTGGGTAGGAGGGAGGCCGGGAGAGAACAGGAGAGGCAGGTGGGAGGGGCCCTCCAGGACCAGAGGAGTGGAAAAGGCCAGAGGGAGTTTGCCCCACCCACTTGAGCCCAGAAAGCCTGCTGGGCTCCCAGGTAGGGTCCCCCACCCTCTGAGACCAGAGGCGGGAGGCATGCCTGGGCCCCTTCTGTTCTGTTGAGCCTAACCACCCCCCACCCCCCCACCCCCCAGCCTTTTCCATCCCTGTGGGTCCTAAACATAGGCCCTGCACACTGCCCAAACCTCACCCTTGCTTAGGCCCTGGCCTTCACAGCCAAGGCTTTTTCCATCTTTTTATTTTTTCTCCTCCTGTTTTTTACTATTGTGGTTCTGTTCACCTTCTGGTTGTTGTTTCATCTATATTTTTATTTTTATATTTTTTCTAACATAGCTGTTAATTTCCTGGTCTAATTTTAGTTTTTACTTTGTTATTGTTCTCCTTTTTTTTTTTTTGCCACCCCGTGCGGCTTGTGGGATCTTGGTTCACGAGCTGGGGATTGGGCCGAAGTTCCTGTTGTGGGAGCTCCGAGTCTGAAACACTGGACTAACAGAGAAACTCAGACCCCAGGGAATATTCATTGGAGTGAGGTCTCCTGGAGGTCCTCATCTCAGCATCAAGACCCAGCTCTACCCAACAGCCTACAAACACCAGTGTTGGAAGCCTCAGGCCAAACAACCAGTAAGACAGGAGCACAGTCCCACTCATAAAAAAAAAAAAAATGAGATGGCAAAAAATATTTCACAGATGAAGGAGCAAGGTAAAAACCTACAGGACCAAATAAATGAAGAGGAAATGGGCAATCTACCTGAAAAAGAATTCAGAGTAATGACAGTAAAGATGTTCCAGAATCTCAGAAATAGAATGGAGGTACAGATTGAGAAAATACAAGAAATGTTTAACAAAGATCTAGAAGAACTAAAGAACAAACAGAGATGAACAACACAATAACTGAAATGAAAAATACACTGGAAGGAATCAATAACAGAATAACTGAGGCAGAAGAACGAATAAGTAAGCTGGAAGACAAAATGGTGGAAATAACTGCCAAGGAGTAGAATAAAGAAAAAAGAATGAAAAGAATTGAAGACAATCTCAGAGACCTCTGGGACAACACTAAATGCACCAACATTCAAATTATAGGAGTCCCAGAAGAAGAAGAGAAAAAGAAAGGGTCTGAGAAAATATTTGAAGAGATTATAGTGGAAACCTTTCCTAACATGGGAAAGGAAATAGTCACCCAAGTCCAGGAAGCACAGAGAGTCCCATACAGGATAAACCCTAGGAGAAACACACCAAGACACATATTAATCAAACTAACAAAAATTAAATTCAAAGAAAAATATTAAATGCAACAAGGGAAAAACAAAAAATAACATACAAAGGAATCCCCATAAGCTTATCAGCTGATTTTTCAGCAGAAACTGCAGGCCAGAAGGGAGTGGCAGGATATACTTAAAGTGATGAAAGAGAAAAACCTACAACCAAGATTACTCTACCCAGCAAGGATCTCATTCAGAATCGATGGAGAAATCAAAAGCTTTTCAAACAAGAAAAAGCTAAGAGAATTCACCACCACCAAACCAGCTTTACAACAAATGCTAAAGAAACTTCTCTAGGCAGAAAACACAAGAGAAGGAAAAGACATACAATAACAAACCCAAAACAATTAAGAAAATGGGAATAGGAACATACATATCAATAATAACCTTGAATATAAATGGATTAAATGCCCCAACCAAAAGACACAGACTGGCTGAATGGATACAAAAACAAGACCCATATATATGCTGTCTATAAGAGACCCACTTCAGACCTAGGGACACATACAGACTGAAAGTGAAGGGATGGAAAAAGATATACCATGCAAATGGAAATCAAAAGAAATCTGGAGTAGTAATACTCATATCAGATAAAATAGACTTTAAAATAAAGACTGTTACAAGAGATAAGGAAGGACACTACATAATGATCAAGGAATCAATCCAAGAAAAAGATATAACAATTATAAATGTTTATGCACCCAACATAGGAGCACCTCAATACATAAGGAAAATGCTAACAACCATGAAAGGGGAAATAGACAGTAACACAATAATAGTAGGGGACTTTAACACCCCACTTACACCAATGGACAGATCATCCAAACAGAAAATAAATAAGGAAACACAAGCTTTAAATGACACAATAGACCAGATAGATTTAATTGATATTTATAGAACATTCCACCTGAAAGTGGCAGAATACACTTTCTTCTCAAGTGCACACGGAATATTCTCCAGGATAGATCACATCTTGGGTCACAAATCAAGTCTTGGAAAATTTAAGAAAATTGAAATTGTATCAAGCATCTTTTCTGATCACAACGCTATGAGACTGGAAATCAATTACAGGGAAAAACACTGTAAAAACCACAAATACATGGAGGTTAAACAGTGTGCTACTAAATAACCAAGAGATTACTGAAGAATTCAAAGAAGAAATTTAAAAAATACATAAAAACAAATGCCAATGAAAACGTAAAGACCCAAAACCTATGGGATGCAGCAAAAGCAATTTTAAGAGAGAAGTTTATGGCAATTCAATCTCACCTCGAGAAACGAGAAAAATCTCAAATAAACAATCTAATCCTACACCTAAAGCAATTAGTGAAAGAAGAACAAAGAAAACCCAAAGTCAGTAGAAGGAAAGAAATCATAAAGATCAGAGCAGAAACAAATGAAATAGAAACGAAGAAAACAATAACAAAGATCAATAAAACTAAAATCGTGTTCTTTGAGAAGATAAACAAAATTGATAAACCCTTAGCCAGACTCATCAAGAAAAAAAGGGAGAGGACACAAATCGATAAAATTAGAAATGAAAAAGGAGAAGTAAAAACTGACACCACAGAAATACAAAAGATTATAAGAGACTACTACAAACAACTATATGCCAATAAAATGGATGACCATGAAGAAATGGACAAATTCTTGGAAAGGTACAATTTTCCAAGACTGAACCAGGAAGAATTAGAAAATATAAACAGATCTATCACAAGTAATGAAACTGAAACTGTAATTAAAAATCTTCTAACAAACAAAAGTCCAGGACCAGATGGCTTCCCAGGAGAATTCTATCAAACATTTAGAGAAGAGCTAACACCGATCCTTGTCAAATTCTTCCAAAAAATTGCAGAGGGAGGAACACTCCCAAATTCAGTCTACAAAGCCACCATCACCCTGATACCAAAACCAGAAAAAGATATCACACAAGAAAAGAAAATTATAGACCAATATCACTGATGAACATAGATGCAAAAAAAAAAAAATGTACTGATGAACCTACTGGCAGGGCAGGAATAAAGACGTAGACATAGAGAATGGACTTGAGGACATGGGACAGGAGGGGGAAGCTGGGGCGAAGTGAGCAATATCGACATATATACACCACCGAATGTAAAATAGATAGCTAGTGGGAAGCAGCAGCATAGCACAGGGAGATCAGCTCGGTGCTTTGCGATGACCTAGAGGGGTGGGATAGGGAGGGTGGGAGGGAGGCTCAAGCGGGAGGGGATATGGGGACATGTGTATGCATAGGGCTGATTCGCTTTGGGGTACAACAGAGACTAACACAGTATTGTGAAGCAATTATACTCCAAGAAAGATCTAATAAAAAAAAAAAACAAAGAAAAAAAAAGATCAGGAAGTCTTTCTTTTTACCTCCCCCATAGCTGCCTAGAGATCAGAGTTCACTCTGTTTCCCATTGTCTCTGTGTGACCCAGCAAACCTTTATTTATCAAACATTTGCTTTTCCATCTCCTTGTGAATTGCCTTCCCTCCCTTTGAGGTCCCAAACCACTACCCCCAACATTCTCTTTCATCTTTAGCTGAAGATGGTATCTAAGGTGAGAGTTTCGACCACTTTGGTGAGTTACTCAGTTTTCCTGAGTCTCTCCCACGGATACATGTTATTAAACCTTTGTTTTGATTTTCTACTGTTAATCTGTCTCATGTTAATCTAAATCTTAGAACAGCCAGAAGAACCCAGAATGGTAGAGGAAAATTTCTTCCTCTCCAAAGTCACCAATACTCCCTGCCTTTCCCAGAGGGAGGATTGTATTTCTCTACTCCATCTACTCTACATCAGATCTGACCATGAACTTACTCCAGAGCAGAAGTGATATGTGCCTTTTCTGGGCAGAAGCTGCAAGAGCCAGTGCAGGGTTCCCTGTTCTTTCTGTCTCTCTGTCCATCTGTCTGTCTTCTGACTCTGGTATTATGCAAGCCTGTGTTGTGTTCAACAATAATCAGTATCGAGGGTGCAAAGAACAAAAGAACTTTATTTGGGGGTCTTAAGAATTGCAATTTGGGAGACACAGATTGGGATAAAACCAAAAGAGTCTTCCAGGGAAGAGAAAGAGTCAGGGACTTTTAAAGACAAAAAGCCACAAGGTTGTTAAAGTTGCCTAGCGACAATTGTGATTGACTCTGATGCAAGTCAGGAAATGTTTGCCCTTGAAGAATTACAAGTTGTTTTAGAATACGGATAGGGGTCTGATAAGTAGATTGGCTGTCATGAGTTATTTTAGGGTAAGGGTTCCATAAGTATCTTGAGTTTCTGGCAGAAGTACTGATGCCTTTGTTAGGACAGTAAGTGGTCAAAAGGTCAGAGTCCATCAAAGATGACACAGGCATAAGTCACACTTTCTCCATGACCTCCTGGCTCCAATTTAGAGAGCTCTCTTAGCCATACCTGCTCCATTTTGGTTTTCCTTCCATGGCTGAGATGGAGCTTCCATCCGTCTGGGTCCCTAAGTGACTACAATAAGCAGAGGCCCCTTGCTAACCTGTAATAAACATGTGGCACGAATAGAAACTAAACATTATGGTTTTAACTCTCTGATAATACCTGGTTATTAGTTACCATAGCATAATCTAGTTTAACCTGAGTTAATGAAAGAGTAAATAAGCTAATCAATGGAAAAGACTTAAGTGTTTGGCAGAGTTAGCTTTCAATCAATTAGTTTAAGTTTTCTTTTGGGTTAATAGTTTCTTTATTCTTGAATACATTTTGCATTTTTATCCCAACCTAGAAAAAAAAAAATTCTCAAAAGGGACTAAATACATTGGAAAGGTGATCAAATTTATTCTTAACCAAAAAAAAAAAATCTTCTATTGGCATGGATTGCTGTGTGTTGCCAAGGGCAATGGTCCACAATACTAGATGAAAGAAAGGAAACTTGTACTTGGGCACTAACAATATTCCCTTTCATTTTTATTAAATTAGGAGTTGTGAATAATGGTTCTTGAGCAAACACTTGGGTTCAACACCTGTATGTGAATGGAATTCCCAGTGCTGTGGGGAAACCGCTTGTCCAGTGCAGAGCCTGGAACACTGCAGGCCAGGGTGAATCACAGCTCCAGCCCAGCAGAGGAGCAAGGCAAGGAGACTTCAAGAGCTGGAAGAAGAATAAATAAGGGGTACCTTCTTCCCTCTTGCTGCTGCTTTTTCAAGAAACTCCAACAGTCCTCTAGATCCCATATAACCTTCACTGTCTCATGCGCAGGGAGCTCAGGAGAGTAGGGGTTTATTTACATGGAGCAAAGTTCTTTTAAAAATGCCTTGGAAGATTAAGAAGGCTGTGGGAGAGACACCTGAGGGAAGGAATTTGTTTACTCAGAATGGCTTTTATGCAAATACTTGGAATCAGTTTATTGAGGAAAAAAATTGGGGGATGACAGGAGGACTAGACAAAAGAAGGAGAAAAAGAATTTTTTTAAGCAGAACATGCAAGGTCCAAGCTGAATGCCCTGGTAAGGATGAAGGCAGGCAGAGGAGGCTGGGGAGGGAGAAATATGGTTTGTGAGAGGGTGGGAAATCTTAATCTGGGTTCCTGTGAATCACATCAAGGTTATGCTTGCTTCTTACTTCTCTCCAACCACCTACTTCTATCTGTAGGAGAACTATCAATGGAACTAAAAAGAGGAGGAGTCCGGGGACGTTTCTGCTCTATATACCTTTAAGAACGGGTAATAGTCTGGATGGGTGGAGAGTGTGGGAGGATGCAGAGTCTGTGAGGCTGGTGTTTGAGGAGAAGGGCATTAGCCCACCCTCACCCCTAACCCCTTCTGGGTTGGGGGGACCCTCCCAAGAGACTAGGGAGGAGAACTTCTCCATGATCATCCTCCTTCTTCTCTCCCCGCAAACTTCACCTTTCACATGAGATGTGGCTCCTTCCATTCTTCACCATCCTGCAGGGACAACATTATTGTTTTGCTCCCAGAGCTGAGCTGCCTGGGTCCGGAGAAACCATGTGATGCGGTCAGGGTAGCACGATATAGGATTGGTTTAGGGTCCAAAGCCCATTTCTCACACTTTTCTTGGTTGTTTTAAACTGTCAGGAAGGGTTGTGATTCCTTGTGCTTCAGGGAGGAGAATAAAAATCCTCTTATTGAGCCATCATGAAAAAATGAGCCATTGTTTTGGGTAGTTTTTTGAACTAGTGTTTTTTAAAGTACTTTTAGTATTTTTTTTTCATAGCATTACCTAAGTGAATCACGCGGTCATTATCTGAAATGTGAAGAATAATTCTGAAAAATGTAGGGCTCTTTTCTTTGGGAAGGGGGAGAAACTTTCTCTTTCTTGGTTACTGGGAAACATACAATCCATTCTGAATCACTGTTTATAAAACTCTGTTCAATCCCTTTGTAATCTAGATAATAGCAGGATGAGAAACATGAGAAGAGCCGGCCCCTGCACCACCCAAAGGTAGAATATATGAAATGTCTATTTGACTCTCACTTTCAACGGCTTGGCTTCAGTACTCTAAATGTGTAGTTTTGCACTTGGTATTTGTATCACTTGGGAAAGTGTTCAGCTCAAAAATAAAAGCCCACTTAACCATGGCTTAAACACATAAAATTATCTTTTTCACATAATAAGAAATCTGAAGATAGGTAGCTGCTGTCCTAACTCATTGAAATTGCCTTAGCTTTTCTTTTGTGTTTGCAAATGGCTGCTGCAGCTCCATGCATTGTGTCTGAATTCAAAGGAGGAAGTAAAATTCCAGCCACGTCTTTCTCTTTTTATCAAAAAAAAAAAAAAAAAAAAAAAAGAGAGAAACCTTTATCAGAAATCTCATAGACTTCCAATTAGTTTCTCAAACTGTGCTACCTTTTACTACAAGGGAGTATTCAGCTGGGAAAGTGAGAAGGAGGTTGAGATTAACTATGGGGTCAATCAAACAGCATTGCTATCTACAGGAGTCTATTCAGGACCTGTTCCTGAACACACTTTCCCCTTCTCCAGGCTCATGTAGTTCCTCCTTTCACCAATGCTGTTGATGTTTTCCAAAATTTGGTAGCATCATCAATATTCCTCACTAGTACTAAATATTATATAGTAAAGATTCATGCTAAATGGCTAATGGTTGATGTCTACTTGTAAAGTAGAATAAAGAGGACCCTTGGAAAACATTCATAGAGCTATATCCTGAATTCTTTGTCAGTATTTACGCTTAGCACAGTGCTAAGTCTATGATAGGGTTCATTGACTCTTCAAGACTCTCTGAGGGTCTTATCAAGGCTGGGCATGACTGGTGGCACTGGAGGCAAGTGATAAAACAAGATACAGCTCCTGTCCTCATGGAGCATAGTTTGCAGACACCATGAGATAGATAACAAATGCATAGACATATAATGTCATTAAATCAAAGACTCTTGAGGAGGTGATGTTTAAGCAAAACCTATGTGAAGTGAGAACTTCATTATTCTGTCTATTTTGATCCATACTTTGTGCTTTTGGAGGTTCCTCCATCTTGAATTACGTACTAATCTTCTAAATCTGTGTCCCGTTTCAGGTCCTCTGGGGGTTTTAGCATTACCTCCACTATGCTGTCACTTGGGGGTTTATAACTTTTAAATGAAACATGCTTTGAGGAAAGATACATCGCTATAGAATAATTTTTATTAAGTAATACTTTATACAGAGGAAAATTCACCCTTTGAATGCTTAGTTTTGTGAATTTTGACAAACTTAACCATCATTGCAATCAAGATGTAGAATAGTTCGATAATCCAAAGACAGTCACCTGTGCCCTTTTGTAGTCAACCTCTTCACAACAACCACTCATTTGTTTTCTGTTCTTAGAGTTTTGTTTTCTCAGCAACATCATGTAAATGAAGTCATTATAGCATTTTGAGTCTGGCTCCTTTCACTTAGCATAATGCATTTGAAATTCATCCACGTTGTTTTGTGTATCTGTAAGTTTATTCTTTTTATTTCCAAGTAATATCCCATTGTGTAGATGTACTACAGTTTATCCATCCTCTAACTGCTGGACATTTGAGTTGTTTCCAGTTTCTGGCAATTTCAAATGAAGCCAGTATAAGTATTGACATATAGGCTTTTATGTAGATATAAGTTTTATTTTTCTTGGGCAAATACCCAGCAGTAGGATTTTGGGGTTGTATAATAAATGTATGTTTAACTTTATGAGAAAATGGCAAAAAGTTTCCAAACTGTCTTTACCATTTTGCTTTGCCATCAGTAATGTATGATGGTTCTAGTTGCTTCACGCCCTTGCCAGTTCTTGATATCATCAGTGTATTTTTATTTCAGCCATTCTAATAAGTGTGTGGTGGTATTTCATTGAGGCTTTATTTTGCATTTCACCAGTGATCAAGGATGTTAAGCATTTTTTCATGTGCTTAGTCACCATTTGATGAAATATCTGTTTGAAAGTTTCCTATTGTTTTAAGTTGGGACTTTTGTTTCTTTGTACTGAGCTTTAAGATTATTTATGTCTTCTGGATAAAAATTATTTATTAGATTTGTGATTTATAGATATTTCCTCCTACTATGTGGTTTGCTTTTTTATTCTCTTAATAGCATCTTTTAAATTATAGAAGTTCTTAATTTTAACAAAGTCCAATTTAATAAAGTTTTCCTTTATGGATTGTGCCATTAGTGTTGCATGTAAGAAATTTTTGCCTAATCCAAGGTCACAAAGTTTATCTCCTATATTGTCTTTTTATTTTATTTTAGGTTTGTTTTATTTTAGGGTTTACACTTAGGTATGTGATCCATTTGGGGTTAATTTTTATAGGGTGTAAGGTTTGGGCAGGGGTTCCCTTCTTACATATGGCTATCCATTTATTCCAGCAACAATTTTGCTTTTCTCCATTGAATTGCCTTTTTATTTTTGTCAAAAATTAAGTGACCATATATGATTGAGTCTATTTCTGGACTCCCTATTTGTTCCATTTCTGGTTGTCTATCCTTTCCTCAATACCACACTGTAGCTTTATAGTAAGTCGTAACAAGCTAGTGTGAGTTCCCCAACTTTATTCTTTTTGAGAATTGTTGTGGCTGTTCAATTTCCTTTGCCTTTCCACACACCTTTTAGAATCATCTTATCAATTTGAGCCCCCATGTCATCGTCCTTCCCTGCCTCTGCCAATCTTCTCTGATTCCCCAAACCTGCATATGATTGGACAGGATGTCCCACGGCTTCTTCCTGCCCGCTCTCAGGCAATCCTTGTCTGAGCACTGACACCACTCACTGGGTCATTATAACTGACTCTCTTTCCTCAGTGTCCCCTCCCTACATCCCATCCAGCACTCGGCAGCCTGATTAATCTCTCTCAGTCACAGTTTTCACTGCTAACACTTTTGCTAATAAAACTTCAAAGATTTCTTCTTGCCTATAAGGAAAAAAAATCCATATTGTTTAGTCTAATGGTCCACTTGGGCCTTTTTATCTCTCTCTTTTATCTAAACTCAAAGCTTCTGTTTACCTGTCTTCAATGAAGATCGACTTGATTTTCTATGTAGAAATCCTTTTTTTTTTTTAATTCCCACTTCATTTTTATTTTTTTTAACATCTTTATTAGAGTATAATTGCTTTACAAAGGTGTTAGTTTCTGCTTTATAACAAAGTGAATCAGCTATACATATACATATATCCCCATATCTCCTTCTTCTTGCGTCTCCCTCCCTCCCTCCCTATCCCACCCCTCTAGGTGGACACAAAGCACCAAGCTGATCTCCCTGTGCTATGCGGCTGCTTCCCACTAGCTATCTGTTTTACATTTGGTAGTGTATATATGTCCATGCCACTCTCTCACTTTGTCCCAGCGTACACTTCCCCCTCCCCGTGTCCTCAAGTCCATTCTCTACGTCTGCGTCTTTATTCCTGTCCTGCCCCTAAGTTCTTCAGAACCATTTTTTTTTTAAGATTCCATATATATGTGTTAACATACGGTATTTGTTTTTCTCTTTCTGACTTACTTCACTCTGTATGACAGACTCTAGGTCCATCCACCTCACTACAAATAACTCAGTTTCGTTTCTTTTTATGGCTGAGTAATATTCCATTGTATATATGTGCCACATCTTCTTTATCCATTCATCTGTCGATAGACACTTAGGTTGCTTCCATGTCCTGGCTATTGTAAATAGAGCTGCAATGAACGTTGTGGTACATGACTCTTCTTGAATTATGGTTTTCTCAGGGTATATGCCCAGTAGTGGGATTGCTGGGTCATATGGTAGTTCTACTTTTTGTTTTTTAAGGAACATCCATACTGTTCTCCGTAGTGGCTGTATCAATTTACATTCCCACCAACAGTGCAAGAGGGTTCCCTTTTCTCCACACCCTCTCCAGCATTTATTGTTTGTAGATTTTTTGATGATGGCCATTCTGACTGGTGTGAGGTGATACCTCATTATAGTTTTGATTTGCCTTTCTCTAATGATTAGTGATGTTGAGCATCCTTTCATGTGTTTGTTGGCAATCTGTATATCTTCTTTGGAAGAATTCTATTTAGGTCTTCTACCCATTTTTGGATTGGGTTGTTTGTTTTTTTTGATATTGAGCTGCATGAGCTGCTTGTATATTTTGAAGTTTAATCCTTTGTCAGTTGCTTCATTTGCAAATATCTTCTCCCATTCTGAGGGTTGTCTTTTCATCTTGTTTATGTTTTCCTTTACTGTGCAAAAGCTTTTAAGTTTCATTAGGTCCCATTTGTTTATTTTTGTTTTAATTTCCATTTCTCTAGGAGGTGAGTCAAAAAGGATCTTGCTGTGATTTATGTCATAGAGTGTTCTGCCTATGTTTTCCTCTAAGAGTTTTAGAGTGTCTGGACTTACATTTAGGTCTTTAATCCATTTTGAGTTTATTTTTGTGTATGGTGTTAGGGAGTGTTCTAATTTCATTCTTTTACATGTAGCTGTCCAGTTTTCCCAGCACCACTTATTGAAGAGGCTGTCTTTTCTCCATTGTATATTCTTGCCTCCTTTATCAAAAATAAGGTGACCATATGTGTGTGGCTTTATCTCTGGGCTTTCTATCCTATTCCATTGATCTATATTTCTGTTTTTGTGCCAGTACCAAACTGTCTTGATTACCGTAGCTTTGTAGTAGTCTGAAGTCAGGGAGTCTGATTCCTCGAGCTCCGTTTTTCTTTCTCAAGATTGCTCTGGCTATTCGGGGTCTTTTGTGTTTCCATACAAATTATGAAATTTTTTGTTCTAGTTCTGTGGAAATCCTCCTTTTTAACTTGCTTATGTCTCGTTCTGTCACCTCCCCCTCACCCCTGTCTTTTCTCCCCTTATCTAAGTGACTGCATTCTCTTCCCTTGTATCATAATTATTGACTATCTCTTTCCCCCATTAGACAGAATTGTCTGAGAATGACGTACCTGTTTTGTTCATCTTTGAAACCCCAGTGCCTAAAGTAATAGTCAAGCCCATCTGTGATTCTCAACTGGGTAAGGTAAAGGGGTACATGACATATGGGGAAGAAAGGAATACAGTTTAAAAGATTGTATTCTGCATGTTTATACTTTGACTTATTTTTAGATACGATATTTAATTTATTTTGAAATTTAAATTGAGAGAGAAATATTTATGTTTATCTATAAGTGTTAAGAATTTAAAAGGCTGAAATCACCTTAGTAATATTTGTTGAATGAAAGCATTAGTTTCCCAGCCCCTTAGGACAGTGATAAATCCTCTTTGACTCCCTAGTCCCTAGTATAGGGTCCTACCCAGCGAAAGCAGCTGTAGTCTCACTGTTCACAGCAGAGACACATTTTCTGCTTGAAGTGTCCAGAGGCAGCAGACAGGAACCATGTGTGACTACCTGATTGAGATTCTAGTAGACAAGGCTGACACATTCACCCCACTGGAGCAGATCCTGTTGTCCACAAGTGGTGCCCTCTGCCCTCTGCACTTTGCAGAAGATCTCTGTGGCTGAGTTTCTATAATCAGGCATCAGAATACATAAATGGAGAGCAGGGATGTAAATGTTAACACCCTTGTCCAAAACCTGCCCGATGTTTTAGGGCTCAGAAGTGGATGGCTTCCAGGTCTCAGATGTGGAAACAGAGCTGACGACAAGGGAAGGGGAACAGACAGATCTTGGATGTTGTTTGCTTCAGGTCTAATGACCTGTCTACACATCCTCCCCGCCAATAGGGCATGCTGTGGTGTCAGGAATTCCCTAAAATCGTGGTACCTTTAAGTTCAAACCCAGTGGTTTGTAGAATGAGGATTAAGACTCCATCCACTCTAATGTGTTCACACAAATTTACTGAGACTTTAGGAATAAACTTGTTATACAGATTGTTTCTTGATATGCTCTTTCATTCAACAAAATATTTTTTGACCATTTGTCTACCATGTGTCAGGCACTACACTAGGGGTAGTGGGATCTAGAGCTGCCTTAAAATGACTGACATCTTGTGTGTGTGTGTGTGTATCTGTGTATGTGTGTGTTGGTCTATGTTTATGTGCACACATATGTCTGTGTGTGTGTGTAGGTGGACATGCATGTCAAGAGATGAATCTTGTTGCACAGAGATTTGAAGTGCTTTGGAAGCATAAGAATAGTGATGATGCTGATCTACTAAACAATCTGAATTCTTCACGGATGAGGGGGCAATTGAGCTGAGATGTGATACCAGAAGAAAAAGCTGTGAGAAAGGCATTCCTGCCAAAGGTAATATTTCCCTGGAATATGGTATTCAGTGCAGCATGGTACAGGAGGAGAGGAGAGGAGATGGGAGGGGGTGTTCCAGTCAGACTGTGCAGAGCCAGAAGGCCAAGGCTGAAGAGTTTGGGTTTTATCGTGCAGAAGGTGAAGGTCAAACCAAGCTTTACAGCAGTGTACTATGTTCCCCGCACTGGGGGCATTCAGTTAAGCTACATTTCCTATGCCCATCAGCTAATTAATTCTTGCCAACGGAATCGGAGTCAGTCATGTGTCATTTCAGGCCAAAGCAGATAAGAGAAGCTTTGCCATCTCCCTTGGAAACTGCTTGTTCTAGAAGGCAGAGCTACAAGTTGATCTGCTTGTAACTGGGACGTGAGAGAAAAATAAACTTTTGACGTGTTAAACCACTGAGATTCAGGGTTTAGTTTTTCACTGTTGCAGAGACTAACCTATCCCGACTAAAATCGGCAGTAGACCATGTTTATTTTTCCTTTTCTTTTTCTTTGTTTCTTTCTTGCTTCCTTTCATTTTATTTTTTAGAAAGTACACACCTCTAACTCCTATCAGACTTCATGTTCACATCTGGTTACAAAAAGGAATGCTATTTTAAACCCTCCTAGAGCGGATAGGGAGTCAAGTGAAATCATGTGATGTCAAGTTGTTAACTGTACGATGCTGCAAAGGGTAAGAGACACGTCATTTTCAGGCAGCTGTCAATACTGTCTAAGTGAAAAAAAAATTAGTCCTTAATGACTTCATCATGACCTTGGGTGGTTTTGCCATCCTGTGGCCCAGAAAATCTTTCTGCCAGGGTAGAAGCTCATCTCTTCTGGATGGGATATAATTTCCCATCTCTGTAAAAAGCCCTTCTTGTAGTGGGCCATTAAGCTTGAATAGATAAAAATTAGATATTGTATAAGGACAATAAATTAAGAAGTGGAATCTTCTCTAAATATCCTATTCTACATTTTTCATGGTCTAGTTGAAAGAAAAGAAACAGCTCAATTCAACACCACTGTTTGAGGGCCTAATGCATATTAAAAAGCTGTCCTGAAGCTCCTCAACTGCAGGGGTCTCTCTCAGAATCTTCAGAAGCTTCTTCCGTGTAGATAATGGGGGCTCCTCGTCTCACAGTCAGTAGCTTTAGAAAGGAGTGAAACAACTAATCCTTGGGGCTATAACAGCTAACATTTATCAGACACTGTACTCTAGGCCATCACTGTTCTTAATGGCCTCACAAGCATTTAATCACTTAACTCGTCACAACAGCCCTCTGAAGGACACCTAATTCTCAGCATCATTTGTCAAGTAAGTAAACCAAGGCACAGGTAGAAACAAACTGCCCCAAGTTCACAGCTCGATGGTGGCGGCACTGGGACCTGACCCCAGCAGTCCGACTTTACAGCCTGTGCCTCACTACAGTGATGGGGAAGATTCGAGAGCCTGAGTTTACCTGGGGATGACTAGGCTACTTCTTCTGCCATCAGCTGGACTGAGAGGTCCAGAGAGAAGCTAAGTTCAGTTACAGAAAATAAAGTTACATTTCTTGTCCACTTGAGTACATAGCTCGAAACATTCTTACCCACTATATCAACAGGAAATTATATCAAGGATGACGGGGTGACATTTTTTTTTGAAGCATTCATGGATATGCTCCTTTCTACTTCCTTGAGAAAACCTCCCAGAGTCCAGGCAGCCAGAGAGCTCTACCCCATCTGCCCTCAGGGTAGTCTTTACTCCAGCAACGCAGACAAAGAGAAACAAGTCAGCTCGGGGCTTTCAAAAATACCTCATGGAGGATATCATAAATAGCTTGAAGAGAAGTGTCTTTTTCCTTTGCAAGAGGTTGTGTCATTTGAGCATTCAGAGCAGAGAGTCTGGAATAATAAATTTGTCAGAAAACAGTCAAGTCAGTTTCCCCACCAGAGAGAAAGCAGGCAGCGGGAGACAGGCGTGTCAGACGGTACAATAGTGGTACAGAATGTGAGAGGCTATTGTATTGGCCCCTTCTAAGGCTACCACAAAGAGAGAGCAGGAGACCAAGGCTGGGAGCACAGGATTAAAAGGTGCTGAGCTCCACTTACTGTATAGGAACCAGGGGATGGCAGCCCCTGGGGATTTACCCAGATTTTATGGCGTGGGAGTTGAATAGATACGATGGCCACGTGGGGAGAGAAAGGACCAGCCCAAATCTGGGAGGGAAGCAGTCAAACTTTTT
Organism: Balaenoptera physalus; assembly: GCF_965194825.1. Classification (NCBI taxonomy): domain Eukaryota; kingdom Metazoa; phylum Chordata; class Mammalia; order Artiodactyla; family Balaenopteridae; genus Balaenoptera; species Balaenoptera physalus. The sequence goes on along the minus strand of NC_138887.1, from coordinate 81,012,951 downwards.
ATTCCCAGGAAGGATCCAGATATTCAGCCAAAGTTGAGAGAGGGAAAGAGGGAGATGTGGGCACCCGTGTACCTGAAGGAAACGAGACAAAGGTACGCTGCAGCAGAAAGCAGTGCAGTCTGACCCGGGCCAGATGGGGATCCAGACAAGGGTCTGGAACTAGCATGACCACTTATGAAGGCCAGACAGTCCTCTTCATCTTAGCTGACACCAACTCGCCCAGATTCCTCCCAAGGTCAGCCCCCCTCCCTCACTCTGACCACACACATGCGAACACACACGCTGTAGAAGCATCATTCCTAGAGCTTAGATGCCTTTCCTGAGTCAGAAAGTGGAAAAACCCTTCACAGGCTGGAAAACTCTGCAATTCTGAGTTTACTCCGAATGAACTAAGATTGTTTCCTGCCATCAGATATATTAGTGATCCAAAGAGAAAGTTAGTTAAGGAAGTTTCCCTTTTTCACACACTAGAGTACATAGCTTGGGAACTGCACAATAGCCTTGTGGAGCCAACAGATGACACGTGTGCCTTTCTTAAGGACATGGAGTGAAGGTGAACATGGTAGAGCTGGCCCAGGGCAAGGGATTGGAAAGCGGTGTGCAGAAAAAGGCAGTGATAGCAGCCCTTTAATAATTATCTAACTGGGCAAAATTAGTAGTAATTTCCCTATGAACAGCCACATTATTCAACTCTCGAAACTCAAAATGAACATACTGAATGAAACTGATTAGAGGAGGACAAAAAAATGTACATGCAAGACCCTTGTTATAACTTGCAGGAGATACATTGGGAGGTCCAGGACTGAGGGCTCCTGGATTCCAGGAAGGGCATCCCTGACATTGTCCTGGGGTCCAAGCAGGAAGTGAGACTGGCAAGTCCTGCAGAGCTGTGATGGGACAAGAGGAGGGTTCAGGGAAGCAGGCAAGTGGGCAGAGAGGAGCTGAAGTGACAGTCACTGAAGGTGAAAATGCTGGTACACAGTAGGTAGAGAGAGATCTTAGAAATGACTTGTCAGCCTAAATATAATAAAACAAGCACAGTATACTTAAGCTTCTTAAATTAAGCTTTTCCTAAAGCCAAGTGTGAGATAATTGGGACATGGGTTGAACTGGAATTGGCTTTTGTTATATTAATGAGGAAGGGTGTGTTAACAAAATTAACAGTAAGACTGCAGGCAAAGGGTGCAAAACAAAGGCAACAAACTGTCCAATCACCCTCAAGCACTTAGAAGCAACCATTTACATATAAACAATAGTTAGACTAATTGCATATCATTTGTAATGACCCACTGAAGGAGATTCAATAAAAGATCTTCTTCAGGTAATATTTTCACAGTCTTGGTTCATATTTCTCCCCTCACTTGAGAGTAATAAAACTGAGTTCATTTGCATTATTTTATAATTTTGGCAATTTACTAATTCAGGCAGGTTTCCCTCCCAGTTACTTTGAATTAATTTTCTCATCATTAAGAATCAGGGATTCAGGAAACATTGCTAACGAATTCACAGTCAAAATTAAAGGCTATTAAGAAGAGAGTTTCATCTTTGTCTTCCACTTGGACAGGCTTATATTCAGGTCCTCCATTCACTTTCTGATGAGCCAGGTCTCATCCTCCTTGAAAGTGTCTGGTAGATTCTTGAAGCCCATATAATTGCTTAATGCTGGGGGCTAGGAATGGAGGAGGTGAACTGGATGAAACCTTGAACGTATGAGAAACTGGAAACTGTGAAGGAAACTGGGGCCTGAGCTGAGAACCTTGAACCCAGGACCACAGAGCGTTAGTCATGTGAAGCCCACGATAGAGGAAGGGGGAGGTGAACTCACCTCTGCCTTCCCCGCTGATATCCAAGGACACACTTAGGTTGACAGAGTAGGTTAGAGCAGTGGGGAGCAGGTGTAAGAATTTGGCGATGGAGATGGGGAAGAAAGAAAAGGCTCTGAGCTTGTGAAGAAAGGGCTAGTAAGATCTAGACAGGGATGTCTTGCCTCCTGCCAAGAGAGCTTTGGGTTCAGAGAAGTAGAGGGCTACGTAGGTAACTAGATTAGAAGTCCAGGCATGAAGACTCAGTAAGGCAGCTGAGGCTAGGTAAGGCGGCAACGGGGTGGGTATGGGTTCTCCAGGGCTTAACCAGGTACGAGGTATGATGGCACAGCTACTTCCGTACCCACCCACTGGCAACTATAACTTAGCTTCATCACATTGGTTTAGAAATGGAATAAGGATGAGCCGAATGTGCCTGCAGAGAAGGACCTCGGTGAGTACAGCTGATAGAGACCCAGCAGGGCAGGGGCTGATGTGTGGAGTAGCAGTTAACAAGACCCCCACCTCTGTCACTAAGAAAGCAAACTTCCTGTTGCCCAGTCTGACAACATGTAGACAGTAGACAGAAACAGAACACCACACTTCATTTATTCAGTAAATGTTTATTGAGTAAGCCTAGCATGGTGCTGGTTTCCGGAGAAAACATGAAACAAACATCAGGCATTCCTTTCACTCAAGGAGCTTAATAGCTGTTACACATTTACCTGATGCTTATTGCTATCGCAGCTAAGGAGTGTTGGATTAAGTGTCAAGGAGAGAGATACACTCCAGGACACTACTGGAACTCAGAGGAGGGGTGGGTCAGGGGGGCTTCAGGGAGGAAGCAACCCAAGAGGAGCCTTAAAGAGTGGGTAGAATTTAGATAAACACAGGTGAAGATGGAAGGCAATTCCAGATGGGAAGATACAACATGGGTTGAGAATTAAATGAGATACTTCGCAGAAGTCATTTAGAAAAATTCCTGTCACCAAGAAAGCCCACAGCCAGTGAAAGGTGTGACTATTGCTCTTGCTATTAGCTCTGGTAAGGCTGTTACCATTTAAATTTTGATGACATTTTTACTGCTTTTGGAAAAGGCAACGGAGATGAAAAGGACATGTTTGGGAGACAGTGAAGAAGCACATTTCTGACTTTCTTCTTGAGAAGGTTGTGGGATAAAAGGGTCACAGTTTTCATCAGAACAAGAGGAACAAGAGTTTGCATCCGAGCTGTTTCTGTATCAACAGTGCATCAAACCTGCTTGTGCTCAAAGGGGACCACGGAAAAAGTTACACTAAGACACTTAAGCTAGTTCCCACCAACACCACTACTGACTTCTGTGCAACTAAAAATCACTGTTTTAATGAATGATTATATCTCTCAAAAAATGAAACAACATTCTAAGCTCCTGGCCAGACATAATTTCTCTCTTTCTGCTCCTCTCCTTGTCTAATGGTCCAATTGCTTGAGAGCAAACTTATTAATAGAAATGAGATGGAAACAATGTGATTTTCCTTAGTGCCTAGAGATGATGTTGCTAGGACAGCACAAACACTAGAAGAGAGTGAGAAGGGATTTGTTTGTCCAGATACTCAGAACATCCCCTTAGGAGCTGTATTCAAAAAACAGCAAATGAGATTTCAGCCGAGAATGATTACTGCCTGAATCTCAGAACAACTGCCTTATTGCCGATTATTATCCCTCTTGCAGTGGCCCGTCTCTCTCCATTCTGTTTGCTGTCATGTTCTATCAATATCAAAGAGGCTGCAGAGGCAGCATCGCTGAGAGGAGTGGTGTGTTTCCTGGGTGCAAAAAGCCTGCTTCTCTAAGATAGAATCTCTGGACCTGCAGGCTGATTTCATAGAGGGGATTATTCAGTCAACAGTAAATGGCCCCAAACTCCAATTTCAGCTTCTATTTTCTGTCGTGGAGCCGGGCAGCTGGGCTGTGTGTGAGCAAGCATGCGTTAGGAGGTGGTGCCTAGGGATGGTTCCCGTGCAGTCAGTTGAAGTGACTCGTTCGGCTCTGCTTTGCTATATTGTCCCTTGGTCTCTCCAGCACCAGTGAGGCTGGCTCCCGGGACGGCTCCCCGCTGAAAGTTTTATTCTGAGTGCTGGCAAAGAAGCAAAGCTCCAAGGTGGATATTACAGCAATTCTGCTTTGTCGGTAAAAATCAAATCATTTCAAGGACACCCAGAGGATTAAAAAAAAAAAAAAAAAACGCTAGAATTTTTCCTGAAGTATTTTCCTTTTTGGTATAAAAGACCAGTTTGAGCCCTGGGAATTAGTGTAACACCTGAAAGCACCATCAGGCAGCCTGTGAAGTAACCTGACGTCCCAGCATTCCCATGCAAGAAGCAGGACACTGTTTTCCAGATGCCCGGTTTGTTCCTGACCACAGTCTTGTTCAGAAGAGGAAACAGTATTAGCTTAATGAGGACATTTTCCTCAATGTGGCCCTTGGATACTTTGAAGGTGAAACTCACCAAACTCTGATTTCCTCATCTGTTTTAGGAGGGCAACTTGTTGCAAACAGCGACACCACCAACTACAGTCAAAGACCCTATTTCTCACTGATGTTCAATGCAAAGGCTCAACAAAGAAAGTGTGATCCTTCCTTCCTTCCTCAGCGCCGTCTCTCACTGCATCAGGTACCGTCCTGGGCAATGTGGGCTTTCCACCCCTCTGATGTTCCTAGCAAAAAACTCACAACAGTAACCCTTACAAGAAACAGACATTTCAAGCACTACTACAGGATCAATTAAAAGTGCTTTCACCTAAGGAAAAGGGGAAAATTAAAAAGTCATCCACTCATGAATGTTACTCATGATTCACACATTTGCAGCAGCAGCAGAAAAACAAACAACAAACCCCACCAGTACTCTTAAGAAATTACAATATAGGTCCCTGCACAGTATGAAAAACTCATTGCTTTAGATCATCAGGTTTTTTTTTTTAAACTCTTTTCAATAAAGAAAATAAACTACACTCATTCACAATATTGGCTACGCTCTTTTAACTCAGTCTAACATTCTACTTTGTCTTACGGCTTAAAATCAGTGTTCAGAGTGGAAGGCAGGAAACTCACCTTAAAGGAGTAGTAGAAGGAGCCCCACTCCTCTCCTTCCACCACTGCAGTGAAAGTCACCGTTTCCGTGCAGAGGGTGGGAGAATCCAGTGTCTGCCCAGTCCCGTTGGACTTGGGGCTGCCCTCCGTGAGGTTGGCCGGCATGGCTCAGGTGGGGCTGAGCCCAGCTGTCTCTGCGCCTGCAGCCAGGGACAGAGTCCTGCCCTCTCGTGAGAGCGGGGCAGCAGCTGCAGCTCTACACCTCCCCTGCCTCCCTAAGCTTCTGCTGGAGCTCAGCTGAGCAGAGACACAGAGCCCTGTGGAGCCCACCTCACTAGAGAGCCCTGCCTGCTTCCTGAAGCCACGTGCTGCTCAACACCCCACATTCCGGCCCAGCACAGGGGGCCTGGTCCCCAGGGCAGGCAGGAGCCCCTCACAGCGACACATGTGGTTCCCCGGACAGGCCTCCCTGCTCAGTTGTACTTTTCCTCACTTCCGGGACAGACCGCCACACATCTGCTCCAGCTTCAACAATATAGCAATTTGGACTCAACAGACAGTCGATTCATTCAGGTCATGTTTGCATTTCTGAAATCAAATCATAATGATGCATTTGTTCCAGCTGAGGGTGCCTTCTGACTTAAAATCCTCACCCAGCCATTTACTTAGTAGCCTGCACGTTATTTCAGTAAATGTGGGCAAAGGGCACATTTGTATTTCACACCTGTGGTTCTCCTCTAGGTTTTCAGAGGGCAGTGCTCAGAAAAGCCTGGGGTCTGTGTTTGTCAGTCAGCCACGACCCCTCATGATGCGACTGGGATTGCTGCCTGGTAGATACTCTTATCACCTTGATGTTCTTTTATCTGATCTTCAAAACAACTCTGCGAGGTAAGCAGGGAACATATCTTTATGTTCTCATTTTACACTAGAAGAGACTGCTTCTCACCGTGAAATGACTTGCTCAAGATCCCACGGCTGGTGATGGAAATGAGATGATAACTCATTTCTTCAGAAATTCCTAGACATAGGTGCTTTTACTGTAACATACACTGATTTGCATCAAATCTCAAGGGCCTATTGAGGCATGAAGTTAACATGAGTGAGGGGAGCAGGCCAGGTGTAAAGCAAAAGGACTAAGCTGCTTGTACTACAACCAAGCATGATACCTGATAACTTACACTGAAAATGCTCTGTGAGCCAAATATGCGCAGCCACTGGCTAACGACACCTAGTATAAGAGGTAGTGATGGTCATAAAAGAATATAGCCCCCATGATATTTCCTGGGAAAGTTGTAGCATAATCCATCCCGCCTAGGAAGAGTGCAGTGTGATAGAGATAAGATGTTAAGTCTGTACTGAAGGGGTAGCAAATAGGAGGGAGCTGTTCAGGAAACAGGATGAGCTGTGGACTCGGGAAAGGGTCAAAACAGGACGACAACCCAATAGCAAAATGAGCAAAGAGTATTCTGACTGGCAAACACGAAAAAAGTGCTTAACCATTAAATTAAAGAAAAACAACTTAAAACAAGACAGAATTTTTATTCATTGGCATAGTGAAAACTAGAGTCTGACTACCCCAAGTGTCGACAAAGATGAGAAGAAATGGGTTTACATTTTTACTTCTGGTGTGAGAGTTAGCTGATATGGTCACCTTGAAGAGCAATTGGTCAGTATCCGGTAAAGCTGAAATTACACGGTCTATAATTTCCATCTCTTGATCTGGGTTCCTTACGTGTATTTAATTTAGGGAAATTCACTGCACTACACACATAAAATGCATGCACTTTTTTTGTAGGTCTGTTTTACCTCAATAAAAATTTATAAAATGAAATCTGTGAGAAACTTCTGGGAAAGGACAGAAGTCAGTTAAATCATAGTGTGGTCAGGATGAAGAGAGAGAAAATGGTAGATGCCGTGAACAGGGAATAGGTGGAGAGAGAACCTCGGGTTGTGCTGTTTTCTTTCCACTCATGGCCCAGTTGGATCAGTTTTTGACCTGTGGCTACCCAAGAGAAATGTTTATGTATGTGTACAGGAAACATGCACAAACATGCCTTTGCAATATTGCTTGGAAACAAACCAGAAGTAACCTAAATATTTATGGTGACAAAATCAATTGAGAAGCTCGGAACCAGAAACTACCCACATACCCATCAACAGTAGACTGGATAAATAAATTTCTATGTAATCATATAATGAAATACTATACATCAATGAGAATGAATAATCTATACCAAATGTAAAATTTCTCAGGGCTAAAGAATGGTGTAAGACCTTAAATTGAAAGGCTACAGCAACTGTGAAACAGGAGCATAAAAGTCTAAACAAATAATAGTAAATTTAAGAATACTGAAGACAAGAAAATTCTAAAAATTTCTAAAGAGAAAAAGCAGAACTCTTACAAAGAAACAAACATCGCATAGGTATCTGATTGTTAACAATAATATCAGATGCAAGTACCTAGAATTTTATATCTAGAAAAGTTATAATTTATGTGTGAGTATAAATAATGATTTTTCTCTGACATTTGTGGCTCCAAAGTGATCTAGTTTGGAGGGTGATACGATTGGCAGATGATCTTGACGTGAATACCAGACTATTTTTTAAAAGAAAGAAAAATAAATATATAATTTGAGACATTTACTGACACCATTCTGCAGAGCAGCATATTTTATACATGATGATATGACTTTTATACATTTAAAAACCCCTCATCTTTTGCTATTTAGGGCAAGTATTGGGTTGACCAAAAAGTTCGTTTGGATTTTTCCGTAACATATGGAAAAACTGAACGAACTTTTTGGCCAACCCAATACCTGTTATTGGGTCAATAATTGGGAGCACTCCTCAGTCCTAATATAAATTTACCACACAAAGAGTCCAAATAATGGACTATCACATTCACCATATTCAGTAGCCGACACCTGGAAACCTGATTCTGGAAGTTCATTTGCAGGGGGTACAAAGCAAAAATGTGGGGATAGCAGATTCCAAGTCTGCATCTGTCTTCAGAAGCTTCTCTGGATATTGTAGTCAGAGCTAAAGAACGGAGCAGGGTCTCAGGTGACTGTGAATTTAGTTGGGATTTTCTTTCAAGGACCAGTGATGCTCACAGTGTGACCTAAGGACTGAGATCATCTACCTCATTACCTGGGAGCTTGCTAGACATGCAGATTCTGAGGCCCCACCCAATACCCACTGAATCAAAATCTCTAGGGGTGGGGCTAAGGCATTTGTGTTTTAAAAAACCCTCCAGGTGATTCTGAAGCCTGCTAGAGTTTGAGAAGCACTCTCCCAGAGAAGCATGCCAAAACTCATGGTGTCATCAGAAGGATGAACTGAGTGATGTTGGGTGGAGGACCATGAGTGGAATTGGTGAGGGATTGAAATGCATCCATTGGCGTTTAGGCATAAAATGAATGTGATTACCTTTTGACATATTTCCAGAATCAATTCTGTTGTTCTCTAACATGATGCATATAAAAATGGTATTCACATGCCTAGAACATTCTCTCCTGTGTTTACTGAGATTTTGATGAATTCCCCCAAATCTGTAGGGAAGTAAACTGTGTCACAATATTATGATAGCTAATAATTGTTACAATTCATTTCCTTCAGGGATAGTGACTTTCTATAGCTTTGGGAATAGGCCCCTCGTTTGGGGCAATTCCTCCTCCTTAGTTGTAACATCATCCCTTGCTCTTTCACTCAACACTTACCAGTCAGATCTCATGGCAGGAAAGAGTGTCCCTGAACCTCTGTCAAGAGCTTGTTGCTTTGTGACCTCTTGGTAGCCTTTACTTTGCCCATCATATTGCTCATCTCAGTTTAATACTTTGTTTAAATATCTCTGCTCTCTGATAGATGATAAGCTCCATGAGGGTAGGGACCACAGCTGTTGGGTTGACTGCTTTATCTTTAACATCTAGCACAGTTCTTGGCACACATATGATAGGCATTAAATAGATATTTGTTGAATGAATGAACCCATCAGAGTGCAAGTGTGTGAGTGTGGTGTTGTTACAAGGAATACCTTGAAACTTTTTTAATTTAACAAAAAAATGTAAATCATTGGAAAATGTCAGTACTTTGACTTTATTAATTAGCTATTACCCCAAAACAACAATACCCACAAACCCAGCATGTTGTGATGGTGCAGTAGAGAATCTTTGCCTTGAATATCCAACAGTGCTGGGGGCTGGCTCAAGGCAGAGCTTGGCAGGTACGCTCGCAGTGACTCGACTCTGTTTTGAGAGCACTGGTCTCTGCCCAGTATATCGCTAGAGGCAGTGCACCATTCTCCACCATGCCACCTCCCTAATACAAGCCTTAGTAAATGGTTTGCTGACAGATTGCAATGAAGTGAACCTCAAACCTCTACATTCCCTGTAGAAACTGGGAGCCCCCTCAAAGCCCTGTATTTTACATGCTCACTGCTCACCAGGGTGGGGTTCTCAGTCCTGGTTGCACATTGGAATAACCTGCGCTGCTTTAAAGAATATTAATGGTTGGGTGTCACCCTCAAAGTTTCTGATTAGATTGTTCTGGGGTGCAGCCTGGGCATTAGGAGCTTTAAAGTCTCCCCAGCTGATTCTAATCTGCCTCCAGGAGAGGGAAACCTTGTCCTAGGAGGGCAGCAAGCTGCCTGACTCCCACTCTGCTATTTTTGCTGCCTGCCGGCGGCATTCATTCTGGGGCCGCCATCCTGTCTGGCTCTGCCTGGTCTTCAGCCCCGAGGGCTGTTTCTGGTGCTCCTGGGACCCATAGTGAGCCTGACCTCATTTCTGGGCTCTGCTTTCTCAAGACCCAGTTTGAGCCACTGGACACCTGTAGTCTCAGAGGAACAGAGAGAGGGAGGGAATTTTCCTTTATCTTTGGGCCACCAGATTTTCCTCTTTCTTTCTCAGCACCAGAAGTCATGGTGAGCCTCCATTTTGGAGACCCTCAAGCACACAATTTGAATCACATTACTAGGACTAAGTATTGCCTTCCTTAAAAAATATCCAACTAGAGCCTGAAAGAGGGATTTTCAGGTAAGGAAGGGAGTATAGGTTGTAAAACTCTAAATCGTCTGTCCCTTAGATTTTCTCTGTTCTTGGGGTGGTTCAGTAATTCATTCTGTCTTTCTGACCTCAGGGTAGTGGGTCTCTCAGTTTAGTTCTTATACCTAAGAATGTAACAGATCCTGGACTGGGGCTTCTCAATAAGATGCCACCAAGGCTTGGAGATAGCCAAAGAGAAATTCGCACAAATTGCTAAGCGGTAAACCGCTTTCTTTACCAGGTGTCATTTATTCTTCCTGCTTTGGGGGCACATTCAGGCTGTGGGGCTTTGGAAAAAAGGTTGTGTCTGGGGAGTTTCACCTTTTATTTTTTGTCCAACTTTGTCCCAGGTACGTGTCCCGTTCTTCTCTCCTCAGGCTCTCCCACCCCTTCCTAAATCAGTCAAGCATTTAGTTTGGAGGAAGGCACCTCACGTGGCCCCAGGCAGGCAGTGAGACCACCCCTTGTCCCTCACTACCTTGGTTACTCTTTAATCTCTGGTAGCTCTTGAGACGTGGGCAGAGTTTCTGCCCTGATGGAGAACCTAAAGGTGTCAGCTGAAGCAAATGTCCTCGGTGGCCAGTGTCAGGGACCACATGGAATCAGGCTGACTGCTCCCAGCTGGCCTCCCATTGCCAGAGTGGCTTGAATATGGGGAGTTTCCCCGAATCTCAGGGCACCGATAAACATTACACCTAATGGACAATCTATGGGGACATGTCTGCCATTGTTGACTATCGGATATTGCTAGATGTCAACAAAAGGACGGCTGAGAGCTGACTTGGCTTCCACAAGGCCCTCTGCCTTTGGCTCACAAATGACCCTCCCTGCAGTGACTCTTTTCCTCCAAAGCACTGACTGGTGTCCAGCTCTTTGGGCTCGACAGGCGGATGCCCTTGGGCTACAAGTAACGAGATTTTACAAGGACTGAAGGAAAGGAATACACACATTTATTTTGAAATAGTATCTTGACATATTCTGATCATTATGAAGAGGTAAGATTTTCTTGGTTTTGTTTCGAGGCCTTTCTGTGTTCTTTGCTCTCTACTCTCAGCCTCTTCCCCCTCTAGATGAAGGTCACCTTTCCCAGGGTACTGGCTCCTTTCTTCACCTCTACTAGAATCCCCTTTGCTCAAAATCAGTCTCATAGCAGACTCATACCCCTTGGAGTTATCCGGTAGCAGCATTTATTTTAAGTCTTAACCTTCCCAGTATGAAAAGCTTTGACCCGGGACAGGAATTTCAACTTCAACAAACAAAACAATGGAGAAGTTTGGAAGAGAGATGCTCAACGTTCCACAAATCCCCCCAGCTTCCTGCTTCATACATTTATCATGGGAATCCTGGCTACAGCATTTATGTCCTTAAACACATACAGTGTTTTCCTGGAATGCTAAAAGAAAAGAGTTCATAAGCTTTGGAATAAAAATTATAGGCAAAGTATTTAAACTTGTTTCTTATATATGTATATTTAATGGTTATTAGGGTCCAACTCAATAGGAATTGCCATTCTGCCTCACTGCAGTCTGAAAGTCCAAAGGTTTCTCATCAGTCCTATGTAAATGAGAGAGATAGAGTTCTGGAGCTCCCAGGTACCTCCTGACATTCCCAGCACTCATTCGTTATTTGAAATTTTGGCATTTTCATGTATTAACTGTGACCTGGGCTGTCAGCACGATCTGGATCCAAAGCTGGCTCTGATTCTTCCTTTCTGTGGATCCATGGACACCCCCAAGGCTCTCTTTACTTGTCTGTTAACTGGGATGACAATAGTGCCTGCATCTTGAGGGTGTTGGAGAATTAAATGAGATAATGCTTATCCCTTAATGCTAATTGTCTTCCTTCTTTCCTTCTCCTTCTTAATTATGACTATTATTTTTTACGTGTGTAAGTTTTTCTGGGCTCTTCATTTAGCCTCCAAGCTCCCGAAGGGCAGAAGCTGCCCCTTTTCTTTTTGGGTCCTCTGACAACATTGAACTTTACCTGAACTCTGTGATCTTGGAAAACAGAGAAGTTTACCATTTCTCTGTGGTCCAGAAACAGCTTACTGCAGTAACCATTATTCCCCACATGACTGAGATCAGACTCACAGATGCCTCTGTGTAGGTCATCAACACCGACAACAAAGCTAGACACAGACCCTCCAATTCCCTTTCTTTGTCTCATAAATGGTTAGCTAAGCTGTCTAGTCCCCACTGATCAATCAGAACAAAATACTGGTTAAACAAACTTTGTTAAGATTCTGTCCTATCTGCAGGCTGAACTTGGGCCCCCTTAGCCTGAGACAGCTTATAACCCCTGCTTAACTAACAGCCCTTCACTGGAATAGGCTGACGGCTCTGCTGTCAGACCATGCCCATCTGTCCATCCCTCTTCTCCACACCTGCTTCTTTCCAGACTCATAACCCCTTTTTGCCTAACCCTGGACATACCTGCAGATCTCCTGGTGGGAAGATTCTCCTCATCGCAAAGGTCCTCCTTTCCCTATTTGCAAGTGGTCTCTTGCCCCTCTTGCCACAATCCTTTCGAATAAAATCTCTTCTTACCAAAGTTCCGACTTATTCTTTGACAGCTCCAAACTTTTCAAAAATGCATGGGCTACTGAATTGAATTTGTTATTGGTCATAAAAAATCTGTTTAAGCAATTGCTATATGAGGGATTCATTATGCAGGTGATGTGGGGAAGTTCATGTTTCCATTGGAGAGAACAGATATGACACTCCAGGTTAAATCACAGAAGGAGAGTGAAATAACATAAAAGGAGGGGACACAGGCAGCATGTGATTCATCTCCAAGTGAATAGTAAAGAGAATTAATATTTTGACTTTGGAGGAAGATAAGCTCATAGTTTTTAGGTTTACATTTGGATGTTGGTGTTTTTAATTACTTTGGATGAAGCACACAACTTTTCTTTTCTACCAGTGAGAAGAATGGTTGAATAAGTGTGGGTTTAAGACAAAGGACATTAACTCCTCCGGCAGGATTTTAATTCTCTGATACCAGAATGTGCCACTGCCTTCAGAGACTAAATTTCTCATGGTTTAAGGTGCTAATAGACACTCCATCCTCCACGACTTTTCTCTCAAAGGGATGAGCTGACAGTCTAAGGTTGCAGTAGCCATGATGTCACAAACATTATCTAAGTTAGATATATCACAGCTGCTGCACTTGAACCTTTACTCCCTAAGTGCCTGTTTAGAATCTATGTAAATATGCATTGGTTAGAGGAGTTTTAATTATTTAGTGCTAAGAGTAGGAAAGCATCTGGGGGAAGGAAGTAGGGAATTCCACCTAATCACTGTGCTGGGTGCTTGACCTTTATCACAACACTTAATTCCCAGAATATTACTTTAAAGTAATATGTACAAGTTCCCCATTTTAAAGCTGCAGAGAGCTCTTGGTAAAGGAGACCTTTTCAAGTAGAGAAAAAGAATTAGAAACAATCATTGACTCCATGTTGGTTAACTTTCCCTAGTCCCTTTATTTTTGCATTGCATTCTGATGTGGTAGTAAGGGCTCTGAATCATTAGTATGAAATAATAGTAGCCTCTAAGAGAAAATTGCTTTGAAGGCAGAGATAAATCCTTGGGATACTGGAGAAAAGATAAAGGCAGTATTGCATTTGGTAATTGCTTGCTCTAATAAGTACAGAAGTTACTCATGTTACAGTGATTAAGAGGTATATTCCCTTAAAGAAATGGAATGCAATGTTCTACTTTAAAGAGGACACTGGAAGAAATATGATATAGCAGTTCATGCTTTTAGGGTTGTATTTTTCTAGTTACAACAGTAAAACTTTTTAAATAAATACCTGAACATTGAAAGACACAAGTTGTATTAACTGCTAATGTATTCATCAGTCCCCAGGTGAAAGCATACCGTACGTTCTGCTTTGCATTCTACTTTTTAATTTCACATATTGTAGGCTTTTAAATCAATAAATATAATGGTTGTTTTTAGTGTCTCTCTGTAATGCTAATATGTGATGTTCCCGTGATTTATTTAATCATCTTCATGATAACTGAGTTTTAGTTGTCTGAATTTTCAGAAATTGTGCACTGAACACAATGAGTCTTTGAGCACTTGTCTGATAAATTTCTCAAAATATTTTCTTGAAGTATGATTGCTGATTTTTCTTTATTCCTTCTTCTGTCTCCATTTTGCTGTTTTCTAATCTGAACCCTTGGATTAAATAATTAACATTTATTTTCATTCCTTCATGTTTAAGGCAATGAATTTTCCACTGAATATGCTTTTAGCTATGTCACGTAGATTCTGATATGTATTATTCTTATTATTTATTATTTCCTACAGTATATGTAATAAGTGTTTTGATTTCTTCTTGGAGCAAAGAATTACTTGTGAGTGGCTTCCAAATGTTGCTATTTTTGTTCAATCCAATGTAATTTCATATTTTATTTATTCTTGAATTACATTTTGAAGACAAAATTTATATTTTGAAATGTTTAAAAATTTTTATATAATCAATTTTTGAAAAAAATCCATGGAATTCTATTTATAAGACAATTACTTTACACACACACAAATACTTTCATATGCATATCTGTCAGGGCATCCTTATTAATTCTATTGTATTCTTTAGAACCTCCATTTCCTTACATATTGGTTTTTGTCTACTCAATTTTTCAAAGACTCAGAGAAGTTTGGTTATGTTTTCTATTATAATTGAAATCCTGTAAATGTCGTCTTTCATTTCCTGTGGGTTTCACCTGTATGTTTTAGTGTTGGATTATTGTCATAGAAAATTTATGACACATACTCATGTTGGACTATATCATTTTACTCTAAGGATCATCTGTAAAATGGGCATAATTATAGTCTGTGCTTCCTAGGGTTGTTGTGATGGTCAAACAAGTTGCTGTATGTGAAGGGCTCAGTGCAGTTGTTGGTACATTGTTATCTGGTATTTATTATTGTTAATGATAACTTAATTTATATTTAGAACTCTCTTCAACTAAGAGAAAATTTTAAATAATATCTTTAATTTTTAAATGTTTATTCTCTCTTGCACTCCCCAGAACACTGTTACCCTTTTTTTGGTTCTCATTTTATGTCATTCATATCTATCTATCATCTATTTTCTGATCACATTAATCTCTTTCTCCTTTTCCTCTGTATTGTCTGTGATGTCTTCAGTCCCATTCTGATCATGACTAAACTAGTGTTGGGCCTTTATTCTTTTTTTTTTGAACACCATTTATAATTATGTGATGGCATTATTAATTCCTTGAATTGTTTCTTTAGCACTACCATTTCCTTTTAATATAATTCTGTCTTTTCATACTATCATCTCATCTTTTATTTCCAGTTAGGCTCACTTTTGATATATGAAAAAGGGGATATAATATCAACCTTATCGTATCATTTATATGGTAAAATGATATAGTGCACTTAGAACAGTACCTGGCATATTGTAAATGTTTAATATATAGCTCAAGGGTTTTAAAAAAATTCCTACAGATTAAATTTTTTTCCTATTCCTTAAAGTAATTTTTCAAGTAATAGTGTTTTTTACAAAATAAATAAATAAATTTATTTATTTATTTATTTATTTATTTATTTATGGCTGCATTGGGTCTTCATTGCTGTACGCAGGCTTTCTCTAGTTGCGGCAAGTGAGGGCTACTCTTCGTTGAGGTGTGCAGCCTTCTCATTGCGGTGGCTTCTCTTGTTGTGGAGCTCAGGCTCTAGGGCATGCGGGCTTCAGTAGTTGTGGCACATGGGCTCAGTAGTTGTGGCGCACGGGCTTCATTGCTCCGCAGCATGTGGGATCTTCTCAGACCAGAGCTCAAACCCGTGTCTCCTGCATTCTTAACCACAGGTGGATCCTTAATCACTGTGCCACCAGGGAAGCCCTCAAGTAATAGTCTTTATTTTTGGCTGTTATGTTTATTTTTCCTTAATTTTTCAGAACTTTAAAGCTAATTCCATATTGTGTCTTTCTAAACAGTTTTATTGTGATGTAATTTACATCCCATACAATTTGCCAACTTGAAGTATATAATTCAATTGACTGAATAAATTTATGGAATTGTAGAACCATCATCACCACAATCCAGTTTTAAAATATCTCCATTATCCAAAAAGAACATCTTAAATCAATTTGCAGTCGTTCCTTATATTCACCTCAGCCTGAGAAACCGCTGATTAACTTTCTATCTCTGTATATTTGCCTTTTCTGGACATTTTATGTAAAGGGATCATAAAATATGTTGACTTTTGGGTCTGGCTTCTTTCACATTGCATAATGCTTCTGAGGTTCATGCATATTGTAGTGTGTATCAATATATGTATTTTTAATGCTGGAAGTGTTTCATTGTATGGATATTCCCCATTTTACTTATCCATTCACCAGTTGATTGACTTCTGGGTCATTTCCACTTTTGGTGAGTATGAATAATGCTGCTATAAACATTCACAAATAAGTCTTGTGTTTGTCTTTGTGAACAAATGTTTTCATCTCTCTTGGATAGATTACTGGTTGTGGAATTTTTGAGTTGTATGGTAAATATATGTTTAAATTTTTTTGCTTTTTATTTAGTTTAATTTTTGAAAGAGGTTAGAGTATTACATATTCCAAAATAAAAATAAAAAGCATTAAAATGTCATTTTTTCCCCTTTATTCTGTATTTTAAGACTTTACTTTTTTGGAGTTGTTTTAGGTTCACAGCAAAATTAAGGGATGGCACAGAGATTTCCCATATACCCCCTGCCCCCACATATGCATAAACTCTCCCATTATCAACATCACTCACTAGAGAGGTACATTTGTTAACATTGATGAACCTACATTGGCCATCATAATCACCCAAAGTCCATACTCTACATTATGGTTCACTCTTGGTGTTATACATTCTATGGGTTTGGACATATGTATAATGACATGTATGCATCATTATAATGTCATACAGAGTATTTTCACTACCTAAAAATCTTCTGTGTTCTGCCTATTCATCCTTTCTCCCCCTAACCCTGGCAACCACTGATCTTTTTACTGTGTCCAGTTTTAGTTTTAGAATAGAATAGTTTTATCTTTTCCAGAATGTCATATAATTGGAATCATACAGTATGTAACCTTTTCATATTGGCTTCTTTCACTTAGTAATATGCATTTGTTTCCTTAATATCTTTTCATAGCTTGATAGCTCATTGTTTTAGTGCTGAAAAATATTCCATTGTCTGAATATATCACAATTTATCCATTCACCTGCTGAAGGCCATCTTGATTGCTTCCAAGTTTTGGCAATTATGAATAAAGCTGCTATAAACATATGTGCTCAGATTTCTGTGTAGACATAAGTTTTCAACTTCTCTGGGTAAATACCAGAGTGTGATCCCTGGATCATATGGCAAGAGTATATTTAGTTTCTTAAGACACCACCAAATTGTCTTCCAAAGTGGCTGTATCATTTTGCATTCCCACTAACAATGAGTGAGAGTTCCTATTGTTCCACATCGTGACCAGCATTTGGTGTTGTCAGTGTTCCAGATTTTGGCCACTCTAATAGGTATGTAGTGGTATCTCATTGTTTTAAGTTGCATTTCCTTGATGACATATGATGTGAAGCATCTTTTCATATGTTTATTTGCCATCTGTATATCTTTTTTGGTGAAGTGTCTGATAAGATCTTAGGCCCATTTTTTTTAAGTGAGTTGTTTGTTTTCTTATTGTTAATTATAAGAGTTCTTTGTATATTTTGGATAACAGTCCTTTATCTGATGTGGTTTTTGCAAATATTTTCTCCCAGTCTGTGACTTGTCTTTTCATTCTCTTGATAATGTATTTTGCAGAGCAGAAGTTTTTAACTTTAATGAAGTCCAGATTATTCATAACTTTTTCCTGGATTATGCCTTTGGTGTTTTATCTAAAAAGTCATCACCATACCTAACGTCATCTAGATTTTCTCCTACGTTATCTTCTAAGAGTTTTATAATTTTGTATTTTACATTAGGTCTATGATCCATTTTGAGTTAAGTTTTGTGAAGGGTGTAAGGTCTTTGCCTAGACTGATTATTTATTTATTTATTTATTTATTTATTCAGCATGTGGATGTCCAATTGTTCCAGCAGCATTTGTTGAAAAGACTGTCATTGCTCCATTGTACTCCCTTTGCTCCTTTGTCAAAGATCTTTTGACTACATTTATGTGGGTCTATTTCTGGGTTCTCTATTCAGTTGCATTCATCTATTTGCCTTTTTTTTTTTTTGCCAATACCATACTGTCTTGATTATTGCAGCTTTATAGTAAGTCTTAAAGTCAGGAAAATCAGTCCTTCAACGTTGTCCTTCTCCTTCAATACTGTGTTGGCTATATTGGGTCATTTGCCTCTCCATATAAACTTTACAACCAGTTTGTTGATAACCACAAAATAACTTCCTGGATTTTTGTTTTGATTGCATTATATCTCTAGGTCATGCTGGGAAGAACTGACATCTTGACAATATTGTTTCTATCCATGAACATGAAATGTATCGCCATTTATTCAGTTCTTTTTTTAATTCAACAGAGTTTGGTACTTTTTTCATATATGCCTTGTATATATTTTGTTAGATTTGTACCTAAGTCATTGGGGTGGGGGGCTAATGTAAATGGTATTATATTTTAAATTTCAAATTCCACTTGTCATTGCCGGTATACAGGAAAGTAATTGACTTTTGTATAGTAACCTATTAACCTTTTATCATGCAACCTTGCTATAATTGCTTATTTGTTCCAGGAGGGTTTTTCTTTCTTTTTTTTGAGGTGGGGGGAGGGCTATTCTTTCAGATTTTCTGTATACATAGGCAATATATCATCTGTGAACAAAGACAATTTTATTTCTTCCTTCCCAATCTATATAAATTTTCTTTTCTTGTCTTGTCATATCATATTAGCTAGAACTTCCAGAAATATGTTGCAAAGAATTGTGAGAGAAGACATCCTTGCTTTGTTCCTGATCTCAGTCAGAAAGCTTTGAGTTTCTCACCGCTTAGTATGGTGTCAGCTACAGATTTTTTGTAGATATTATTTATCAAGTTGAGGAAGTTCCCCTCTATCTTAGGCTGCTGAAAGTCTTTAATCATGAATGGGTGTTGGATTTTATCAAATGTTTTTTCTGCATCTATTGATATGATCATGTGTTTTTTTTGTTTGGTTTTCTTTTAGCATGTTGATGTAATGGATCACATTAATTGATTTTAGAATGTTGAACAAGCCTGGCATAGCTGGGATAAATCCCATTTGGTTGTGGTGTGTTTAATTTTTAAGAAACTACCAAACTGTTTTCCAAGATGGATGTACCATTTTATATTCCCACCAGCAATGTATGAGGATTCTAATTTCTCCACATTATGACCTCCACTTATTATTATATGTCTTTCTGACTATTGCCATCTAGTTGGTATAAACTGTTATCTTACGTTGTTTGGTTTTGCATTTCCCTAATAGCTAATTGTAGTGAGCACCTTTTCATGTTCTTATCAGTCATTTGGATACTTTCTATGGTGCAATGTCTATTCAAATCTTTTGCCCATACAAAAAATTGGGTTATTTGTCTTCTTATTGAGTTGAAAGACTTATTCATGTATTATGGTTTCTATGTGTGTTGTTGTTGTTTATTGCTTTATCATCTTAGAAAGGGGTGTAGTCTATACAGCCTTTCTATTTCCATATACTGATGTGGTAGATGCTTTCTTCCTGAAAAGAGCAGATTTATATTAACATTGTGTCATTTAGACTGAGGACTGCAAGGAGAGGGCAGGAATCCAGACAATCAGATCTCTGGGACTTTTCTTTCTGCACATTTTCTCATATTTTAAACTACTTAATCTGATCCCAAATTATAAGGGTATCTTAATAGAAAAAGTAACCTTAGAGTTACAGATTTTTCTGTTAAGTCAGGATGAATCAGCCTCATTTGTGAGAATTTGTGTTAGAATTCAACCTTGGATAGAATTTCAACCTTGGATAGAATCACATGGGGAGCCTTATACATAACCGTTTCCTGTGATTCGCCTCCAGATTTTGTTATAATAGCCTGGGGTACAGGTTGGGCAATAGGGATTTTTAAAAGTTCTGCAGGTGATTCTAATGTGCAGTCAAAGCTGAGAAGTACTGAGTTAAACAAAGCAGTTGTGCCTGAAGGTTTTCTGTCTGTTGACAATAAATGACCCACCCCTACACATTTAGTTGGCAAGTAAATTGGTTAGCCTGTGTGCATGGCCACATAACTTTCAGATTGGCAATGTATATGTGGGCATGGGGTTTTCACTCAAGTCAGAGGAAGAAGGCACTGCAGTTAAGAAACTGTTCAGAAACTGTCTGAGAAAAGCTGAAAAAGGATACTCACTTTGCCTTCAGCTAAACCTCTTCTCAAAATTTTCCTACATGCCGCGGGTAGAGAGGCAGGAAATGTTGCCATCCTACCTACTTTCTGCACTTTACTTACTTTCCATAACACTGTATCAGTGATTCTCAAACATTAATGTGTTTCAGAATCACTTGGAGAGTTAATGAAGAATAGAGAGACTCAGACACATTAAGTAGGTAAAGACCTGGGCCTCTATATTTTAACTATTTATCAGATGATTCTGATACATATCAAAATTTGAGAATCACTACACTAAGATATTTTCTTGAGAACTTTAATTAGTAAGAGCCTTAAAAAAAGGAGATTTGTGGGCTGTTTTGATGCATATTCTGCTGTGGTTCAAACTTCGATTATACTTAGTAGAAATTTCTTGAGCTGTTATCGTCCTACTTTACTTGACTTTTGTCTTTAGATGCATTCCATTGGGTTGGCCAAAAATGATATCAAACACTAAGCACAATCAAAAGCATAACAATAAGGAACAACACTTTATAAATACCTAAGACTTTAATCACATAGTTTATTCTTGCCTAAAAGTCTGGAGATGTTCTGATTGTATATTGTTGTGTCACAAACCACTGCAAAACTTAGTGGCACAAATCAACAACCATTTTATTGGGCTTACAGATTCTGAGAATCAGGAATTTGGACAGGTCATAGCAGGAATGGTTTGTCATTACTCCATGATGTCTGGGGCCTCCCTAGGAGAACTTGAAAACTTTGGGTAATTTAAATGACAGAATGTTGGAATATTTTTGAGAACTTTATACTCATATGTTTGGCACTCGAGCTGGGATGTCTCTCTGCTGAGCTCAGTTGGGACTGTTGACCAGAGGGCCTACACAGAGTCTTTTCATATGGCTTCCTCAGAGCCTGGCAACCCCAGGGTAATTGAACATCTTGCATGGCGGCTCAGGGATCCCAAAGTGAGCATGCTTACAAATAAGTTACAGCTAAATGGCCTTTTATGACCTAACCTTTGAAATTACATAGCATCACCGCTATCATATCGCCCTCTACTGCTTAAAGCGGTAACAAATCCAATTTGATTCAGAGATGAACATAGACCTCCTTTCTTTATGAAATGCTTTACACTTTAAAACCCCACAAGAGGAGAAGCAGTCTGTCAGGGATAACCTGAATTGACTAAACTTCAGTGTAGGATTCTCTTGTTTAACAAGTAACCCATCTTACAGTAAACAACACTAAAGTTTCATGTATGTTATTCGATTCCAACTTATACAGTATGATTAGCATTCTTCAGTTATTTTTTTTTTATGTTTGGTGGTTTCTTTCTTAAATTCTTTTTTCCCCCAATTTTATTGAGATGTAATTGACATACAGCCCTATATGGGTTTAAGGTGTACAGCATAATGAATTTTTTTTGGCCGCGCAGCACGGCATGTGGGATCTTAGTTCCCCAACCAGGGATCAAACCTGTGCCCCCCCGCAGTGGATGTGCCAGAGTCTTAACCACTGGGCCACCAGGGAAGTCCCTACAGCATAGTGATTGGACTTGCATACATCACAAGATGATTGCCATAATAAGCTTAGTGAACATCCGTCATCTCATATAAATATAAAAGAAAAGAAAAAGAAAAAATATTTTTCTTTGTGATGAGAACTCTTAGAATTTATTCTCTTAACAACTTTTGTATATAATATGCAACAATGTTAATTATATGAATCATGTTGTACATTATATCCCTAGCACTTATTTAACTTATAACTGGAAGTTTGTATCTTTAACCACCTTCATCCAATTTCCCCTCAGCATTCCTCAGTTAATTTTTACTTTTAAGTATTATCATGGACTCAAGACTTGCTTATAAATTAACCTTATTCTAATGGATCCTAATTATGATTTTTCTGGTTGCTGGAGTGCTCTGTTGTGTAAGCACTCACTCAAGCTTCTACTTACCTGTCTCTATACTATCTCCAGAATGTCTAAATAGATCACTGCTCTCCAACCACAAATTGTCCCAAGCCCATCTTACTCTCCCATCCCAAGATCTGGCACCCCTACTTTATAGGGAAACTCTAATTACCTTTAGGAAGAAAATATAAAGATTGAATGCAGACTATAGCGGCTGTAGGTTTCTATCACAATTCCTGACTTCGGATGGAATGATAGCAGGCATATCTAGGTAATTTTAGTTTCAGAGTAAAGGTTTTTCAAAGTCCACGGTTCATGTCAATGATTTCAGTTTCTACTTTTATATCTTTCTCGAGTATAAGGGCTTCTCAGTCAATTATTTTTCCTTATCTGAATTGCCAGCTTTTCTTCTTCTCTCTTCACTCTTATATGAGAAATTGGTACCAGAATCAAAATGTCATGCTCCATATTGTCACACTAAACTCTTTTTAAAATTAGAATGCTGTAAAGAATCTTAGAAATAGCAATGCTGATGTGCATTTGTTGAAAATGAAATTAATAAGCTCAATCTCCTGTCACTCAAATAAGAGAAAATTCATTTCTCTAAACCTAATGTATGCTGATAGCAGGTATCCTGCATATGTCAGCTGAAGAGGAGGTTCTGTCTGATTCAGGAGACCACCTAGGCCTCCCTAAGAATGTCCTCTTTTTTCACTGTTGCAGAAAATGCGTCTGCCATTTGACCCATGCAAGAGAGAGATTAATACTCTTAAGGTAGGGTGACAGGGAGATGTACAGTCCCCGGTCTCAGTAAGTCCAACCAGTTACAAAGTTTCTGCACAACTAGTGGAACAGCACCAAAATGTCTCTTGGCAACATATTCACTGGATCATAGAAGAAGGGAATCAAATTGCTATCCCCATTCCTTGCAAGCAAGATGGTGAAGTCAGTTCTTGGCTGGATGTGGGGTATCTGGGGAAGTCTTAGTTAGCTGTTATGACTGTGGTTATATAAAATCAGAGGAGGGAAGATAATAGTGAGTTAGAATTATATCTTGCCCAAGGAATAAGGATTCTAGGATAACAAGATTCCTGTTCTTTATGTGCTGGCATACTTCTGGTTGTCTGGAAACCAGAGCTATCGCCCTAGTTTCAAAGACCCTCTCCCCAAGGCAAATGACATGGTCAGTATACCATCCCAGTGATTCAGAAGGCAAGATACCAGTGCCCATGAGTGTTTGATTGGGGTGGGAGTGATGGAAATGGTCCTTAAGAACTCCTTACTGCCACCTAACTTACTTGATGTGTTTCTTCAGTGGCCTTTCCTAAGTTGGTCTTAAAACTACATCCTCAGAACTCAAACCTATATCCAATACTTTCATGCTTATTCCTGCTTGGCCTGGCTTCTCCAACTTCCCATTTATTTCCTGACTTTGTTCTAACACAATCTTGGCTTTGGATCTATGAATTAGATTTTGGGAATCCTCCTATACTCTCTTTCTTGGGATAATCTCTGGAGCAGCTACTCTGGGTGAGACCATGATTAATGATGAATTTGCAGTGAAACAGAAGCTAGGGCAACATGAGTGGGGCTATTCAGATTGTCCTTTTCCCTTACTCCCCATCAACTATAATGTAAATATGTTCTACAATGGATTTGGCTTCTCTGTCTGAAACTGGTGACTTTTAGCCATCTGGACAGACTCAGTGCCCCATAGATGGTGTGGGAAAAGCATACCTGGTGATGAGGAGGAGTGAAAAAAGAGGTTGCCCACAACTTGAGTTCGGGCCCATTCAAATACGACAAGGAGACTGTGGATTGTGACTGGGGCTTTAGGGAGGCATCTTTATACTTTTATTTTACCCAGAGCAGAAATTGAGGGCCTATACTGACACTTAACAGCAAATTTCTTTTACTTTTTTGGGGGCATTGATAGGATAGTTTCTTATGTTTACACACACACGCATATAAATATCGAAAGAATACGTAATTTTAAGCAATATGGGCTTTAAATGAAAATGTTTGACTCAGTATAATTTGAAAACAGTAATTTTCAAAAAAAATGCTTTCAGATACTACAATTTCCCTTCCTCTTTGGAGAAATGAAACTAGGGACCCCTAGGCTTTGGGGTACCTTGCTCAAAAGTACATGACACAAGCTGTTCTTCTCATCCTCTTTCTCTGTAAGACAAAAATGATTATGTGGAGGTTTCAAGGGGATTTTCTTGAGGCTTCCCAAAACTTCTTCCCAGATGCCCCACCCCTTTGCATTTTCACTACCTTTTTCTTTCCTGATAACCAAATAGGGCCCTTTAAGAAATAAAATAATAAATTAGGGGAGAAGGGAAAAGGGTGCTATGTCTTATTTCCTTAAATATATTATAAATTTTGTAGAAGTCAGGAATGTGGCTTCTTCTCTTTGTGTCTCCCGAGTCACCTAGGTAAGTGTCTCCCCCGCCCAGGCCCTCAATTAGAATTAATAGACTGTGTCATGTTGTCATGTTTACCTCCTCTATTCCACCTGCTATTTACATCTGTTCAATGATCAGAGTCTGCCAATGCTCCTCTTTGATGCTTTTTGGAACCTATCTATTTCTCTCCATCTCCACCATGCTAATCTTACTTCAGGCCACCATCATCTCACACCTGAATTACTGAAACAGTCTGATACAGTCTCCTTGCTTCTAAGTCTTGGTTTTGAGTTTTATATCTTTCATCTTAGTCCTGTATCACCCTGTTTTATCTCTTCCATGTGTTACAGAGCCTGGACTATCCCCTTTTCTATTCTCTGGCCTTGTGGATGAGATTGGCACACGTTTGATACAGAGTGAACATCTGTTGGATGAGTATCAGTGGAGCCATCTCTAGCTATTTAAGTGGATTACAGGTGGGTACCTGAGAGTTTATTGTTTAATGGTCCTTTTATTATCTACAGTGGCTACTGGGTACAGCTAATGCTGAAATTAATTAGATTGACTAAAGGATGAAGTCACCACAGTTGTTAAACCTTAGCATAAACACATTGTGCTTCAACTCAGAATAAGGTAAAATTTAGAGCATGAAATAACAAAAGAAGGGAGAAAAAGAAACTGATATTTGTTACATTTCTTTTATGAGTCAGTGGAATTGAGCGCTTTATACCTGTTACTTCTTTTAATCTTCAGAAAAACATGCTGAGATAGATTTTAGCCTTCACACTTCACAAATGAGGAAATTGAGGAAAGAGTAATACACGGAGCAGGTTATGGAACAGGGATTTGACCCAGGTAGTCTGATCCCACATCCATGATCATTCTAATATTCTGCAGTGGCCTAGGTGGTTGCTCTAAACTCTCTTGTGGTATTTGACTTGGGTCTGTAAGCTGAACATTCTCTTTCTGGGTTCTTTAGAATGCTGCATGGCATAAAACATCATTCACAGTGAACTAAGAAGCCTATGTGTCAACAATGAAACGTCACTCACAACAGGCAGGTCTCCCCAAGAACCTGGTATCAGAGGCAAATCCAGATGAGTGATGCTTCCTGTGAACAAGGTCCATTCTTGAGCGTGGAAGTGCTCTGTGGTGAGAGGTGGAAAGGCTGATCAAGCCATCTTCCTCTGGTGGGCTTGTGCCTCCTCTTTGCAGCTGTGAAATAAAATCCACGCTTAAAACTTCTTAGCTTGTAGGATTTCTGCACCTCGGGATCCTCAACTTGGGTCTTTTCCCCTAGGTCAGATGGAAACACAAGTCAGTAGTCCTCTGGCTCAGACAAATCAGAGTCAGACATCATGGCAACGGGGCTGCCGCTGGTGAATCTTTGGGAAAATTGCTGTTATCTCAGATAGATGAGTCCTAACATATTGTATTCCAGGGATGTCAAATTGTCTGCTAAAACTTTAAATTTTATAATACTAACTCAGATGGGAAAAATGAAACTTTATTACACAAATCAACTTAGTTCATGAAATACCATTTCTGTTCTATAGTTGAAAAAAAAGCATCATTTTTCCAGTCTTTTAATTTTTGGGTAACTCATTTTAAACTCAATCTCTGAATTGTTCTCTTTCTGCTTTTTCTTCCCATGTCTCTGATGTCATCACTTTATGCATCTGCTATGGGCTCATGAATCCCTGACTGCACTCCAGCTCTTAATTCTCAGTTGTCTTCTGGGCCCCTTCTGGGGAAATGTTGGGAAATTTTTGAATCTCTTCCAAGGTCTGAGATGGGTTGGTCTTGCTATGCTATTACTAATATATAGCAGTCTACCTATGTTGATGCAAGGCACTTTGCATGGCTGTCTTCTCTCTGAATTCCAGGCAAAAAGTGTGGTACAAGCCCTTTCTGTATTCACATCCCCAAGCCTATTCTATCCAATACCCTGTCAATGGGTCAAACCTGCAGAAAAGGGCATCCAGAAGTCAGACCCCAACATTAGCATCTATTTTCTTGTTCTTCATTTCCAATCCTCTATAGGAAATATTCTTCTCTTCCCTGTGTACAGTGAGAAAACAACTGTTAGGTTGAATTCTCCTCCTCCTGACTTACTGTATAAACTTTAGACTCTGAGTTCATCAGGAATTTTTGGAAGAATCTGGATCTAACAGTGAAAAGTTAAGGCTTCCAAGATTTATGGGCCTTTTGCTTCTACAGCTTTATAAAAATGTCACTTAAAGATTCAGTGACTTCCTCGTTCTGAGCTGTATCTACGTTGACAAATTGGGCAGAGCATGTAGGAAGTTACTGCCGTTGTCCATTTGATGGTGTATCTGCTTTAGGATGCTGTGGGCTGCAAGGAGCAGAACACTCAACTCACAGTAGATTAAACCATGGAGACGTATTGTTTATACCCCCAGAATGCTGGAGCTGAGCAGTATCAGGGGAGGTTGGGTGGTCCAACAAGGCCATAGGGGACCTCTTGACCATTTTTATCATGTTGCCAAAGTCTCTCCTCATGATTACAAGATGGCTGCCATCCCTAGTCATCATATTTTCACAGGTCAGTGTCCAAAACAAAAAGCAAGGATGGTAATGGGGAAAAAAGGGTGGGGGTTGGTGGAGGAGGGCATTCTTCTTATCTGTCTCTCTTTTCCTAGAGGAAAATATTTTCATGGTGCTCATGAAGGTACTGGCAGTTATCGCTTTGTATCTTGGTGGCAAGGAGGAGAGCACACAGCAACCCCTAGCTGTAAGCGAGTCTGGAAAATGGGTGCCTGGCTTTTAAAGACTCAGTAGTGGGAGACAGCAAGGAAGAAGAGTGTTAGAGATGACTGAAGAGTGGCTGAGTTGGGAAATGGGGGGAAGAAACCTAACTTTATGTCAACATGTTCTCCTTCTCTACGTCAGCCCTGGATGCACTCCCCACTCTGCATGCCTGCTGCCTTTCCCACAACCACTGAGGTTGCCACTAATGGACCACGGCACTTAGTCCTGCTGCACCCTAGTATATCCTTGCAGTTATTCTCAAGACAGTACCATGAGAAATTGATCAGGTTGGCTTAAAAGGTAAAATCTAGGTTCTGTTTTGGAAACTTTTGAGAAAAATATTATCTCTGGCTTTAGACCATTTTGATTTGATTCTCCAACTCACTTCTCAGTAACTAGCTACCTTTGGCAAGTTAAATCTCTCAGCTTTGATTTCTTCCTAAGGGAAATGAAGGCAGTGATGTACATACCAGGCTTTGTAAGGAGTAAATACAAAGGTACGTATAGAGCACCTGGAACAACACAGGTGCTCAATCAATGTGAGGATTAACAGCAAATGACTGGAGTAGTCAGTGTGCTCCCAGAGCTGAGAGAAAAGGACCCCTTGAAGATAGCGAAAGTGAGGGTAACTCACAGAAATGCTGCCGATTGTGTAGACTGTGTGCACCTTGGGAATAGGTAGGGACAAGAGAGAGGCAAGATGACAGTCTGGATATAGGAATAACTAGAGAAAAGTTGTGGAGATAAGAACTTGAAAGTAATATTAGAAGAAGAGTGGAGACTTCAGGCTGTGAGTGGGGCAGAAAAAACAAAAACTAAATGCTGGCAGATTTTGGAGTGTCCTCAGTGGCAGGCTAACGAATCTGAACCTGATTCTGTAAGAAAAAGGAAGGCATTGGAGATTTTTGAGCAAGGAAGTGGTATGATCCCATCTTGATTTACCTGAGGGAAACTTTTCTCTCCTTTATCATAATATTTAAAGACAACGTTTTGATTGATAGTTGATGGTTAAAAAAATAGATGTCAATCTGCTGGTTCTCAGGAGCAACTTTATGCCTTATGACAAGACATTGGTAATGTTGGTTTTTTTAAGTTTAGCTAATTGAGTGATAGAAAGACAGAGACTGATTATTACAGAAGTATAAAACAAAGCAGGGAATCCTCCTATGTAGGCTTGGATTTTTTTTTTTTGCATGTCTTTGGCATATATTTTTGTATATAATTTGGATATAGTATTGATATTGGAACTGACCTATACTTGGAGGATTCTGGAACAAGATTAACTGGTTCAAATCCCAGCTCCTGCACTCTTGGCTGTGTGATCTTGGGAGTTACTTAACCCATCTGTGACTCAGTTTCTTAATAAGTAAAATGAAGATAATAATAGTAATGCATTTTACATGTCATGCATTTTAGAATAGACAGTGTGCGGAACATAGTAGGTGCTCGATAAATGTTATTAGTAGTAATTGCTCAACTTAATTTGTAAATATGTTTTACTCTGTCAATCCCCATTTAGTGACAGTCTCACTTGCAATGAACCTTGATGTGATCTGGCTGCAAAGGGAGAAACCTGCATTTATGGAACGTCTGTGTTGCACCAAGTAGTATCCTCTCTATAACTACTTATTAAAAACTTAGGCTGCACTGGGAACTGTGCCACGTGGTTTATATACCTCCATTTTGCTGATGGGGAAACTGAAGCTCAAGGAGAGTTTTAAAGTTCACCTAAATCACATTCACCTAGCTAGCTATGAGAGAAAATTCCAACTGAGGTATGTGCGATATCAAAACTCAAATTATTTTCGCAAGGACATCACAGAAATCATTGTGTGCTGGGGTTAGGCAGTCTGGGTACTATTCTGAGCACCAGTCCTTAATAACTCCACAATGCAGTGAAATTACTTAATCTCTCTTAAACTATTTATAAAAATGGATATAATATTATTGTCCTGCTTGTTCCAGAATTGATATGAGGATTAAATGAGGTAATAAATGTGAAAGTGGTATAGGAGCACTGTAGTGCTAGACAATTGAATGACATTTGAGTGAATGAAATAAAGATATCATCATCATCATCATCATCATGGATAAATATAAGGAGTAAAATTAGAAAATTTCAAGAGAAAGAGGAAATCAAGTATGAGTCTTGTACAGGGCGTATCCCATCTCAGCTCCACAGTACCCTTCGGTAAGTTAAAAGATGGAGGAATTATTATATATAACATAGATCAGGACATAAAGGGGATTGTGTGGAAAGTAAGGCAAGCAAGACTTTTGAAAGAAATAAACATCATTGACTTAGAAAATAGTTTACCCATAATTTGGATGAAATTAATTTCTCTACACAGTTGACATCTGATTATCCACATCAGTTAAAACTTCAGGTGAAAAAAATTAATTTTATTTTGTGAATCAAAAGATGGAATGTATTTTAAGAAGTAACACATGCGTGCTTGCTTCAGCAGCACATATACTGGAAGTAACACATGCCGACAATTCATTTGAGCTGCTTGGAATGTTTTGAAAAATTAAAAATTTGTAAACGGAACACACTCATGTGTCTGTTGTAGTTAAAGACCGTATGGTGCCTGGATAAGAATTCATTCTTCTCCTCGTTGTTTTTCGGTTCTTTGCTTGTAATGGGACTCTAATCATTAACCATTTGTGACCGTTCTCTAGATCCGTATCGCCTCAAGTTGCTCATTACAACGAAAATATCTTTTGGAAAAGAATAAATCAAATAGTACATATATATATTTGTCATCTATTTAAAAACATTTAGGAATTGAAAGGGTACCTTATGCCCTCATAATTGTATTGGAACCATGGCGTCCTCTTTATTTTAAGGTTGTACTGTCTGATCTCTAAGATCTTTTCTGCTTTGGAACAGAAAGAGTTGGCAGGGAGAACATTACCTCTTTCACACACGTGGAAATAGTGCTGATCGTACACGCACTATGCTAACGTATTAATAGAGGATACATATAGGAAGATATATATTTTTTCCAATTCATAACTCCAGCTTTTTGGGATTCTCTCAACTGTGCCAGATGGCGAATGAGGTCTCTAATCAGGTCTAGAATTTAAAAGAGAAAGAGAATGTAACTACATCTTGGAGATAGATTATCTACTTTGCTTCTAAGAAGCTCCTGCCAAGAAAACTTCAACTAAGAAACAATTTATATCATTTAAGATTTAAAGGAAAGAAACAGTTGTAGTTGTCTTTTTCTTTGTCTACATAAGCCTTTTTGAAGTGGAAACAAACAGTGCCTGATCAAAGTTTTAAATATTTGGCCAGGAATATGACCAGGCCACAGATACTTTAAGTTCTGTTAGAACAATGATTACAATACAGCATCGTAAAGTGTGTTATTATGATTGTCATCAGCCTCCTGGCTGTAGGGCTAAGGGGTCTTTCACATGGAACTCAATGAATCGACAGAGAACTGTTTATTATAGTGACTCACACGAGACCCAAGTAAGCAGTGGCGGCTCCTGGATGGAGCCAGCCCAATATTTCCTTTAACTTCCTTCAACCTGTTTAGATGCAGTAGTCTGGCACCTTCCTTCAGGGTCTTGGAGCCTGTGTTCCAATCACTTTCCTTTCAGTCCTTTAATTTTTACCTCTGCCAAACAAAGAGAGTGGCAAATAACAATTTTCTTTACACAATTGGAGGCAAAATGTGCTTTTTATTTTCCCTGAGATTTTATGAGCTAGGGGGCGGAGAAACAAGATGTCAACTCAATGTATAATTGTGAGAAGACAGAATAGTCATGTTTTTACAATTCTGTGTTTGTAACATATTTAGAAGACCTAAAAGTTTACAGAAAGAAGGAATAAGCACAGACTCAAGAAGAATCTGGGGTATCGTGAGCATGTGAATTAATATGAGAACCATAGAAGACATACTTAAATACAAAAATATATATGCTCATATAGTAACCGTGAATTCCATGATTAGAGTCAATGCCCCTCCAAGGGAATTACATACAGTATTGTATTTTACCTTAATAACAACTCTATGAGGTCGATATTAGAAGGAAACCGATGACCAGGGAGATTAAACAATTGTTTCCAAGATGCAAGGATACATTTTCAGTAGTAAATGGAGAGACAGGTTTCAAAGCCAGCTTTGTCTGACATTAAAGTTCCTGTTGTGAATGATGCCTTATGACAACAGAGCATTTGCAGAAATGTTGCTTTCTCCTCTCTGTTTGCTGCCCTTACCTTTCCTTGCTTTTTGTGATCCATTGGACTGTAAGCTTGGTGAGGCCATGGACTGCATCTATCATATTTAAATAACGCCTCCCAGCACCAAGAACAGTGCTTACCACAGAGCAGGTGCTTGGTTGTATTTGTTGAACGAATGAATGAAAGAACCAGTGAATAGCTGAGCTTCCTTGATAACTTTGAATTGAAAAGCACCTCAGAAGGGTTGAACTCTGAATGTGAAGACAAACTTTTTAACCAATTAATTTCATGTATATTTTCCTTTTCTGTATGTACAAGAGTGATATATGATAAAAATCGGAATAAACTTAAAACAGCTTTTTTAAACAACTTTCTGATTCATTAGAAAGCTTCATGTGTGGTTTAATTAGTGTTGTTGTTGTTGTTGTTTTTATAATTTCTTAGTGGTACATAACAACGTTGTCTCTTTTAATTCATTGATTCTTAGAGTCTATGACTTACTATCTACACAGTAGCCAGGAGAATTTTTTTCTTAACTTAAATCAACTATTTTCTCTCTCCTGGTCATGCCCTCTACGTAGTTTCTCATTTCACTTGGAGTGCATTGCAGAGTCCTTACGATGGCTGATATAGCCTTGTGTGACCTGCTCCCTCTCTGGCCTCATCGTCCTGCCTGACTCCAAGCCAGCACCTTTCCAGCATCGCTGGCCTTTTTGCTTTTCTCTGTCAACATGCTAGATACGCTTTTGCTTCAGCATCTTTACACTTTCTCTTCCTTCGACCTGGTATTGCTTTGTTCACAGATGTTCCTAAGATGCATATCATTCTGATCTCTGTTCAACCGTTACATTTTCAGAGTCTTTCTTGATCACTCTCTAGATCCCTGCTACTATCTTTTCATACTGCTGTATTATTCTCTATAGGACTTATTATCCCCTGACCTTCTGTCACGTATTTGTGCATCATCTGCCTCGCTCCTGCCTTTCCCTCTCAGCGCTCACTGGAATGGCAGTTCCAGCAGAGACTTGATCTGCTTTGCTCACTGTTGTATCTCTAGTGTGTTGAACAATGTCCAACACGGAAAGTTATAAGCAAACACTTGCTGAATCAGTTAGTGAATGGATGAATACATGGATGAATAAGGCTCTCTAAGACCAACACAAGTCTGTGGGAGTGCATGATAAAAGGCCAGGATACGACGCGCCACCGTATTGTTGGAGGTGGGGGAGGGCATATCATTTAGAAGGCCTGAGAGTGAATATACTTTGTACCTGAGGGAGGGCTCTTAGGGTCCAAATTCAGAAATTCAAACTTGTTATTTGGTGCAATGGGCACTAAGAGCAGGAAATGAGATAAAAATAGCAGGAGCTGCAGACAGCCGAATAAATAGAATAATAAGGTATGAGGGCCTCTCAGCATCGGGAAGCTCAAAGCCTGTTCCTCTTGAGCACTGACTGAGCGGGCGGAAGACGGCTCTGTCTTTTGCCATTTTACTAATTAAGGTAAACAACTGCCCCCACTTTTTATTCCAAGCCTATTTTACTCTGTTTTGGTCCCCAGTCCTCCTTTTCACTCTCAGAAATAGGCAGAGTCCTGTTATTTGCAGACCCTCCGGACAGGAGCTGTGTGGCATGTTCTTTTGCTAATATCTCTCAGCTTCAAAACACTCTTCTGCACTCAGCTTCTAACCAGGTCTCTGCAAACACCATTTGCTTTGTCAGCCTGCTCCCTGCTTTGTCTGCTATGTCTGGGGGAGCTAGAGGGAGGGTGGCCGGCTGCACGAGCGAGAAGGGACAGCTTCGTCCGTCTGTTTCCTGTTCATCTCAGCAACACTGTATCAATGGCTGTTCACCCTGGCAGTAGCAGCAGTTACTCAGTTTGTTGGTAGAACCAGCCTCATGGTCCCCCCTCAGGGATTGCAGCACTGGCCGGCCAGGGACCCCTGCTAAGAGGTTTAAGTCCCAGCTCCTCAGGAAGCCTTCCACAAGGCTGTACCAACCAGGCGGTGCCCTCTCCTCAGAGGTCCCCATCCTCGTTCCTCGGGACCCCTCCTCTAAGCATTGACATTTTAATAATCCCAATGCCTTCCCTTTGTCCTCCCAACCCTAGGGATAGTTGCTAATTCTTGCCGTTACAACTTGTGTAATACCTCAGAGTCCCTTATTTGCATTTTCAGTTCTCCAAAACCTAATTAACTGTACTTCGTATTACATTTTTTTGTAAAAATAATTGGTGTGATTGTTACCTTCAGGCTGGATCCTGACTGAGAAAAACCTAGAGGAAGGTTAACTGGTTTTTGGTGGAGAAGTTAAGGGCTTCTCATTTTACTATTTCAGGTTGGCATCAAAATTATCCTCCCAAACAAGAACTACATTCTAATACTATTCAAATAATATGGATGGTGTTTTGACAGGGAAAAGAAACAAAATTAAAATCTAAGGGAGAGGGAATACATGTTATAAAATAAATGTTACTAACTATGAGAACCATAAAACGGACCTACCTGAATTATAGAGGTTAACATGATAATAAAAGAAACAAATGTGAAAGGAGTTCTTCATGGAGATGATTCATAATGTACTGTTGAAAGA
This sequence comes from Balaenoptera physalus, assembly GCF_965194825.1. Lineage (NCBI taxonomy): Eukaryota > Metazoa > Chordata > Mammalia > Artiodactyla > Balaenopteridae > Balaenoptera > Balaenoptera physalus. The sequence goes on along the minus strand of NC_138887.1, from coordinate 80,978,825 downwards.
GATAAAAAAGGAATCAGGTGTAATATACCTTATTATTTCAGTTATATGTGGGAGTAGAGAAGGGCAAGCAGAAGTCAAAATACGTTGAACATTTTGTCTGATGGTCAACGTCAGAGAGGCAGTTGTATATTTCATATTGGTAGATGAATTTAAGCTCTTTTTTTTCCCCTCTAACATAAAGTCTCTAAACGTGATGAAGATAGCTCATCTTTATGTTCAATATTCAAGGAGCCAACAGTCTAATTGCTCTTAAACACAGAAACACAATTATCCTTTTATTTTAAGTCATTAGTGTTAAATATTTATTTTAGAATAACTAGACAATACAGATAAGCCAAAAAAACCATCATCCAGATGCTGCTAGCATTAATATCTTGGTGTGTGTTCTCTAGACGTTTTCCTATGTGCTTAAGTATTTATGTATGTATTTATATGCCTATTTGGAAATATATAAATGTTTATAACCCGTTTCTTTCCTTAAAATATATCATGAATATGTTTTCCTCACCAGTAAGTATCACAGAATAGTTATGTTGCCTTATTGCCTATTTCCTCTCAGATTCATTCCCCATCTTTTCCTACACTCTTCTGAATTGCAGGGAATTACATATCCCAGATGCCATCGCCTCACTAATTTGCAGAGAGATTCACCAAAGGGAGGAACTGGTCAAAGATTGGAAAGGAAAAAAACCAGGGTATTTCTCCACCTTTCTCTTTGCATTGAGTGTTACTTTTGACAGCCATGAGTTTCTTCCTTGGTTCCAGCAAGAGTAGGACAGCCCTTTCCTTTATGGTCCCAGACTCGCCTGGAACCTTGCTCTGGGAACATACCTCCCATAAGAAGGTCTCGACTTCTGGTTCCAGTGACACCACTTCCTCCCCACCATCAATCCAGGTGTGGAGGTGTGAGTGGCTTCCTGCTGTTGTTAAATTCTGCATTGCCTCATCATCCCATTTGCCTTCTCAGTTTTTCTGTCACCTGTGTAACCACTTCCCTGATGGCACTGTGACTGACAGTGACTCTACTGCCGGAACCTTTTCTGCTGTATGCATATGATATGTTTAATATTGCTTCATTATTGAACAGTTGGGATGCTTCAATTTCATACCATTATAAACAAAGCTACAGTAAACATCTTGGCCCTTTAGTCTAACTACACCTTTATGGCTTTTTTAAATCAAATTTTGCCCAATTTCCCTCAGTGCAGGTTAAAACATTTAATATCTACCAAAAGTGAGTAATGATAATGAGTGGGATGATGACAATAATTATTAACATTTTATGAGTGCTTACTACGTGCCAGCCTTTCTTTTCGTATAACCATGTGGTTTACTGTTAGTGCATGCTAGTGTAGCATGCATTTTTTTCCTTCCCATTTATTTGAGAAAATAATTTGTTTCTCAAATTAAATTTTAAGGGGCTGTAGGGGGCACCAAAGTTAACTTTTCAAAAACAATTCATTGACATTTTGATTGAAATGATTTTAATTTATAGGTTAATTTGAGAAGAACTGACACTTTTATGACATGATGTATTTGTTTGTGTAGGTTGCCATAAAAAATTCCACAGGCTGGGCGGCTTAAACAACAGACATTTATTTTCTCATAGTTCTGGAGGCTGGATGTCCATTATTAAGGTGCAGACAAGTTTGATTTTTGTTGAGGGCTCTCTTCCTGGCTTGTAGGTCGGTGTCTTCTTGCTGTATCCTCATATGGCCTTTTGTCAGTACACGTGGAGAGAGAGAGAGAGAGAGAGAGAGAGAGGGAGGGAGGGAGAGTGAGCTCTTTGATGTTTCTTTTGTAAGAACAGTAATGTTACCGGGTTGCAGCTCTACCTTTATGACCTTATGACTTCATTTAACTTCAGTTGCTTCCTTATTCCATTTACAGCCACACGGGGGATTAGAAATAATCTATTGGAAGGAGAACATACACAAATATATGCATTGTAGTACCACTCATTTTAGAAAAAAGAAAAAAAGGGAGGGAGAGACCTAAATATTTATGGTTTAATGAACCATGGTACATAAAGCATAATGAAACATGAAGCTACTATGAATACATTTTTACAAATATGGAAAGTACTTGACATAATATATAGTTAAACTTGACTATAAAATAGCAAGCATGGTAATATGAATAAACACGAGTGCAGAATGATGGGTGGTTTATTATCATTATCTCTTTCAAAGGCCCTTTAATATTACTGTGATATTGTCTCTTCTACTAAAAAATCAGTGATCTGGTACTTGATTTAGCTACTTAACTCATTTCCTTCTTTCTGCTTCTTACTCTTCAGAGTGAGTGAGCTTCTCAGACCACCTCACTCCTTTCTAAACCCTCTCTATTCTGACTTCTATCCCCACCATATAAGGGGTAACACATTTTCAAATGTCTCCAGTCACCATCACCACCTTTGTGCTAAACCGTTTCTCAGATCTTGGTTATCTTGAACTTTATACAAACTTTAATGGCATAGACTTCAATGCTATATCCTAAACTCTGTATTTTCCCCTAATGTGTTATGGTAAAACATTTCAACCATAGAGAAAATTTGAAAGGATGGTACAATTACAGCTAGGTTAAAAATTATTTGTATTTTATCACATTTGCTCTCTTTTCTTTCTCATATTTATGTATATTTCTCATATATATACGCATATATGTTGCTTTTGCTGAAGTATTTTAAAGTAAGTTATGGTTATGATATCTCACTCCTAAATACTTCTTCATGCAACTTCCCAAAGTAGGACACTCTTCCTATTTAGATACATTATCACACTTAAGAAAACTAATAGTTCCCTAATATTATCTAATGCTCAGTACATTTAAATTTATTTAGTTGTCCCAAAATCTTTTGTTACTGTTTACTTTTAACCAAGCCCCAATCAAATTTGACATATTGAACTTGACTATAGAGTCTCTTACTTTCTTTAAAACTAAGTCTCCATACTTCATTTTCCCATGATATTTTCATCTTTTGAAAATCCCATATGTATATATGTGTTTAAGTTCATTTGTTTCCACTCATGTTCAGTTTTATAATTTGCTCTTTTTTTCCTTTTTGATTTAGTTTTATGTTTGGACTACATGTAAGATAGTAACATGGTTTGAAGGTCAAAGGTGTAAGAAAAGTTATTATCATGATACCCCCAGAGATAACCATTTTCATAAGTTTCTGGTTCATTAGTTCTGTGTTTCATTTTGCAAACATAAGCATATACTTAGTTCTTGTTTCCTAAAAAATTGATATATTAATTCCCCTTTCTTCTTACACAAAAAGTTGCATGCTGTAAATACTGTTTTGTAGAAACCATCACATTTCTCTGTAAGAGCTGTGTCATAGTCTGTTGTGTGGATGACCTATAGTCCTTCATTGAGAGACTTTTGGTATTTAGATAATGTCACAATTAATGACCAAATGCATGCACTTTTTCTTATTTTTGGAGGTTTATTTTCAGGGCAGATCCTGAAGTGGGATTCTTGTGTCATAAGGTGAATGCATGTGTAGATCGGTTAATTGTTTCCAAATTCTCTTCCACAGTCAACATTGACTTCCTGATACGCTCCATTTGGCTACCAGAACACTATATTTTTTTCTCGACTCCTGAGTTTTTTATTGTTTACCAGAAATAATTTTCCCTTCCAGCTATATTCTTCATCCATTTATTTAATAAACATCTGCTGAGTCTAATGCAAGGTACCAATATTTGAGAGATGAACAAGTCACAGTACCTGATTTCAGGGAGCTCACAGTCTAATGCAGAGAGTAAACTGCAAACTGATATTGAACCATAAGGAGTGATGTGTTGATCGAAGCATAAACGAAGTATTATTGGATTCTGTGGGGAATCCAGCTTGGACTTGTTGAGGAAGTCTTTGAAGAGGAGGGATCTTTGAGATGGTTCACATAGGAAGTGAGAAAGGGCAAACAGATGAACAGAACTTTGTGTCAGGACATTGTGATGGAACCTGGTATGCTGAGGGATGGGAGAAGGTCAACGAGGCTGAAGCACCAGGTGAGGCAAGAAATGAGACTGGCCAGGTTGCTGGAGGCCAGCTCCTGAAGGATGTTGTATGCCACATGAGATCTGGATTTTTATCTCACAAAGCAAGAAGAAAATGGGATATAATTAGTTTAAACAGATGTGTGTTGATTATATGCAAGATATCATACTAGGTAGTTACTGAAGATACAAAGTCAAAGATAAAAAGATATGAAGTCAAGAAGCCCATAGGTGTGTTTGAAAGAAATAAACCATTGAGTAGAGCATGCACAGGGTACCATGGAAGCACAAAAACAGTACGCTAAATTCTTCAACTGCCGTATACCTGCTCCTCCTCTTGGATTCTCATTTTTTCATGAAGTAGTAAAGTGGTTTAAGCCACAAATCCGTGAGTCATTTTTACCACCTTCTCTTTCCCAACTCACACATCCAATACATCACCAAGTCCTGCTGATTTCACTTTCAAAATGGATCTCAGGGGGCTTCCCTGTGGTGCAGTGGTTAAGAATCCGCCTGCCAATTCAGGGGATGTGGGTTCGAGCCCTCGTCGAGGAAGATCCCACATGCCGCGGAGCAACTAAGCCCGTGAACCACAACTGCTGAGCCCGCATGCCACAACTACTGAAGCCTGCAGGCCTAGAGCCCGTGCTCCACAACAAGAGAAGCCACCGCGATGAGAAGCCAGATCACTACAACAAAGAGTAGCCCCTGCTCGCCACAACTTGAGAAAGCCCATGCACAGCAACGAAGACCCAATGCAGCCAAAAATAAATTTATTTACAAAAAAAGGTTCTCAAAATTTTCCTGTCTTAGTTCAGGCTGCTATAACAAATTACCATAGACTGGGTAAATTAAACAACACACATTTATTACTCACAGTTCTTAAGGCTGGGAAGTCCAAGATCAAGATGCTGGCAGGTAGGGTGTCTGCTGAGAGCCCAATTTCTGGTTTGCAGATGGCCATCTTCTCATTGTATCTTTACTTGCAGGAGAGTAGAGAGACAAAAACAAGCTCTCCTCTGTCTCTTTTTATAAGGTCACTAATCCTATTTGTGCGGGCTCCACTCACATGGCCTAATTAGCACCTGCAGGCACTACCTCCTAACACCATCACACTGGGGTTAGGATTTCAACAAATGAATTTGGGAGCGACACAAATATTCCATCCATAGCATTTTCTTCTCCATTGTCCTTGAACTGATTTTGCCTAGACTGTCAGTCTCCTTGCTTTCACTCTTTCATCAGTCATTCATAGCAGCTAGAGTGAACATCTTCCACATAAATATGATCCTGCAAATGCTTACATCTTCCCAATGCACGTTGCGTAAAGTTCAAACCCTTAACGTGTCCTAGATGCATATATGATCTGGTTCCTCTCCAAACACTCCAGTTCATCTTTAACCATTTTCCCTCTTACTTACCTTCACAGGTTTGCTCATAGCTTCTGGAGCATGCAAACCTCTTTCCACCTCAAGGTATTTGTATATGCTGTTTTCTCTGTCTGGAGCACACTTCCTCTTACACCTCTTCTCATGGCTACCTCATCCCTCAGGACCATGTCAGTTGCTCAGGGAGATCTTCCCTTACACCTAATCTGCATTAAGTTCCACTCTGACTTTCTCAAAGCATCATGAGCTTTTCATATATGTCTACCAGGGAGGAACTGCTTTCCCACACCCAGAGTGTAAAAAACCTCACATCTCTCTTATTTTCTAAAGAACATAGTCCACAGCTCAAGAGTCCCATTCACCAAGAATAGGAGCTCATTTCGATGGGAAGACCCTGTTTCCTTCATGTGTGTTATCAGCTTGGCTCCTTCTGCTAAGTGATGCTGCTGTTGAAGGTTGTCCACCACCAACTACTGGCCTGGGAGTGGACTAGAGATGCTTCCTTATCCCCCGAAAGTTTGCTCACCAGGGTCTTTGCCAGGATACCAAGGCCTGGGAGCTTAGTGTGTGTACCCAGGGTTACCACCCACCCATCTCAACTGAAGGTCTTCCTTCTTCAGTAACAATAACGTTGAAGAAGGATCATAGTTTCTGTCACCTGCAAATGCATGAAGCTCCTCCTCCTCAATACCACTCTTCATGAACTCAACTCCAAATTTCATTTTGGGACCTTCTCCTCTATCTTGTATGTGCAAACTTTGCCTATCCCATCTGCACTTTGTACAGCCCATCCTATTACCTTTGCTGTGTCTACACCCACTGTGTTCTAATATGGTAGCCACCCACTATCTGTGTCTATCAGCACTTGAAATGTGGCTAGTGCAACTGAGATGTGATGTGAGTGTAAAATACACTGGATATTGAAAACTCGATGTGAAAAAATAAATCTAAAATATCTTATTAATAACTTTACATTAATTACATGTTGTAATTATATTTTAGATATTGGGTTAAATAAAATATACTGTCAAAATTAATTGCACTCACACTTTTGTGTGTTTTAAGATGGGTTATTAGAGAATTTAAAACTACATATGTAACTTATAATATATTTCTGTTACACAGTGTTGTTCTAGACCTTCCAAGACAGAGGTTTGGACCTCTTCCCCATTTGAAAGCCCCATCTCCAGGAGCTGTCAAAGCCTGAATATCTCTCTGTAGGAGGAAAGGGAGAAATTACCTCTGTTTCTTTTCTTAAGTCAGCTACAGCCAAAAAAAAAAAGGCACAGGGTAATTTCTTTCTTAAATTATTGATACACCATCATCCTGCCACAGCAGTCTAACCGCAACCTGTAATTATATGTGAATTATTTGGTTAATGTTTGATTCATCCACTAGACTATAAGCTCCATGAAGATGAAAATTGTTTCATTTTTGCTCACTTCTAAATCCCTAGCATCTGGGGAATCTTGAGAACTTTCAAGATATGTGTAGAATGAATGAATGGGGGTATGGTGAGGAAAGGGTGTCAAGACGAAATGCCTTGAGTTAAATTCTGAAGAATGAGTAGAAATTAGTTAGATGAGGAAGACAGAATTACGCTTCAGACAGAAAACAATATGCAGGAAGGATGAAGCCGTGACTCAGCATGCTCCCACCCCCCAGAGCAGAATCAAGATTGGCAGAAGCCACATAACGGAGGTCTTTTTTTTTTTTTTTCTTTCCAATAGGTACTGGTGATTTTGTCTCTTATAGAAGAAAACAAGAATATTAAGTGTATGATGCTCTCAGACTGTGGGCCAGGGGTAGGGGTAGGTAGAGAGAGAGCAGGAGACAGCTTTGTCATAAATTACATATCAGGGTGAAGACAGACAATAAACTTTAATGGAGACTTGTGAGCTCTGATATTGAAAAGATGTCTGAATGTGTCTGAAATCCCAGATCTCCTTGAGGTTAATTTCTCTATCATCAGGACACTTGTGTTTTATCCCTTAAAGTAGGTATCAAGGAGTGGAGCAAAGTGCTCAATAAGGTATTCACCAAATATGTGCAGGAGCAAGAAATACAAAAAAACCAACCTAATTTGTTTGTTAGTGACACTGTGGGCACATCACACCAATCGTTGCTAATTAACCTTATTATTCTTAGCAGTAACGTGTGCTTCCCTGGCCACTACTGCACAAAATACTGACCTTTGGCTGGGTCCTACCAGCTGGCACGTCCCCTCCCCATTTCTCTATGCTTCGTCCCTGGTGTCAGAGGTGTCACAGCTCTGGCTGTAGCCATCAGCACGTGTAAGGGTAGCATCATTGTCTGCGTCCCTCTGCCTCACGGTGACGGACGTTTTCCTGTGGCTGCTGCTATTGTGTGCCGCCCCACCCACTCCAGCCTCTGAGAGGCAACCTTTGGTGGTGACTCAAATTCTGCATTTCCTTAGAAGTCACTTTCTGACCCTGACCTGATCCAGGATATAGGTTCTGTTTGAGTTTTCTATTGCTGCTGTGACAAATGACTACAAATTAAGTGGCTTAAAGCAACACCAATGTATTGTCTTAGAGTTGAGTAGGTTGGTAATTTGCACACACAGAGTGGCTCAGCTGGGCTCTCAACTTTGAGTCTCTCAAGGCTGGAATCAGGGTGTTGGAAAAACTGTGCTCCTGTCCTGAGGCTCTGGGGGTAAATCTGCATCCCAGCTCATGCAGGCTGCTGGATGAAACGCCCTCCTTGTGGTTGTGGGACTGAGGTCCCCATTTCCTTGTTGGCTGTTAGCTGGGGACAGGTCTTTGCTCCCAGAAGCTACCTGAGTTCCTTCTCATATTTTCCATGCAGCCTCCAGTAATGGCATGTTAAGGCACTCTTGTGCTTCAGATCTCTCCCACTTCCCTTCTGCCATATCTTTCTGACTCCAGCTGGAGAATTCTCTCTGCTTTTTAGGCATCACATAGTTGGACTGGCCCTCCTGGATAATGCAGGGTAATCTCCCTATTTTATGGTCCATAACTTTAACTACATTAGCAAAATCCCTTTTGCCATGTAATGTAACATAGTCACAGGTCCAGGGATAAGAGTACATACATTTGTGGTGGGGGGGCTTTGTAGAATCCCTTACCTATTGCTTGAAGCAGCTGATATGCACCTTGTCGCTGATATGAATTGAAGCTTTCCCTTGGGATGACCCCAGGGATGCTATGAAGACATTACAGGTAAACCAATTTCCTAAATATTTAAGGGGAAATGTAAAAATAATATAAACAAACAAACAAACAAGAAAAAACAACCCCCTCAAGGCAGCTTCTTGAAACTATCAGTGAAAAGGCTCTGTCTCTAGAAGCATAGTTGTCTGCATCAGGTGGAATCTTTTCTTCATATTTTCCCTTGCTTCTTAGGAAAAACAGAACAGGGTCCTTTGACTAAAATGGCCAAGCTACTGCCCCTTTGCTGGCATCCCAGGCGGGGTCTCAGAAGAAGCCAGCCATGGTTCCTAAAAAGCAGCAGAAGGCTCCCATCTCCGCAGGGTATGGATCTCCCAGGGGTAAAAATAGCAGATGGGAATTTGAATCTTACAATTCCATTTCGGGAGCTTACTTTGAGCCTTCCCAATTAGTCAGAGAGGAAAATTAATTCTCGCCATGTATCTTCCTAATCAGTTAAATGACTCTCAGAATTGTTAAATAACATATTTTCAAATGAATTGATAATTAAATGAAGGAAGAGACTCAACTCCCCCCCATCCCCAGGAGGCGTGATGGGAGGCAAAAAGAAGAATTTTATCTGTTGTAACGCATTTTTCTTGTTTTGTGTCATTTTTTTCTGAAGAAGCAGCCTGGTTCAGAGAAACAAGTGCACTGTGGAAGTTCCAGCAGCACATGGGTGAGCTGAGTGACCTGGGACAAGTCACATGCCAGTCTTAGCCTTGTGTCTTTAGCTGTAAAATCTGGTCCCTCTCTCCCACCCTGGTTAGGCAAGTTTGCAGACGTACACATCAGCTCTATTACTCAAATGGAACTGGCAGAACTTAATATGAGACTCAGTACAGCGCGGGGGTTGATGAGAACAGCTGACATATATAGCGTGACTAGTCACAAGGAATTGTTCCAAGCCAGTTCCAAACATTTTGTGGCATTCAGAGTGACAATAATTTTTTTTCATGGCACATCTGGGACAAAAGAAATATCCATCATATCCATTTACTAAGTAGTTAGGTCTCAACAACTTATTATTTGTAATATTATATAGTATATATTATAATATTATGACATTATTATAATATTTATGTCCTAACAACTTAAGTAGCCATTTGAAAAAAATGACATACACACATTAAAAGAAAAGACAATACTTTTATTTCATTGTAAAATAACAAAATTACTTGTAATGGATGTGTGCGCCCGTTGGGTGCTGCGCAACGTCTCAGATGTAGGGATCAGACCGGACGTAGCCACACTCAGCCCCGCCCCGCATTGATTTTGGGATGCCTTTTTTTCACAGTGTTCATTGAAAACCCAGCTTTGTGAAGATATATCATCATCAAAAGGAAAGCAGTGTAATCTAATGTTGCAACTGTGAACTACTTCGAGCTAGGAGTTTGCTCAATGTCTGACAGATGTCAAGTATCACCACATTTCCCTTGAAAATTTTAAAAGTCCCAGCAACCCTATATGAGTTCCTCGTGGTGCCCTGAGGCACCTTGGCTCACTGGATAGGAATCGCAGATCTAAGAACTTTCAATGTATTAACTCATTTAATCCTCACGACAGCCCTGTGATTTGCTGTCTCTATCACTACCCCACATTTTGGAAATGAAGACATTCCAGCACAGAGATGTTAGGAAACGTGCCCAAGGTCACACAGCAAGTGGAGCCAGAATTCGAACCCAAGTGTTTTGCCTCTAAAGTCCTCACACTGCACAAGTGCACAGGCCAGGGATCAGGGAAAGCTGGCTCAACCTCTCAGGATCTGCTTGACAGCTAACCAACTAGGCCTCTAGGCCTCTAGGCCTCTAGGCCTCAGTGTCCTTTTCCGATAAAAGGAGATCATAACAGTTGCTCTAAGGATTAAATGAGAAAACAGAGACCTGAGCTTAGTGCCATCACTTAAAACTGGTAAAATTTTGCAAAGGGGTTCATTTGTCCATTGTTCTTTCTTTTTCCCAAAAGAACTTTGTGAGATAGAAGTTGGTTTTGGAAACCAAAGCCCAGAGATAACTCAGAGGACATTGCATTAAGCCTGTGGTCAACTGCTTCAAACCTCGCCGTCTGGGTACAGGTCTCCCTGAGGGTAATCTTTTTATATCACTCCTTCTCACTCTGGCCTCTGTAAGAGAGAAGAATTGAGCTTTAAGGGGGAGGTATTTCCTATCAACACAGGGTAAGGATTTTGAGGAACTGATAGAAAACATCAAATATTTTGATTAAAAAAGCTTTGTTTTTCTGTTGATATAAAATAAAGGGAGAGTGAAAAAAATGTAGAATCCTACTTATCTGACAAAATAGAAAACAGAACAAAACAAACAAAAAACCCAAAAAACTTCTCCAAATTAAAACATGAAGCACGGTGGGAGAAAAAAATTGTCCCCTACTCCCTGACCAATTTCTTTCTGCTCCAAAGTCTAAAATTGTTTTGTTCATGTCCCGCAAATGTGGAAAAACCATTCTGATGTGTTCATGTCATATAGCCCAGGGTAGCCTCCCTCGTGGCAAACACTTCCCTCAGAGACTTGTGCCCGTTTCCAGAGCTTTTCTTACACGTGAATTACAGTATTCTGTTTTAGTTAACAATGGTCTTTGGTAGCTGTGGGCTTCTCCTCTGTACTACACAAAATAGTTTAATAGAAAGAGGATGAACGGTGAAACGGAGCAAGCCATGCGTTGAGTGTCACTCCATTCTGCCACTAACAGTTGTATGGACTCTTGAAGTCTCACCTGTACATGTCTGCATTTTCTCATCTGTAATACTGGGACAACAACATTTCCCTTTCATTGTCATTGGGAAGATTACCTTTGATAATAAATGTGAAGATGAGGTATATAATAGACATTGTATTGACCTTTTCTCAACTGTAAACGTTCTATCCATGTTTTCTCAACTCCAGACCTTCATTTCTATTTTCCTATCACCTCCACCCTCTTAGCAGAATATAGGAATTCCTGGGCTGTTTTCTTCAAGCATGCTTTTTTCTACCTTAAGCATTTATTTTCCTTATTCATATTTATCTTGTTTTCCATAATGCTAATACATTGGTTTCTGAATTTATAAAGAATTTGCACGTGCTACGATTTGCGTAGTATGTCTCATTTGGCTCCTTTTCGATGGGAATGAACATCAGAGACCTGCTAGAGTTACAAGGACATTAGAGAGATAACAGAAAGAAAATTAATGAATAAATCCAAAGTATCTTTCAAAACAATTTCCCGCAGAGCAGATTTTCTCAAGCCATCTTTTCACTCTTTTGGGAACAGATAATATTTAAGAAGTTTTGTCCCAGAGCATTTTCTCTGTTGTCATTTCCACTAGAAGTAACCTTAAGCCTGAATGAGACTTGCATAATTTAATTCTTAGAAATTGAAGAAATTTTGGGCCTTCATTGCAGAGATTGATAGAAGAGAGGATGGTTGGACTACTTAAAAGCTAGCCTCCCTCTTATTTGATGAGTTAGTACGAGCAAGTTAGTTCACTTTCAACTATTTAAATAGAAAGGGCAGGAACCTGCGTTAGGATATTTAGCCAAATGTGGCAGTGGTGGCTCATGGGTGGCAGTGTGACACACGTTCCAATATTAAAAATTATATTGCTAATAAAATAATAAAAAGTTTGTTCAATGCATTTAGCATTTTAGGTACTGTGTTTAATACTTCTTATGGGATTTTCTCATTTAAACGTTACTCAACCTAAAAAGGGAGGCATGATAATTATATTTTATGGATGAGGATATTGGGGCTTTGAGAAATGAAAAATTTGCTCAAAATCACAGGGCTGGCAAGTTAGAGGGCCAGCATGATTCTCAACCCTGGTGTCACATTAATCTTGGATATATTTGGAAAACAAAACAAAACATCTGTCTATGCTCTTTTTAGATACTTTGATTCAATACATTGGAGTGGAACCTAAGAATGTGAATTTTAAAAACTCAGTGAGTGATCCACTGCCATAAATTGCCTAAGGAGCAAAGATTAGAATTTTTGGACAACTGCTGATTTATTATATCAACTAAACATTCTACTTACAAGATGCTACTTTAATTGTGATTAAATTATACTACTTGCCTTTAATTTTTATTAAATTATATTATTTATCTGATCCAAGAATTATCAATTTATTCTATACACTAATAAAAAGTTTATGTTCAAAAGAGATTGGTTTGCAAATTCATCTTTTTGTTTATTCCATAAATAATTATTAAGTACTTGCTATGTACTTGGCTACCTTGGGGCTACAGAGATTTTAAAAAACCACTATCTTTGCCCTAAAGGACCTTTCAGGCTGTGGGGCAACCTGAAATAATCTGAGAGTATGATAGACTGATACGTTGAATGGATTACTTTCTTTGGCTTAAATGATTTATTGAATGCATACTTTGTGGCAGCCTCAGGAAAGCTTTGGAGAAACAGAGATGAACGGAACAGTCACTACCCTGGAGCTCACATTCTAGCTGGAAAGACACCACATGCTAAACAGTCAAAATGCCACATAATAAATCCTATAATAATTATGAACAAGAGCCATGCAACCCAGAGGAAGGAATGTCTACCTCCAACTGAGGGAGTCATTGAGTAGGTAACTTTCAAAGCTGGGTCTTGAGTGAGAAGTGCCAGGTGGATGAGCAGAGGACAGGAAAGGAATCTTACATGCAGGGCTCCAGAAGCATGAATTGTTGACGATTGTCCAGAATTTTCAAAGAAGTGGTGAGGAATTCACAGTTATTGGGACTGGGAGGGGGGGTTGCCATTGCCAGTAGGAGAGCCCAGTAAGATAGCCATTGGCAGGAGAGGCCCAAACAGCCATCTAGAATTAGCCCAAGTAAGCTGCTATCTTTGGTTTCCAAACCAAGCATAAGTCAGTCTGAGTGCGAAATACCGGTGCTGATCCCCTATACAACTGTGGGACGGAGGGTAGGAATGAGTCTCTCCTCAACTGGATAGTAACAACTTTATAGCTAATATTATGAGAGGTCTGATTTATAAGTATTTTGTGATTATATTATTTACTATTCATAGCAACCCTGTAAAGTAGGTACTATTTTTATCTCCACTTACAGATGTGGAAACTGAGGCATAGAAAATCAAGTAACTTGCTCAATGTCACATGAAGAACTAAAGTCAGGATTTGAACCCAGACAGTTAGACTTCAGAATCCATACGTTTTGCCATGATTATTATCAGTTTTGTTAATAGTTATATATCAGATGGCCTATGGGGATCGCTTACTGCATGTCAGGAACTGTACTTTACATACAGTGTCACCTTTTAAAAATCCAATGATGTAGTATTTTTACTCCTATTTAACAGATGAGAAAACTGAGGCCCAAGATTACACAGCTGGTAAACAGCATGGCCATGACATGAACCATGTCAGTCCTATGCCAACATCTTTGCCTTTGTGCCACTGCACAATTCTGCCTCTACTTGAAAAAATAACCAAGGGACCCAGGTAGGTGCAATTGTTACCAATAAGAACTCGAGTCCACTCACCCAAGGCTCAGAAAAGCCAATCTACTGACTTCCTTGTGGTGAAGGAAAGTACAGTGTTTATTGCAGGGCGCCTAGCAAGGAAGTGGGAGACAAGCCTCAGACTCTCCTCAACTTGGTCTTTGAGTTAGAGGTATTTTTATTTTTATGTTCATAACAATTGCTTTTATTTTTTTATTATTTAAAAAAATTTTTTATTGGGGTATAGTTGATTTACAATGTTGTGTTAGTTTCAGTGTACAGCAAAGTAAATCTGGGAGTTAGAGGTATTTTTAATGAGGAAGAACAGAGAGGCTGGGATTAATCATCATCTTGTGATATTTCTGTGCTTAACCATAGTTTCAGGAGTCAGGAGGTCTTTGGTTTATAATTCTCAGGCCAGGTGGTCCACAGCTTGGGGGTCTATTAGTTCATCTTGTTGGGAGAAACAACCTGGGTTTGTACCTTAATGATGGTATCTACAACAGCAATTTTAGTACATTAAAGATGTTATCGACAACAGCAATTTTAGTCATCTGATTCTCGTTGATTGGAGTTCAGTTAGCACAGGATTGAGGTCAGAGGGGAAAAGAAAGGGAATAAAGTTTTGGGTAGAGAGGTTAGTCATAAACTCAGTAAGGGAACTCAGTTTTAGGGGGACTCGGTTTCACAGTTACCCAATTTTCTGGGTTATAGCTTGGGCTAGAGTAACCTGGTCTTTCAGTTTCCAGAAAAGCTGAAGTTATTAAGTCATGCAGTTATTAAGGCATTTCTCTTCTCCCTGAAATGACAAAATGATACAGAAGAAAGAGAGAGAGAAAGAGAGCTCCCCAGCTTTCCTTCTCTGTGCCTGTATCTCTCCCACTGGGTCCCTGTCCACCCCTCTCTTACTTATTCCTGGATTAAGGTCTTGCCCTTGAATGTTCAGGGCCAGTGGGAAATTGGTGAGGAGAAGGAGCCCTAGATGTAAAGGTGTTTCCACAACTAGAGAAAACTTTCTTTTAGGGAGTTCTCAGAAGAGTATATCAGGTCCCAGAACCCATTTTCCTCTCTGCTCCTTACATTGTAAATCTCATCCTTTAGCAGGACTGAGAATCCATAGGATGTTTTAGGAACCCTGTATTCCAGTATTGCATGTGTCAGGATATGTACTTGTTCAAAATTTTTTTTTAATTTATTTTATTTATTTATTTTTGACTGCGTTGGGTTTTCATTGCTGAGTGCGGGCTTTCTCTAGTTGCCGTGAGCGGGGGCTACTCTTTGTTGCAGTGCATGGGCTTCTCACTGCTGTGGCTTCTCTTGTTGCAGAGCATGGGCTCTAGGTGCGTTGGCTTCAGTAGTTGTGGCGTGCCGGCTCAGTAGTTGTGGCTCACGGGCACTAGAGTTCAGGCTCAGTAGTTGTGACGCATGGGCTTAGTTGCTCTGTGGCATGTGGGATCTTCCTGGACCAGGGCCCGAACCTGTGTCCCCTGCATTGGCAGGCAGATTCTTAATCACTGAGCCACCAGGGAAGCCCCACCTGTTCAATTTGAGTCATAGTCTCCCATCACTTCCTCCCTCTAAACTCTTTTGGGAGAAAATCTTCCTGCAGAGAGCATAAATTCTGTTACTCTCCTCCATGCTTCTCATTTTAAAGGTATCTACTCCTCCAGACTCCTTACTTCCAGGGAATTTCCTATTTGGAAGCCCACTTGACCACAGATATAAGCTCTGTTATCCAGCCCTGCCTTTAGTAACTGTTTCCAGTAATAAGATATTCTGCTTACTCTTTGACTTATTTTTCATGTTGGGTGGATCTCAGCGCTTGGATGTTGTTGAGACTACTTACTTGCCCTGTGTAAGGTCATGGATCATGGTACTGTTACAATGAACAGATTTATAATCACCATGTATTTTCATGGCCATCACCTTAGTTATACTCAACCCTTTCAAACTTTCTGGGGGAAGGGAGAGGCAGGGAAATTACTCCAACAGTCTCTCAACTGTGTATGATCATCTGCTAGTTTATAAGTTTTTGAATGAGAAATGCAGAAGACATAGGCTGATGATCTGATGTAGCCCCCATCCAGTGGAGTCATGAGCAGAAGCCAAACGGTACTGACTCAGGAGAAAGGGACTGAGGGCATTGCTTACAAACTCTGCATACAGTGACATCACCTTGGTAACTTGAAATCAGCATTGATGGGCATATTTACATCAAGGAAAGTGGCCTATGCTACAAATCAGGAATTTTAAATATATATATACATATATATAAATAATAATAATATAATAACATATATAAATATATATATACATATATATATGTATATATACATATATATATAGAGAGAGAGAAAGATCTGTCTTACCAGCACCCCACTTTCTCCATTTCAAATATCTCCACACTATTTTTCTAATTAAAGGGTTCAAGTAAGTATCCCAAATCAGTACAGAATTTGACGGCTGGGAGTTGTGACTTTATCTGGTTTTCCTTGAACTCCATAGGAAAGCAGAGAGCTGCAGGAGAAGTCAGAGACAAGACCTGCTGCTTAGGTCTTTGGAGAGTGTCCCATGTGGGACATTCCCTTTTTCAACCAACCCTCTCCACCTCTACAGTCCTCTGTACTTAATCTCTCTATTTTCTCTCCTTTCTCAGGACATTCCTCTCTTCAGTAGCCCCAGTAACTCTCCCCACGTCTAACAAACACTGGCCCTGGTCTACAGCTCTACGCTAATGAAGTTTTTCTCTTCCTGGGCTTCTCTTTGTTCTGAAGAGGGTGGAATGATTCTTTTTTTGGGGGGGTGGTAACTGGCTTAAGTTACATGTCTGCTTTCTCCATCCGTGGGGCTATAGCTTATTTTCTCCTGAATCACCTAAAGAAAAACGCATTAACTACTATGATTATGTATCTCCTTCCAAAGAGAAGCTAGAGTTGGCTCACTTGAGGAACTCAAATTTACATATTACCAATGACATTGACCCTACATTGGTCTTCTGCTGAAGATGCAGTAGCATCCTTCCTGGACCCACAGATGGAGGCCCCATCAACAAGGAGATGTCCTTTATATGCTTCAGTTCAGTCATTTGTTGTCTTGATGTCTTATTGTGTTTTACTCATGATTTGGGGCTCTCAGACAAGCGTGGTAGGGAGAGGCAGTTCTCTTTAATATTTGCAAAGAAAATAAAGAGACATTGTAGGTTTCAGGGCTCTGACTCAGTTACTTAAGTTTTAAGTCCCCATGAAAGAGATCACCCCAGGATAATAGCCATTGCAACCTTATGTTTACAGCAACAAATGTAGCTTCTGCTCAAACAGGTTCTATAAAGCTGGAGGAAGGTTATTGTAAAGGAACTCTACTATAGCCCCAAACCTACTCATTCATCATTCTGCTAATGCAGAGAGTGCAATTAAAATACAGCTTTGTCTGTAAGACTTACTTCAGTTTATCCCTCCAAATTTTTAGGAGGCACCCACTTGCTGAAGATTAATACTCTGCATGAAGAGGATTCAATACTCACACAATTCCAGCAGTCAAGAGGAGATTAGGGAAATCATTCTACCTTTTGAATGTTGGCTCCCAGCTACCCCTAATACATTGTTTGAGGCTGTTGATTTACTTTTCAATTTCTACAAAGTCAAGAAATGTTTTAAAAATAATATTTTACTTTCAGTGCTGCAGCATAGTGTAATAAGTAAGAACAAGAACTTTGGAATCAGTTACCTGAGTTTGAATTTCAACCCTATTACTTACTAGCTGTGTGGTGTTGAGAAAATTACTTAACCTCTGTGTGTCTCTGTTTTCTTCTCTGTAAAATGGGAAAATTTTTGCCTCATAAATTTGAGCATTAAATAAGCTAATGTTTATAGAGCTTTAAAAAATAGTCCCTACATATAATAAGGGCTGTAAAGTGTTCATTAAATAAAATAATTTAAACATGAAATATTAATAATAGCAGTAAAATTATAATCTGAAGCTATTACTTTTAGCAACAAAGTGAATACAAATTCTTCATGACATTTAACAGATGAGGAAACTGAGGCTCCTGAAGATTAATGATTTCCTAGAGCCAGGAGAGTAGTGTAATCCAACAGCGTCTGCATTCTAACTTGTGGTTCCACGACTCGTCCCTTGCATCATAAACTGAGCTGGAAGAGAAAAGTCAGACCTGCTGGGTGACACTGTCTTTGAGGTACACAGGATGGACACCCCGGGACAAGAACCAGGAAATGAACAAGTGGAAAACTTTAGACTTTCAAACTTATTTATTGATACTTGTCATTTTCCAGATATTCTAAACTTTCTTTCCTATATTTACCCTTCCAACTAAGAGAAAGTATGGTTTTGATGTGAGCGAAAAATAACATTGATTCAGCCTCTTGGTTTGTTCCATCTGCCAAGTGATGGAGAGGTGTCTTAGGATTTTGTGTGTATATTTAAATGCTTTTTAAAAGAGCATGACTCATAACAAGTATTTTTCAGTTGTCACATTACTTTTCAGAACTACCTACAAACATACACACAAACACATATTTATTTCATACATAAATTTAAAAATATGTATATATATAAAACTTTAATTTTTTTCAAATGCCTGCCATTTTCCACGGATTGCTGACACTTCCTGCTTTCCCACTGTGTAAAATTTTGGCAAAGTTATTATTCTCCACACTGAGTTTATTCTGCTTAGCTGAAGCACCCTGCACTAACTTTAACTCGGTATTTTTATGTAGTTTCTTTCAAAGGAAATTGATACTGTGACTCATCAGTGACTAGACATGAGTGCTCTATCAGGCAGTGCGGTAAAGTCCAATTTCTAGGCATTTCTGGTTGGTGATATCCTGGATGGCTAACATTTTTCCACCTGCAGCCCTGCTAACACAGAAAGGTGCAGTGATTTACAGACTGTGCTGGCAGACCCTTGGAGGCAGCAGTGGTGAACAACCAGTATGCATTTGTGTGGCTGACGATGGTGACAGGTGCATTCCTTTTGATTGTTCTGTGACTTTGCCTTACCATGTGGTTAAATATTCTCATTATAACCTTCCCCAGGGGTATTATGGCTGTGCCTCAGGGCAGGATCCAGCAGGTGGGGAGGATTCAGCAGGTGGGTCTCCAGGACCCACTCCTGCTTTGAATTTATCATCTTTTTGTATTGCCTTCCCCATCTTATTTCATCTGGAGAAAGAGTCCAGTGGCTAAAAATATTGTGAACCAGTGGTGTGTGTGTAAAGAGTATAGTGTTGAGTCAGAAGATCAGGATAGATCTTCTGTCAAAACAAGTAGCGACACTTTGAGAAAATTACTTAACTTTCTGAGTGTGGTTTCTCAATTTAAAAAAGGAAGCGGTTTGACTAGGTGACCTTCAAGTTTTTTCTCCCACTCTAACGTTGTGTGATTCACTGGGACTAATTACAAAACACTTATGCCAGCCACACAAGCTGTTATTAAAATAAAGATGTAGACAGAAATGTGAGAAGAGAAGGTCAGTGGTTGCAGAAGTCAGGAAGGGAGAGAAGGTAAAGGAAGCACAATATATGAAGCACAATACATTAGCACCACGGGCTCATCTTACAGCCGAGGAAACAAGATAGCGTGCCCACGTGAGCCCAAAGTGGCCAAATCACCCCATGAAATATTACTAGATTGCATATCAATTTTCCATGTCGACTAGGGTTTCAAGCAGATTAAGAGCTTGAGGCTGTAGATTTGAAACAGAAGGCTGGAACTCAATAAAGTAGGAAGTTTGGTAGGTTCTTATGTTTGATCTCTGTGGGAAATCATGATAATTGCTTACCTTGATTTGCTGCAGACTTTCCCGTGGGTGAGGCTGCTGAATTCCTGGAATTTTTGTCCTTGGATGATTGGGCAGGCCTGGGAGACTCAAGGGCTTCCTTAATTAAGATCAGAGGAAATAAATGGTGAGACCTAAACGTGTTAGAGTAGGATTTTTAAAAATCTGCTGACACCTGAGTTATCATATTTGTTTCATTTGGGGAAAATCTTACTTTTTCAGGATTTCCACCTTTCTGTCTGCCTCTATATCTCTTCACTCACTGGGAGGAACGATTGCTGAGTGCCAGAGGCTCTGATGTGAGCTTTTAATCTTTCAAAAGCCTGTTAATATCCAAATCAAGATGGCCCACCACTGTGGAGATAATGCATACATAAATAGTTAAAGGAAAATGACTTAAAATTTCTCTGGTCAAATATGGCAACATCCTGGTCCTTCTGGAAAAGCCCCATAGAACTCATCATGAGAGGTAAACATTGGCCAAATGACAGATTCCTGTGAGTGTAAATCAGGAACTCCAGTTAACCGATTCGTGTAAGAGAAGAGACAGCTCTTTGGAAATTCCATGATTTAGTCCTTTTCTTTGATATGAGTGCTTTGTGGGAGGAAAAAAAAAATCATTTCCTAGTCATTGCACAGAACTCATTTACTTCACTTCCATGCAGTGATTTTTCATTTTTATGACTGTAAATTACTGAGGTTCTTTTGTGGCCTGAAGGCTGAGGAGGTGGTCCTCAGAGAGCCAGAACCAGATGGGGGTAAACAAATGCCCAGCCCTATTAATTATTAATGGACCCTGCCCTATTACTTTGTCTAAAGTTTCTCAGGTGGGCAGTTGCCTCATAATTTTACTTTAGCAGAATGAGAGTTAAGGAAACTTGGTGCAAGCACACTGTTCCCTTCAATCATTTCATCAGAATAGTTTTCATTTCTCAGGGACCTGCATGAGAAAAAGGAGGAAGATTGAACTTCTTAAATTCCTTGAAGGCCATACACATTTTATAGACACCATACTGTGGAAGAAGGAAAGCTATCAGGTGAGTAATTTTTAATAAAGCCGCTTTGCCTGCTATTTTTTTTTTTTGCCCGCTATTTTTTGCAGCCTTTTGTCTTGACCAATTTCCTCTTTGCTTTTGAGGAGAGGTACGTAAAGTTGGTGGCATGGAAGGAGCAGTCAGTTAGGTGTCAAAAAATGTAGATTTGAACACCTGTCTGCGTCTCTGAATCAAGCTCTCCAGCATGGGGGAGAGTGATCATATTTTCCCTTACTTCACACAAAGGTAGTTGAAACACAAATGAAATAATGTCAGGATGGGGCTGTTGAAAGTTCACGGTTATTACTTGTTTTTCTCAGGGAGAAGCTCAAAGCTTTTTGCTACTTCACTCTACCCTTGAGAAAGAGTTGTTGAGGGGAAGAGGTCAAGATTAAGGTCGTTTTATTGCTCAGTGAGAGAGTGTGGCATCTCATCCCCTGATGGACAGGGGAGCTCTTTCTGGAGTTCCACTGGTGGGAAGTGAACTCTAGGCGAGCCAGCTCATTTGTTTCCACCTCTTTGCAGATATTTTGGTACCACTTAGACCACAGGCACTGAGGCTCTTCCATATAGAATTTGAGTGCAGTGTTTTTTTCCCTAACTGCTATATTTTTTATGGTCAGTGTGGGTTTCTTTGTTGTCGTTGTTATAAACGTCTGTGCTTTCTTAAAGGATCATTATATGCTCAAATAGCAAGGGTATTTGGGGGTTCTAGAGGGTAAAGCTAAAAGACCAATCTCAACCATTTTCAAGAACAAAAATAAAGTTTCTTTGCAGTACAACGAATGCTGACCAACCCAGAAATGACTGCTTCACACTGGCAATACTGGAACCAGAAAACCTTTCCTCTGCAACTGCCTTAAGAAAGCCGGAGAGCTACACACACACACACACACACACACACACACACACACACACACACACACATGCACACCTCAGAGAAAGGCTTCCAAGAAGTGTGATGAGTAGAGCATCGATCATGGGCCATTTAACCAGAGATGATTTCTTTCTGTAGCTGTCAGTGACCCACCCACAGACCCTCACCCACCCCGATGTCACTGGAAGAAAGGTCCTGCACTGCCTGGGGTATTTGCTGTCTGTGGGAGAGGGCACTGCACCCACCCATCCCCGCTGCCCAGCAGGCCGGGAGTCCCAGCAACACTCTCCACCTAAGAGTAATGAGAACTGTTGTCATCAGTGGTAGAATCTAGGTGGTGGTGTACACACAAGGCACAATCTTTACACTTTTCTGAATGTTTGAAAATTTTCATAATAACATGTTGGATGGGATGGTATTGTGAAAAACAGACATGGGAAAATATTTACCATACGTTGTTCAGTAAAAGTGAAGTGAAGTTTACAAAGCAGGGTACACTATGGTCATACTTTTGTAAATATAAGATGCATATGTATATTTATACATGTTGAGTGTATACATACACGTATAGAGATGATAGATAGATATGTATATGTCACTTTCAATCTCTTTACCTGTATTAAAATATTTCCAGAAGGAAAAACAGCAGAAAGATAGCAATTGTTAGCTGCAAGTAGTAGGCATAGAGAGAATTTTTTAATTAATTAATTAATTAATTATTAAATTAATTTTTTATTGCTTCTCTTGCACTTCCAGGTATTACACAATGTATCGGTTTATATAGTCAGATTAAAAAGCATATCATTTACAAATTGTGTTTTGAAGAGTGTTTAATGACTGGGGGAAATAAGGATACACCTAGTTATTGTTTTATGATATGATTACAATTGAAAAACTACATATGTGATTATGAAGGATATAAGAGCTTTTTATTGCTGTTAGCTAAGAGGAAACAAATAAGAGTATATTGGAAGTTAAATCACAAGGGTAGGCTTCCCTGGTGGTGCAGTGGTTGAGAATCTGTCTGCTAATGCAGGGGACACGGGTTCGAGCCCTGGTCTGGGAAGATCCCACATGCCGCGGAGCAACTAGGCCCGTGAGCCACAACTACTGAGCCTGCGCGTCTGGAGCCTGTGCTCCGCAACAAGAGAGGCCGCGATAATGAGAGGCCCGCGCACCGCGATGAAGAGTGGCCCCCACTTGCCGCAACTAGAGAAAGCCCTAGCACAGAAACGAAGACCCAACATAGCAATCAATCAATCAATCAATCAATCAATCTTTAAAAAAAAAAGAAAAATCACAAGGGTAATGATGCTTATCTCTGAGATGTGCTTTTATGGGGAATTTGCTTTCTTACATTCTTAAAGCGTTTTGTATATCCAGACTTTCTACAAGAACATTTATTATTTTTACGAATAAAAAAATCCATTTTATTTTAAAGGGAGAAGACCTAAGTTCTCATTCCAGGTCCAACACTTTTTGTATCTATGCTTATCTCATAGGACTGTCATGAGTTTCAAATGTATGAGAAAACACTTTTTTAAAGGTAAAAATGAAGAAATGATAACATATACTAAGGTAGTTTTCTTACAGCTTTTCAAACTCAAGAGGTGATTTTAAGCATTAAGAATGTAAGACTCTTAGTACAAATAAAATCTTCAGGCTCTACTGATTCACATTCCTGAGACTCATTTTTCATTGAATAGCCGGAGCATAACAGGCTTCATATGTCATTCTCTAAGTCGAAGGGCGGTAAGACTCCATAGCAGGGGAGAATTTTATTCATCCTGTGTGTTCCAGGGCTCTCTTTATGCTGCACTCAGAGCCCAGAGCGACATTGCTCATTGGAAACATATAGAACATGTAGATGGGCTTGACGTTGGTACACAGAGGCAACTGTGAGGCACCCTCAGTCCGTTAGAGCAGGGGTGCCCCAAACTCTTCCCCAACCCCCGGCTGCACAGCAGGAGGTGTTCAGTGGGCGGACAAGCAAGTGAAGCTTCATCTACCGCTCCCCATCGCTCCCCATCACTCGCATTACCACCTGAGCCATCCCCAACCCCATCCCGGGAAAACTGTCTTCCACAGAACCGGTCCCTGGTGTCAAAAAGGTTGGGGACCGCTGTGTTAGAGTGTGGGAAAGCTTGACTGCCATCAGTTCCTTCCCTTCCTGTACACTCTTGCCAGTTCTTCACCAAGCAGAGAAGGTTATCCCTCCAGTCGCTTGATTCTGGACTGGCCTGAATGCTTTCACCAATAAAATATGGTAGAAGTGACATTGTGTCAGCTTTGGGGCTAGGCTTTAGGAGGGCTGGCAGTTTTTGCTTCCTCATGGCTAAGCCCTGAGCTGCATGTAGGAAACCCAGGCTAGTCTTCTGGAAGAGAAGTCATGTGCAGGAGCACTGAGGTGCCCAACGTGTGACCTTCTTCCACTAGAACATTTGGTCTCTCTTCCTCTGCCACATGTAAGGCATCTACCTCTGTTAGGGAACCATGAGCTCATCCAGCTTTATTAGTGACCAGGTTGGCAGGTTTAATTTCTGTTTTGAGAGTGGCACTGAGAGGAACAGATAGTCCAGGATGCTCCTTGGGCACCAGCTCTAAGCTGCATTCCCCAATCAGCTTTATCAGTGATAAAGCGCTTGTGTTCTCCATCTGTCTGACTACGTCATCTGATTTCTCAACCTTGAGGTGGGGATTGGGAAGAGGTTTGAGATATTACCATCTGCTCAAACCTCGACACTTGAGAATTTTCCTTTATCTGTGTAATTAGAAAAATTGCCAGGACGGACTCTAGCATGGATCCCTTGTCATTGATTTTTGTCTGCATTGCAGCGAGCTATTTCAGTTATGTACAGATGTCTCCAGGTCATCAGCGTATTATGATACAATTAACCCCTGCCATACAAGCATAATCAGCTCCAAAGTTTTAGCTAGTGGGCAAAAACACACATACATTGCATTTTTAATATTAATGTGAAAACTGCTGTGTTTCTATTAATGGAAAAGAAAGTTCAAGCTTTAAGCTATTAAGATCAATAATGAGTGTTGGTAATTACATACTGTAGATAATTACAATCTCTATCATTATGCAATTAAAATAAAGAAAAAACTCGTGAAGTAACAGGGATTTTGGTAATAGTGGTAACATTAGTGTTTGCCATTTTGCCAGTTTATTGTTTTGTTTGTTTTGTTTTTTTGTGGTGCAAATGACAAGTGATGGTTGAAATGTATCTGGGGCACAATTTTGTTACAAATTAAAATATTTTTAAAGATAAAACTCTAACTCTAAAAATTGACAAGTACATGAGCAAAAATTTATGTCATATGCCTCTGAGCTGACTACAACCAGCTTCAACATTGTAGAAGTGAAAAAAAATCCTCTGTTGTACAGCAGAAGAGGGTGGTTTATAAATGTGTGGGTGTACAGTGTGAAAATATAAAGGTAGCAAATGAATGGATGTATGTTTTTGATGATAGCTTCTGTTATTCTTTGATCTTTCATTCTGGAACATCAATTACTCATATCAGTCCTCCGTATTCATCAATTCTCTTATTGTTTAAATCTCTGTTCATTTTTTGAATATTCTGGGAAGCTATCCCATTTACCTCTCCATCATTACCCGTAATCCCTGCATTTCTGTGCTTATTTCATGAAGATCATAGTTTCTTAAATGCTTTTGACAGATAATAATGATGCCAAAAGTATTTTGAAGACTAATAATGTGCTACTCCAAATAGTCATTGTTTTATGTACATAATCCCATTGCAGATATTAGGAATTGGAGTCTTATGAAGGTCAGGCAAACTGTACAAGATTGTAAAGTTATTAAATAATGAAACTGGAATACAAAACCTTGTTTCTCTGATTTCAAAGCCCATGTCTTCCACCACTAGATTATATGGTCACACAGTTTCTGAAATTTTGCTCTGGGTCCTGCCTAGATCATTTTCATTTGTGTTTCTCCTCTGAATCACCCTTATGTAGGGCCACTTTGCATTCCCTTCAACGAACAGAAACTCTAATAGGCTTAACAGATGTTTTCTCTTTCCTTTTCTGCTGATAACATAAATTTCCTTGTTTCCATTATCCATTTACGTTTAATCAACCAAACAAAAATTACTTCTATTTGTACTGTTTTTCACGGTTCCTGTTTATAATAAAAGAGGTTCCTCATCCTGCCAACAGTTAATTTCTCTATCTACCCTGCATCTCATACCCCTTACAGCTCTTTCATCAGGGACTTGCTCCATTGATTATTCTCTCTCCTCTCTGCATGTTCCTTCCCAATGGCATTTGAAAAAATCCTCTCACATTTACAACAAATTTAAAAAAACACACAAAAAACTCGTTCAACCCATGTTTTCCTCTGACTACTTCCCTACTTCTCCTGCCAACCCTCCTGAGAAAGTTTTCTAAATTTCCTGCCTTCACACCCTCATGCTTTACCGATTTCTCAAGCTCCAATAATGTGGGTTAGTGACCCACACCTTGGCCCCATGGTCCCATGGCGTGGTTCTCATTTGTTGAATCAAATGGGCACCTTTTCATGCTTGGCTCAGTTGCCCTTCAGCATTATCTGTCTCTGTGTACAGCCCACTCCTAGAAACTCTCTCTCCCGGGCTCCCTTCCTTGTACAAACCATCCTTGTGTTTTCTTCCTGCTTCTCGAGATGCTTTCTCTGAGTCTCCTTAGCAGGCTCTTGTGTCTCTACCCATCTCTTAAGCGTTCATGCGACACATTCTTTAGTGCCCTTTCCCCTGCTCCTTTCTAGATGTGTTTTGAAGACATCTGCTACTTTCTGTATGCACTGACAGGAACCTAGATTCTAGCAACAGTGTTCAACCTAGTTTCCCTGCTTTTGGTCTTGCTCTAAAATACGAATCTATTCTTGCTGCTTCCCTACTTAAAATACTTTAATGGTTTCTTTGTGAACTTAGGTGAGATTCAAACTACTTCCCATGCCTTAAACTTTTAAACTGGGCCAAATTAATGTCGATTTACAAATTTATGGATTAGCATTCCACCAGCATGGCAGGATTCCGTGCTGATGTATGAAAGAATACCACTTGTCACAAATTTAACCTGTGACCCATGTTCCTATTGTTTGAGTTTGAGTAGGCTGGGTTACCTTAACAAATAGACACCAAATACAAAAAAAAAAATGTGTATTTCTTTACATCATGGTCTGAGATGAGTCTTTCTGTATGACAGGCAGCTCTCTCCTGTTTAGGATTCAGGGAACTCCTATGGCCTCTGCATTATATGTATCCAGCTGACAGAAAGGTAAGGAGAGCATGGGAAGGCATCAGAAACTGAAGCACATAATTTCCACTTTCCTTCTCTTCACAGTAACTATTCACACAGTTATACCTAGAAGAAAAGGGTTAGCTCCAGCATTGATATAAAAGGAAAAAATTAAAAAGAATGATTGAGAGCTTGGTGTGTGTCCGACAGGCAGGTAGGTAGTGATTGTGGTTGGATCGCAAGGTTGCTCTTTCGGAGGTCCAGGCAGGACGCTATGGAAATTTGAGGGGTTGTGGCTGCGGTGATTGTGAGGGATGGGGTGTGTGAGCTTATTCTTTATCATTTTCCTTCTCTCAGGAGCGAGACTAGCTGGCCTGTCTTGTCATTCCATATTCAGCATCATATAATATTTTGGCTCCTCCCTCTGCCCCCCACTTTCTATTAGGCAGTTGGAAGAATGAAACTTTTTAAAAGAGAAACATGTCATTCTCTGCAAGAGTCCATTGAGACTAATTGATTGAGCCTGTAGGAGCCAGTAGACTCTGTTCTCTGAGGAACTTCACTGGAACTCTGATTCTAGCCAGAGTGAACTCTCAAGCCAGGAAATGAGCCAAAACTCTACTGGGGATTTTCTCTCCTTTGCAGCAAATGCTTCTGCATAAAGAAAAGTCCACAAACTTTTCCTTGGGTATATTTAGCAACAGAGAACTGGCCCTGAAAATGTTTCTCTTGCAATCTTGCATTCTAAGACAATGGAATATTAGCATTTAATAATTACCGCTGGTAACAGGAAAATGCAAACCTACCTCTTATCACACAATCGAAGATGATCACTAAAATTGTGTTTATCTGGGGCAAACTGTTTTAGCAGACATCTACCCAGGAAACGCAAATCCTTGTGTGATATTGGACACGTTTAACTTGGTTTGCACATGTATAGAGTATTGCTAGTAATAGCTATCTCATAAGCTTGTCATGAGGATTAAACAAAATACGCTATAGGAAAGCACTTTGCCCAGAATAGATGCCCGATAAATGTTCATTCCTCACCTTCCTTCCTCCCTCTTTCCCTCCCTCCTCCTTTCCTTCTTCTCTCCTTTCCCTTTTCACAATCCCCTCCCATCTCCTCCTTTCCCTTCTGTGGTAGAGCTGAGATTTACAGGAAAGGACCATGGAAATCTAGATACAGAGGAGACTGACTCTGGGTACCACAAGGGAAGGAGAGAAAAGTCAGAGAACAGGGCAAAGGGAAGGCAGCAGGTGAGAGGGATGGGCTTGCAGAGCCAATAAAGGAAAAGGTTTTGCAGTTAGAAAGTGTCATTTGGCACTGGTGATATCTGAGGCTTGACGAGGTCAAAGAGGTATAGATCACAAGCATCCTGCAATCAGTCCCTACGGCTGAACGCAGGGCCTCTCCTGGCTGAGTCGGCCTCACATATTTCAGTGCCTAATGAGAAACAGCAGGGTAGGGTGTCCCCAAAGCCCACTCCATCCCCTGTCCCCCAACTTCTTCCATATCCTTTATTTGTAAGCACTTATTTGGGAAGTTCTTTATCCTCTACCCCAAATTTGCCTGCCAATCTTCTGTGTACCTTTTGATACTCTGTTTAAATGGCCCTTAGTCAGTGTGATTAATTCTTGCAGGTGTTCCCCAAAGCATCTTGACTGCACTTCAGATGTGCATTTATTAGTTCAGTTCAGGACGAAAAGCACTGTGGGGTCTCCCATGTTCCAGGCATTAGGCCAGGGGGTGAGTGTGAGAATATATATGACTGAGACAGGGTCTCACTCCCAAGGCCATCCCAGTAGGGACAGTGGTTCCCAAAACCCAGATCTCACTGGACAATTCATTTCAGAATGCATGGGGACCATGTGTTCAAAATGTATATTTCTAGGCCCTACTCCCAGGTACTCAGGTAAAGATAAGCCTTGAGGCTCTATAATTTAAGAAGCTCTCCCAGGTAATTCTGATGTGCAATCAGGTTTGGGAACTTCTGGAAAGGTGAAGGAAAAGAAAGCAATTTAGAATATTCTCTCTGATGGGGTTTGGATTGTTGGTGTTCTATGTCACCAACTCTAGCTGGGTCCAAAAACTTCAGAGAACAATTAGGTGAGTTTACATCTTAATGTATTGTCTTAAAGGTTTAAGGTCCTAACATTTGGTTTGGTTAAGGTTTAGCCTGCAGAGAAGGTAGGTGAGCAAGCCCCTGTCATTGGACGCAGGTGCAAATAGATAGCCCAGGTGAAAAGAACATGAAGACCTTAGGCTTCTCTGGTCTTCTGCTCTGGTGCCTGGATTCTAGCTGGCTTAGCAATGTGACAGGGAGGTTGGTACCAAGGACTGAGCTGTGGACAGCAGCCTTCCTCCATGTTGTCTGTGGAGTCCTTTCTGACTACACGTACCTCCTTTCTCTTGCTCTCACTCCCCCCCCAACTTGGAGTCCTGGTTTCATAGCCCAGGCCACACCGTCTGATGTTTTGTCCCTTCTTTACCTGGTTTATTGCTGTCATTCCCTCACTCCCCTCTTGGCTCTGTGTGCAGCTCCATCCTTGGTGAGAAACCCTGCCTTCCAGCCAGGGACTTAGAGTCCTGCCAGGCAGACTAAGCCCACGCCCCCCACTGTTAGAGGAGGTGACTTCCTACCCATTTGACCACCTTCACCATGTTCCACAGAAGGCAGGTCTGTCCCTGAGTCACCTGAGACCTCCCTGGGGAGCCAAGAAGATGTGTCTGAGGCCCCTTTCATGTCTCTGCAGAGAGAAGTACTGCTTGATGGGTTCCCAGAGGGGCACAGGGCACTGGCAAACCAGCCAGCAGGAACAATAAGACTTCAGGCAGAATGGTCCATGGCGGCATTAAAAGTGATTACTCGTTCCTTTGGGGAGGTAGATGCCACTTCAGAGAACTGGAGTTGAAACCTCTGCCCCAAGACCGTGAAGCCAAAATCTTTCTTCCTGAGGTGAGTCTAAAGTCAAACATGGACAACATCCTGAAGGGGATGGGAGGACGTATAAAACAAAACAATGCAAAAACAAAACCCATTTTCCTGAGAGATTTAACAGAAATTGCTTAAATCATCGTTAAAAAAAAAGGAGGCGGGGGGAAATACTGGGATCCCAGAGCATTAAAAAGAGAGAGTCTTTCATATCCAAGCATCTATAAGAGCTAGAGACCACGAAATACACTGGGCAAAAGGGCTTGATAAACTGGGGCTAGGTGGTCTTGGGCTGTGCCCTTGGGACAATGCTGGTGCCCCTATGAAGGGTGGGTGGATTAAGCCAAACCTCTCGTTCTAGGGAGCTTTGTTGTCTCTCCCTTTCCATCTTATCACCTGCTGCTTCCAGGTCATTCTGAGAGAGAAAGGATCTGAGAAAGGAAAACAGGTGGAAATATCAGCAACTGTATTCGTTTCCTAGGGCTTGTAACAAATTACCACAAACTATGTGGCTTAAAATAACAGACATTTATTTTCTTATAGTTTTGAGTGCTAGAAGTTCAAATCAAGGTATGGGCAGGCTCACGCTCCTTCCGAAGGCTCTACAGGAGAATTCATGCTTTTCTCTTCCAGCTGCTGGTGACTCCAGGCCCTCCTTGGCTTGTAGCTGCCTGACTCTGACATTTGCTTCCATCATCACATGGCCTTCTCCGTGTGGTCTCCCCTTCTCTTCTGAGGACACTTGTCATTGAATTTAGGGCCCACCCTAATTCAGGATGATCTTATCCTGAGAGTCTCAACTTGATTACATCTGTAAAGACCCTTTTTCCCAAACAAGGTGATGTTCACAGGCTCTGGAGGACATTCAACACACTATGGCAAACTTAGAGGAAATATCCTCTAAAATAGCCCTGAAAATAGAAACTGAGACCAGCCTCTTAAGACGGCTCAGGTCACAAGCTGACTCTGAGTTATACTGCTCATCTCGGTTGTCTTCAGCCATTCATCTGGGGGTCACTGGTCCCCTTCTTCACAGCCAGCCAGGCACACTGGCTCTGCATCAGGTCCTTGAATTCACCAAACCCCTCCCCATCTTGGAGTCCTCACACTTTCTGCAAGGAAAGCCCTCTCCTGCACCTTTTTTGCATGTCTCAGTCCTTCTCAGTCTAGAATTCTCATCTCTAATGATTACCTCTTCCCAGACAGACCTTCTCTGACCACCCTGTTATTATTATTATTATTATTATTTTTTAAATATTTATTTGGTTGCACCAGGTCTTATTTATTTATTTATTTTTATATTTATTTTTGGCTGTGTTGGGTCTTCGTTTCTGTGCGAGGGCTTTCTCTAGTTGCGGCAAGCGGGGGCCACTCTTCATCGCGGTGCGCGGGCCTCTCACTATCGTGGCCTCTCTTGTTGCGGAGCACAGGCTCCAGACGCGCAGGCTCAGTAGCTGTGGCTCACGGGCCCAGTTGCTCCGCGGCATGTGGAATCTTCCCAGACCAGGGCTCGAACCCGTGTCCCCTGCATTAGCAGGCAGACTCTCAACCACTGCGCCACCAGGGAAGCCCCACCCTGTTATTATTATTATTTTTAATCACAACTGCTGTTTGTTTCCTTTAAAGTACTGACCACAATTTTCAATTACTCACTTGATTATTTTCTCTTTTCCCCACTAAACTGAAGTGACAAGTAGGCAAGAGGCAGGTCTACCCTGTTTACCCTACATACCCAGCACCAGGTACAGTGTCAGAAAAGCTAATAGTTGATAAATAAGGATGGAACACATTGAACGAATAGGCATATGTTTGTGACATATGCATTTCTTTTCTTATTTTTTGGACTTTCTTACGTGATTATCTCAAATTTATTCTTGTTGTTATCTAAACCCTGTTGGGATAATAACTGATGGACGGACTTTTGCTTCTGCTCCTCTAAATAGTTTATTGTATCTCTCTGAATTCTATGGGAATTGAGAGCAAAACAACTAAGCAGTTGTTTCTGTTGCACCAAGCACATTGGGTGCAGTGTTTTGTGGTCATGACAATTTCCTCCAAGGAAAGGCATTCAGGTCAAGGGGGAGAGGAGGCCACAGGTACAAGGGCAATTGTCAAGCTTGAGGTAGGATAGTAGTAAAGATGGCTGAGCAGCCTGTCAGCTCCCATGCTTGTGAAGACTGGCTTTTGAATTTTCCCTGCTAAAATGACAGCACCCTATGTAGCCTTAAACTATAATACATTTCTCACACTTTGGTGAAGATTCCTTTATTAAAGCTTTCTTCTTCCTTGTCTTTATGGAAATGATACATTCTTATTGTAAAAATTCAATCATTATAAAAATGTGTAAGACTGAGAGTTAAAAAAAAAGTTACCCAAACTCCACCACTGAGAAATATAATGAACATCAGATGGGCATGATTCCAGGCAGCTCTATGTGCATATATACATATGGAAGGATGTATGGTTAGATAAATAGTCTGAGAAGTAATTTTCAAAACAATGGGATGATACTTTACATTATATAAAATTTTTGGTAAGAAGGTATGAAATTTATTTTTATATGAATTAAACAGAAGGAAAAGAAGTTGATTTGAAACTGAAGTATTTGCTGAATTTGTTATTTTTTTAAACAGAAGAACTATTAGATTCTAGACGATCCTTCTAAAATTAAGGGAAAAATTACTTTAAATACTTCAAGAATTGCCACAGTTGTTTACTGTTCAATCTACATTTAAAGGAATCCATGCTTCCTACCAGACTGTCTTCATCCTGAGTTTCTTTTTTTTTTTTTTTAATAGATTTTTTTTTTAAAGGAATTCCTTTATTTTTATTATTTATTTATTTTTAGCTGTGTTGGGTCTTCGTTTCTGTGCAAGGGCTTTCTCTAGTTGCGGCAAGCGGGGGCCGCTCTTCATCGCGTTGCGCGGGCCTCTCCCTATCGCGGCCTCTCTTGTTGCGGAGCACAGGCTCCAGACGCGCAGAGCTCAGTAGTTGTGGCTCACGGATCTAGTTGCTCCGCAGCATGTGGGATCTTCCCAGAGCAGGGCTCGAACCCGCGTCCCCTGCATTGGCAAGCTGACGCTCAACCACTGCACCATCAGGGAAGCCCCTGAGTTTCTTTATTTGGGCATATAGGGGCTGTATTCCTTAAAGTTTAAGATTGATTACCTTCTTTTTTTCATACATAATTAACATTTATCATTTCATATCATTATTAACATTAACATTTAACATTATCATTAATATCATTTAATATTAACATTAACATTATCATAACATTAACATTTCATATCATAATTAACATTTACCTCCTTAAGTTGTTCTAAATCGTATGTCTCAAGAATCCACCTCTTTTCCAGACATCTCCCTCTTGGAATTCTCTCTCCTCATCCTCCAATCTGTACAAATCAGTCTACATATCCATAAAACTGTTAATTTGGGAGCTTTCTTCTACTATGCTCCTACTTCGGATTCACTGTTTTTTAGGATATCATGTCTTTCTCTTTCTTAATTACGTTCTTATTTTGCTAGAGAATATTTTAATCAACTCCCCAATAATGCATATTGAGAAGAAAAACACTTGAGTCACTTCATATCTCAAAGAGCCTTTATTTGTTTGAATGATAGTTTGGCTGGGCTTAGAATCGATTGTTATGGGTTCTCAGGGGTCATTTCATCTAAAACACAATCTGAAGACTCATTTCCACTGGGAATATTCCTTTGTCTTGTTATCTGGAGATTAACTCACTGGTTTTTCTTCTTTATTTCAACTGAGGTCTAATTTACATACAGTTTGGTGAGTTTTAACAATTGTATACATTCGTGCAACACTACCTCAAACAAGATATAGAATATGTCTGTCCATCACCCCCCAAATGTCTGGGGTCAACTCCTGCCCACACGCAATAGAAGTAGCCACTTTTTAATTTCTAGTACCATAAATGAGTTTTGCCTTTTCTAGCACCTCATCTATATGAAACCTAACAGTATATCCTTTTATGTATAGCTTCTTTTGCTCAGCGTGTTTTTGAGATTCATTCATGTTATTGCATATTTCAGTAGTATATTCCTGTTTATTGTTGAGTAATATTTCATTGTATGAATATATCACAATTTGTTTATTCGATGTCCTGAAGATAGACATTTGGGCTGTTTCTAGTTCTAGAGTATGGTGAATAAAACTGCTATGAGTGGAATATTATTCAGCCATAAAGAAGAAAATCTAGCCATTTGCAGCAACATGGATGGACTCTGAAGGCATTATGCTTAGTGAAATAAGTCAGACAGAGAAAGACAAATACTGTATCATCTCACATATATGCGGAATCTAAAAAACAAAACAAAACAAATTCATACATATGAAGAACAGATTTGTGGTTGCCAGAATTAGGGGTGAGGTGGTTGGGGAGTGGGAGTGCGTGAAATGGGTGAAGGTGGTCAAAAGGTACAAACTTCCAGTTATGAAATAAATGTCATGGGGATATAGTGTAGAGCGTTGTAACCATAGCTAATAATATTGTATAGTATATTTGAAAGCTGCTAAGAGAATAAGTCTTTAAAGTTCTCATCACAAGAAAAAAAATTATAACTATGTGTGGTGATGGATACTAACTAGACTTACTGTG
Organism: Balaenoptera physalus; assembly: GCF_965194825.1. NCBI lineage: Eukaryota > Metazoa > Chordata > Mammalia > Artiodactyla > Balaenopteridae > Balaenoptera > Balaenoptera physalus. The sequence continues at coordinate 80,944,271 of NC_138887.1, read as the reverse complement.
GTGATTGTTTTGCTCTATATACAAATATCAAATCATTATATTGTACACCTGAAACTAATAATGTTAAATGTCAGTTCTATTTCAATTACAAAAGAGAAAAAATGAAGAAGGAAAATTTCAGAATTTTCTCAAATATATCAGCCATGCATATGTTCATATTAAGATCAGTTAATTTTTAATATAAAACACCAAAAAAACCCAAAAAAATCCCTGCTATGAACATTCTTGTGAAAAAAGACTTTCTGTGCACAAATGTTTTTATCTCTTTTAAGCAAATTCCTATGGGTGAATATCCCAGTCATAAAGATGACATGGCAAAAGGAGCTGGTGTGTGTGCATGCGTGCGCCCGCACGCAGGCGTTATGGAGCGAGGTTAGAGGGAGCCTACTTCCCCACCCACATACAGGGAAGAGGTCTTCTCAACCCACGTGCTTGTCACAGATTCCCATCCTAGAGTCTAGATTCACATATGAAGGTTATCAGAACACTGCAAAGTGGCTTTTGTCTTACACCAAACACGGACCTCAAGTGACAGTGATCTGTGGTTCTGGGTTAGGAGGTCTGACTGACAGATTAACTCAGGCCCAGATCTTTGACTACAACCAAATACCAACCTTTCTCAAAAGTACAGTGCCAGGTCATGCTGGTCGATTGGTGTTTGGGATTTTGAATGGCAGAGCCTGTGTGATGATGCAGGGCGTTTCCACATGTCTGAAGTCTACCTGCTCTGGAAGGTGACATTCCCAGTGAGGGTTTTCCGGCTTCTGGGTGTGGACACCCTAGTGGTCATCAATGCAGCTGGAGGGCTCAACTCCAAGTCTGAGGTTGGAGAGATCAGGCTGATCCTTGATCACATCAACCTATCTTGTTTCTGCAGTGAGAACCCTCTCAGAGGGCCCAGTGGTGAGAGGTTTGAAGTTAGTTTCCCTGCCATGTCTGACTCTTATGACCAGGATATGAAGCAGAAGGCTCATAGTACCTGGAAACAAATGGGGGAACAGAGAGTTACAGGAAGGCGCCTACGTGATGGTAGCAGGCCACAGTTTTGAGACTGTGGCAGAGTGTCATCTGTTGCAGAAGCTGGGAGTGGATGCTGTTGGCATGAGCACAGTACCAGATGTTATAGTTGCAAGGCACTGTGGACTTCGAGTCTTTGGCCTCTCCCTCATCCATTACAAGGTCATCTTGGATTATGAAAGCCAGGAGAAGGCCAATCATGAGAAAGTACTAGAGGCTGGGAAGCAAGCTGCTCAGAAATTGGAACAGTTTGTCTTCATTCTTCTGGCTAGCATTCCACTGCCTTATGATGCCAGTTAACCAGCCCTGGAGTGGTCTGGCCTCTCCTGTATGGGATCCAAGGAGCTGCCACCTACTTTGGCCTCTTGCTGGAATCACATGCCTCTGCCCTTAGGTAGTGGCAGAAAGGAGTGTTGCCTTCCCTACTTGTCCCACCAGACCCTTCTGGTGCTGAGTCCTCTTCTGCTCAGTTGTCATCTCAAAATGATTTCCACCCCTATTCCTCTTCAAGAACCAGAGCCCAAGCCCTACCATACATCCGAGGATATGCCCAGGATTTGACTTGCGGCCGTCGAACTCAGCACAGTAGCTACTGCTAGCTTCCTGAGATGATCCTCTCACATTCCTGGGGGCTCAGTTCTGCCTCCTCAAAGCACTGGAGACCACACAAGGAACAGCCTATTCCTTTTGGACTTTTATAATATCATATTTTGAGAATAAAGAGAAAGATGGAAAAAAAAAGATATAAAGTTAACTTTATTAGAAATTTCCAAACAATTCTGAAAAATTATTTCCATTTTACACTTCCACCAGCAATGTGTGAGATTTCTAGTACCTCCATATTTTTGCTAACATTGGACTGTCAGTGTTTTTACTGTAGTCATTGTACTGGGTATGTAGTCATACGTATTGTGGTTTTAATTGGCATTTCCAAGATGATGGAAAATTTCAGCATCTTTTCATACACTTAGCATTGGCCATTTATATATCTTCTTTTGTGAAATATCTGTTTAAAATTTTGCCCATTTAAAGGATGTTTTTAATTTTTTTTTTTTAGATATAGAAGATTTTTAAACTAAGTATATTCTGGTTACAATTCCTTTGTCAGATATACACATTTGAAATATTTTCTACCTGTGTTTCATTGCCTATTCAGTTCTTAGTAGTGTTTTTAGCAAATTGATTGCAGTATAATTGTGACACAATAAACTACACATGTTTAAAGTGTACACTTTGATAAGTTTTGACATATATATTCACCCATAAAGCCATCACTACAGTACAGATAATATACTTATTACTCCAAAAGTTTCTTTGTCTTCCCTTGGAATCCATCCATCCTGGCCATACTGAAGGAACCCCATTCTTCAGGAAAACAATGACCTAGTTTCTGTCATTGTAGATTAGTTTGATTTTCCTAGAATATTATATAAGTAGAATCATAAAGTCTGAAAATTTTTTGTCTGTTTTATTTCACTCAGGTTAATTATTTTAGGATTCATCTACATTGTTGTATGTACCAGTAGTTCATTCTATTTTATTTCTAAGTAGTATTCCATTATATGGATATACCACATTTTGTGTACTGTTCACTTGTAATGAACACCTGGGTTGTTTTCAGTTTGAGCTATTACAAATGAAACTGTTGTGTACATTCAGAAGAGTCTTTTTATGGATATATACTTTCATTTCTCTTACTAAAGCACCTAGGAGTGGAATATGAGTTCCAGTTCCTTCAAGTTCTTACCAATGCTTGATAAAGTCAGTTTTTTAAATTTTAGGCATTGTAGTAAATATGTAGTGGTACATCATTATGATTTCAATTTACATTTCCCTAATTAACAATGAATGTTAAGCATCTTTTCTTTGCTTTTTGCTTGCTTCCCTGCCTCCCTCTTTCTCTTTTTCTCTCCATTTTTCTTTCTTACTCCCTTCCTTCCTTCTTTCCTTTCTTTCTCCCTCTTTCCTTCTTTCCTTCTTTCTTTCCTTCCTTCTTTCTTTCTTCTTTTCTTCCTTCCTTTCTTTCTTTCTTTCTCTCTCTCTCTCATTCCTTCCTTCCTTCCTTCCTTCCTTCCTTCCTTCGTTCTCCCTCTCCTGAATTCTCTTTCTCTCTTTTTCCATATGGTTCTTCAATTGTTCCAGTTCTATTTGTTGAAGAAGCAAATTACTTTTTCAATTTTGTCAAAATTTTCTGAAACTCTTCTCCTCCCTTGATTGATTTATCTATCATGACTCTATACCAGACTGTATTCATTGCTCTAGCATAATAAAAAGTCTTAACATCAGATAATGTGTGTTCTCCAGTTCTTTTAAAAAATGAACTATGTGATTTGTATTTCCAAATGAATTATATATTCAGTTTTGTAAATTTCTACAAAATTCTTATTGGAATTTTGAGTGGGATTGCAGTAAATATATAGATCAACTTGAAGAGATGACATCTTAAAAATATTGGGTGTTCTGATCCATGTACATGGTATATGTCTCCATGTGTTTAGATCTTTAATTTCTCAGCAGTATTTTGTAGTTTGTTTGTAAGCATATCTTTCACAATTTTTGTCATGTATATCCATACGAATTTCATGTGTTGATGTTATTGTTAAATGACATTACTTTAATTCAACTTTCTGATGGTTCATTGCCAGTATATAAAAACACAACTGGTTTTTGATATGGATCTTATACTCTGCAACCTTGCTAAAATTGTTTATTAATTCTAGTGGTTTTTATTGTAGATTCCATAGGATTTTCTTTGTAGATCATCATGTCTTTTACAAATAGAGCAGTTTTATTTCTTCCTTTTCAGTCTGGATACCTTTTACTTCATTTTCTTGACGTTTTGAATGGCTAGAAACTCCAGTGCAATGTTAAATAGAAGTACTGACTGTTGAATCCTTTCTCTGCTCATAATCTCCAGAGGAAAATATTTAGTTTTTCACCATTAAGTGTGGCATTTGTTAAGGTTTTCATAGATGCTCTTAATAAGGTTGAAGATATTCTCTTCTACTTCTACTTTACTAGGAGTTTTAATCAGGAATGAATGTTGAATTTGTCTAATGTGTTTTCTGTATCTATCGAGATGATCATATGTTTTCCCCCTTTTTATTCTTTCAGCATAGTGCATTACACTAATAAATTTTCAAATGTTAAACCAATCTTGGATTCCTCAGACAAACTGACTAGGTTATGGTGTGTTAGCATATTCATGTATTCTTGGATTCAATTTGCTAACTTTTAAATGACATTTTTTCATGATAGATGTTGGCCTGTAATTATTTTTATGTATTTCATTTTAGTATTAAAGTAAAGCTGTCTTACAGAATGAGATGTCTTTTTCAATTTTTTGGAAGAGTTTGTATAGAGTTGTTACTTTTTATTAAATGTTTGTAGGAGTTTGTCAGTAAAGACTTTGGTGCCTAGAGATTTTATTGTGGAAAATTTTACTGTAATTGAGAAAGTTTTATTCTATTATTAGTTTGTTGAAGTCTATCATGAAGGATGTTAAATTTTGAAAAAAGGGAGCAGAGTAAAGTTAGATATTTATTGTCTCAGCTCCCTCGACGTACTACTGTTAAGCTGGCCATGTCCTTCAACTGAGTTCACAACTCTTCTCAAGTTGGTACTCTCTGTACAAGTATCCCTTTCCATGCAAGTAACTACTTCCTCCCCTTATTTCTTCAGGCTTAGGAGTAGTAAGAACATCTCACTATTACTAACCCCAGGGCACTACATCATCCTTCATCATTTCTCTACATATTTCCAATGCTTTTGTAATTTGTGCCTTTTAAAAACTCTGCTGGAATTATCCTATTTTAGACATGCCATCTGTTTTTTGCAGTGAACTTAACTGATACATGTCAGATGGTCCCTAGTATTCCTACTATTATCTAATATTTTATAATTTTATGAAAGGGTCTTTTACCAGGCTTGGCTCTTTATCATTGCAGAAACCATTTCAACAAGAGTTGAAATACTCCTGACAAGATATACAGAATACCTTTTCTGCAAGCCAAAGCCTACACAACCTGCAAATACATCAGTAGCCATACATTTTCTCCATTCGCTTGACTTTTTAAAAGAACCTAGAATTGGCTTTTTCTGTGTTTCTCCAACTGAAGTTTATTTTCCGACAAAGAGAACATTCACATAATAGGCAAAGGTAAAATTAATTGTCTTTGTGCCCATAATTGTCAAAGATAATGCCCTTTAAGTAGTAGTGTGATTGAAAAAAGTGGTGTGAACCATCTGTTCTTTCTTTGATATCTGTATACAAAAGGAAGCTTTGGTTGCTTTGACATTGCAAGTGCTATTTGCAGTGTATTTCAGTTCATGATTCTGCCTTCTGAACATGCATTCTTCTCAAAATCTTTGCTAAGAAAGATTGGTCATTTACACAAATACGCTAAAATCAAGTGGAAATTCTTGGAACCTTTAATTTTAGGGTTCTCATTGTGTTGGAATTATATTTTATTGATAATTATTTGAAATGCTAGTCATATGTTAGAGCACAGAAATAATTTTTTGGTAGATATACAGTTGAATAGTAATAAAATTTGGCCAAAAAATAAGAAACACATAGGAAAGAATAATAACAAAGCAGTGTTCTCTATCTTTGAGGCATCTGGCAATCTGCCTCTGTGTCAAGGTACTGCTTGTTCTCACTGAGATCAAATTCCTAAGAGAGCAGGTGCTTTCATGTAATGGTTTATATAGCATGGAAACTTCTATTTGTTTCCAAAAAAATTAATAAAATAATAATTGGAGTTAAAATTTTTAGAAGATGTGTTCCAGGCTGTGAAAGATCAAAGATTGAATATTAGGCAAGATTGTAAAGGAAATTTATAATTGTAAGGTTTCATTTAGTATATACTTATATCAGAGATCTGATCTTATAAGCAGAGAATGAATCCTGTTAATTATGTTGTAGGTCAAAAAAGAAAACTCTAATAATTTCTTCAGAGTAAAAAGTATAAAGGTCTCATTTGACCACAATGCAAGTAAATCGGCATTAGCAAGGTAACCTAGGATTGTAAAATGGCTCCTGCCAGGGTCTCAGTTTCCAGGGGGCATCCCAGTTGGTTCCTGCTTCTCTAGCAGATGCCTAAAGATTAGTTAGTGGGTCTCCTTCACCTTTGGTCCATGCACCTTTCACTCTGGTGGTTTTGCATTGGTTTAGGGGTTGAGTGAGTCTGTGTATGAGCTCTTTAAGAGTGTTTTCCGTTCCTTCCTGTTCTATATTTTGTTCCTGGACATAATCCTTGTTGGTTTTCAAAGCCAGATGTTTTGGAGGCTTGTCTCCTCTGTGCAGGATCTAGGAGTGGCAATGCCTGATGTGGAGCTGGAGTCCCTGGCTGCTCAGGAAAAAGATTCCTACCTTTGTGAATCCTCTTGATTGTTTATTGCTGTGGCTGCGATGTGGGTTTTTTTCTTTGGTGAGGCCGAATCTCTGCTTCTCCTATCCGTCTTGATGCTGTCCTTTTCCCTTTGTTGTGGAGGCTCTGGTCATCTAGTTTTCAGGTTCTTTTTTGAGGGAATTTTTCCACATGTAGTTATAGATTTGTTGTGTCTGTGGGAGGGGGTAAGTCCAGGATCTTCCTACACCACTATCTTGAACCCTCTTAGATATATATTTTGTGCATATATTAGCCCTATATGATACTGATTTTAATCTATTTTTTAAATTTTTTGAATAGGTACAACTTTCACATAGTTTAAAATTTTAAAATGCATGTATAAGTAAACAATAAAAATAAACTATTTCATCTACACATTTTCTCCACCTTTACATGTATTCCCAATGGTTCTAATTATTGATATTTTTTCAGAATTTCATTATGCTTATACAGGTTATTACAAAGGGAGATTCTTTTTCTTTCCTTCCGTTTTTTTACACATATTATGTACATCGTACTTTACTGCCTTTCTTCACCAAATTTATCTTGGAGATCTTTCTATATAGTGCATAAAAAGTGTCCTTATTCTATTTATTTATTTATTTATTTATTTATTTATTTATTTATTTATTTATGGCTGCGTTTGGTCTTCTCTGCTGTGCACGGGCTTTCTCTAGCTGCCGCGAAGGGGGGCTACTCTTCGTTGTGGTGCATGGGCTTCTCATTGCAGTGGCTTCTCGTTGCGGATCACGGGCTCTAGGAGCATGGGCTTCAGTAGTTGTGCCTTGTGGGCTCAGTAGTTGTGGCTTGCAGGCTCTAGAGGGCAGGATCTGTAGTAGTGGCGCATGGGCTTAGTTGCTCCACGACATGTGAGATCTTCCCGGAGCAGGGATTGAACCCGTGTCCCCTACATTGGCAGGTGGATTCTTAACCACTGCGCCACCAGGGAAGTCCCAAGAGTGTCCTTATTCTTTTATAAAGCTGAATAGTATGCTAATGTTTGAAGACACAGCAATTTAAAGAGTAGTATCCAATATAGGAACATTTGGGTTGTTTCCATTCATTTGTTAGTTCAAATAATACTGCAAAGCATAAACTTACACACATAAACACACACACATCATTTTACACACGTACAAGTATATCTGAGACTCACTTCCAGTGGTGAAATTGTGGGGTCAAAGGATATTTGCATTTTAAGTTTAATGGATATTGTAAAATTGCACTCCATAGGAATTTTTATCAACTTATACTTCTAATGACAATATATGAGAATGTCTATTTCCCACAGTGAAGAGTGTGGCCCAGAAAGCAGAAAGCTGGCTGGACACAGGAAAGAGATATTGGAGTGAAAGATTTTAAGCTGACTGAAGTTTTCAGTACAGCATACAGGAAAGAAGGTGACAGCAAAGAGAGGACCTTCAGAAATCTGCAGAGATCCTTTTAAGTCTTTGGCCAACTCTGAAGGAAGTTCTTGAGGCTGATAGGAAATGACATGACATGGAAACTGTGATCCACATTTAAAAAAATCAAGAGCACTAGAAATGCTAAATAAGTAAATAAATATGACTGTTTCCTCATTAACTATTTCTTGAAAGACAATTGTTTCTTTGACTCAAAAATAATAGCAATTAATTTTGGGGTTTATCACATACATAGACATAAAATGTATGAAAATTATAAACCAATGGAAGAGAGAAGGCAAAAGAAAACGTGTTGTTTTAAGGGTTTATATTATATATGAAGTGGTATTTGAGATAGACTGTGGTAGGTTGAAATGCTTACTGTAACGTCTAGGGCAGTCACTTAAAAAAACTGTCAAAAAAAACCCAGAGGAGATCAAACGGAATACTAAGAAATACTCCGTTAATCTTTTAAAAAGCAGAGGATAAGGAAAAATAGGCAAAAAAAGGAGTTAAATAGAAAAAAATAGTACAATGGTAGACTTCAACCCAATCTTATTAATAATTACATTAGATGTAAATAGAGTAAATAATCAATTAAAATGCAAAGGTTGCCAGATTGGATAAAAAAAGAGAGATCCATAAATGCGACCTACAATAGACACAAGTTAAAAATAAAGATACAGAGAGGTTAAAAGTAAAAGAGTGGAACAAGATAATGTGCATGCAAATACTCATCAGAAGTAAACTGGAGGCATTATACATTAATATCAGACAGAATAGACTTTAAGAAAAGGAGTGTGTTAAAGAGGAATGTTTCATAAGGATAAAAAGGTCCGTTAATCAAGAAGACATAATAACCCTGAACGTTATGTACCTAATCACAGAGCTTCAAAATACATAACTAAAGGAGAAGGAGACAAATCCACAATTATATTTGGAGATTTTAACACTCTTCTCAAAGTTTTAGGAGAAATATAGACAATAGAAGGGTAGATAACACTAGTGTTCAAACTAGTATTCCTGTTCTGGTGTCAGAAACATTTCCTTCCCAAAGCAGAAGATGCACACATCCCCCTATATCTCTGTGGTTGACTGAGGTATCAGTTATCAGGATAATCACATGTCACCTGATCAAGTAAATCTGGACTTGGCATGCATACTTTTAGATATAGGTAAACATATCTACGCTGTGCACTCTGTTTTTCCTCCCACATGAAGAATCAAACTGGTATCCCTAGAGACCTGACAACTCCATCCTTACCTCAGACCCTCTTCTTTAGAGAATGGGAATATATCCAGAAGTGTGGCTGGGAGAATTGGGAGGTATACATTTAAAGGTACAACATCTACAGATTTTCTATAGAAGAAGTATAAAAATATGGCAGATTTAAGGAAGAAATGTCTGTTTTAAACCACACTACATGTGACAGCCAAAGAAATAGTCATATGTGTGTCCAATGAGCTAGAAATAAACTTCAATAGAAATATTTTGAAGAAATGCTAAAGTCAGTTCTGCTTCCTGTAAAATGCCATCATTATGAGTTTAGGGAATGGGCAGAGGGACTTCTGCTCAGCTGGGAATACAAGCAGCCCAAAGGCAACTTTGTGACCGAAGACATAGCTGGCATGTGTTCACCACTAAAAGCCATCTCTGGAGAATTTCCAGTGATTCATTCAAATCTCCAACAAAGAGGAAAATAGTCAGTCCTGGAACAATGGACAGTTTGAGCTGGAAAGCTGAGCTCTCAAACAAAGATCTGGCCAGATTCCTACCATGTATTTTATTGTTAAGGAGTGACGTTTTGGGAAGGGAGCAGAAATGGAAAGAATTATTAAGTGAATATACATTTGGTAATAAAATGGATGCTTTTGCAAATGTCTAAAAAGACTTTTGTTTCAGTTTTGATTATAATACGATACATATAAAACTGTAAGATGTCAAATAGAGAATTATAAAATTGAAAGTTCAGACAGCTCTATGTGTAAACATATTACCAATAAAGCTACTCAATTTCTCTAAGCTTCATTTCTCTCATATGTAAAGATGCTAGTAAGAGCTCGCTCATAAGACTGACTTGCATGTTAAAAAAGACAATCCATGGAGAGTGCTCAGTAAGTGTTGGTTATTATGTTATATTGATATTAGATATATTATTATATATGTAGGATCATTTATATATTCTGTTTTGTAACTTCCGTTTTCACTCATCAACACTCAGATAAATTTCTAAACTAGGAATCACTATGTGTTCACTAGAGAAATGAGGAAAGGAAGATGCAAGTGGAAATTTTCTATTTAGTTTCAGTCTTTATTTCTTAACACTCTTCTATCACAAAGTCTTCTTATTCTTGCCAATTACAAAAAGTCATTAATTCAAAAATTATTAAAAGCTAGCTTAGGGACTTGCTTGGTGGTGCAGTGGTTAAGAATCCGCCTGCCAATGCAGGGGACACGGGTTCGAGCCCTGGTCCAGGGAGATCCCACATGCTGCGGAGCAACTAAGCCCGTGTGCCAAAACTACTGAGCCCGCGTGCCACAACTACTGAAGCCTGCGTGCCTAAAGCCTGTGTTCTGCAACAAAGAGAAGCCACCACAATGAAGAGTAGCCGCAACTAGAGAAAGTCCTGGTGAAGCAAAGAAGACCCAACGTGGCCAAAAACAAAGAAATAATTAATTTTAAAAAAACCACCAAGCTTAATTGAATTTTCAGCTCAGGGATACTTTGGAAAAGATGTAACTGAAACAAGGGATGGAAAATTTGGTCTTGAAGATCCCAACTAGCTTGTGTGTTCCCGAAGCAGTGTGTTGAGGAAAGTCACTTCTCTGTTCTTTATTTTAATACTTGGATTTGTACTTTCCTTTGATAACATTGAACTTTAGGTTTATTTGACTGAAAAATAGATCTTGAAATTTCTCCTCAGATGAAATTTTTAACTGGGATATTTCCAACTTATTCATTTTATTTTAGGAATGGGAGTAGAATCAAATGTATACTAATTCTGTCATTGCTTGTTTAGTAGAGAATTAGTAGATATTATTCATAGAAATAGAAATTTAAGTAATAATATAACATCTAAATAAAGCTGGTACAAACTTCTCAAATAATCAGAAAGAAACACACATAAGAAAACTGAAAGACCTCATTTACTGAAAGATAAAATAATAAAAGATAATAAAAGCAAAAAAATTGATATAGGACACATTAAAGTAAGAAGACTCTCAGATTGAATCACAAAGCAACACGTGAAAGTGTACTGTACGTAAGAGACACAGTGAATGAAATGACTGTGAAAGGATAAAAATTAAAAGAATAGGCAAAAGCATAAAAGGCAAATGCAGATTTAAAAAAAGAGAGAAAAGGTCCAAATCTTAGTATCTCATATGTTAAATTCAAACCAAAGGCATTAAGTGAGAAAAATAAGAGCACTTTATAATGGTAAAAGTTATAATCCATAACAATAATCTAATATTTCTGAATATCCATGTACCAGAAGCAAAGTATCAACCTTCATAAAACAAAATATATAAGAAATACAAGCTGCAATGGGCAGAAACACATCATTAGATTGAGACTTTAATTCACCTCTCAGTCCACAGCAGTTCAAGTAAGTTCAACATACGTAAGGATATAAAAATCGACATTACTTAAACAATATACGTTGATCTCTGAGACAGAAAACGGAGTCCAGGAAATAGTCATAAAAACTGACAATGTATTAGACACAGACAAAACATCAATTAAGTTCCCAAAGTAGAATGGTACAGATAATATTCTCTGATTGCAATTCAACAAAACTAGAAATTAAGAACTGAAATAAAGAAAAAGTCAAAACAAGAGTCTTTGGAAATAACACCTGGAAATTAAAATAATACACCTGGAAATTAAAAATAATTTTATCAAAGAACTTTTTGTTAAAAGAAGCACTCAATTGGGCCTCCCTGGTGGTGCAGTGGTTGGGAGTCTGCCTGCCAATTCAGGGGACATGGGTTCGAGCCCTGGTCTGGGAAGATCCCACATGCCGCGGAGCAACTAGGCCCGTGAGCCACAGCTACTGAGCCTGCGCGTCTGGAGCCTGTGCTCCACAACAGGAGAGGCCGCGATAGTGAGAGGTCCGCGCACCGTGATGAGGAGTGGCCCCCACTTGCCGCAACTGGAGAGGGCCCTCGCACAGAAACGAAGACCCAACACAGCCAAAAATAAATAGATAAATAAATAAATAATAAAAATAAAGGAATTCCTTTAAAAAAAATAGAAGAAGCACTCAATTAAAAAATCAGAACTTTAAAGAAATGTTAGTAAAAACACCCCACGTGAGAAGTTATGGATACAGGTAAAACGATGTTCAGAGAAAAATCAGGGGTACTAAATACTTGCACCAATAATTAAGAAAGAATGAAAATACATGAATTTAGCCAGAAGAAGTTAAATAGAAAAATGTAAGGAAAGATAAATTCTGGATTTAATAAAGTATAAAAAAGAAGTAATACATTAGAAAACAGAAAAAGATAGAACAAATGCATAAATCTTAGAGCTAGTTACGAAAAAAATTTAAAATAACAATAAAATAAAGAAGTAAAAATATATAAAATATAAGACAGGATAATAAATATCTAAAGATATAGAGGAAATTAAAATAATAGTAAGAAACAACTTTGCCTAAGTTTATGCAATAAATTTGAGAACCTAGCTAGAAATGATTCATTTCTAGGAAAATATAAATTAGTAAAATTGACTGGAAGATATAAAAATAATTCCAAACAGACTAATTGCCACAGAAGAAATTTAAAAAGCTGTCACTGAGCTACACTAAACGAAAAGCACTAGGTTAAAATAGTTTCACAAGGGAATTCTACCAAACCATTGAGGAAATGATTATTTAAAGCCATATAAAATATTTTAATCCAAATATAAAAAATAAAAGTTTCTACATTCTTAAGCACACATGAATACTGCTTTAAAAATCCTACAAAGATAAAAATTACAAGTTAATTGTAATTTTATGTGTCATTGTGAACATCATTGAGTAAATTATTAGCAAAGAAAATGCAGTAGCACTCTAAAGGATTAATAGAGCAAGACCAAATAACTACAATTCCAGAAATGCAAGAATTTATTAATATTAAATACCTTTTAATAATCAAAAGGGAAAAATCATAATATTACCCCTATTAATTCTGAAGACATATTTCATAAAATTCAACATCTTCTCTTGAATAATAACAATGACAATAATAACAATAATATAAATTACCCATCAGTTCCTCAATATGGTGCCTATGCCATAACATTCTGAAATCTATCCCTTAACGAACTACTTTTTGCCATTTCCAATGCTAACACTCTACCTCTGTATCCTCAGTTCCTTGGTCCACTGCTATAACCTCTTTCCTGGTCTTTTGTATATTTCTTGCCCCTGGAATTCATTATTATGTATCAGAGTAATTTTGTGAATATAAATAAGAAAATTTTACTTCCCAGTGTAAAATTGTTTAACAACTTTCCTTTATGCTCAGCATAAAATTCATGCTCTTTAGCATGGCCTGCAAGCACTAAATGATCTTGTTCCTGGCTGATTCCCAGACCTCATCTTGAACCACTTCCCCATCACTCCCTGTGCTCCCAGCCCTCATGACTGTCTTAATTTTCCTAGAACAGTTCAGGCTCATTTCTGCTTTGGGTTTTTACATTTACAATGAGTTCTCCCTGAAAATTTTCTCCTTGAAATATTTTTTCTCACTCAAGTTTCTACCCGAATATTGCTTTCTCAAAAAATTGCCTGACTACCCTCTCATACAGCTTCCTTCTCTTGCCTGGAGTCCCCATTTTTATCCCATTATACTGTTTTATTTTATTCATAGAACTTCACTCTCTCTGAAATTATCCAGATTATTTGTTACTGTCTTCTTCTTCCTAGTAGAATGAAAGCTCAATGTAATCAGTGTCATTCTTTTGTTGCACTCAAGCCAGAACAATGACACCCTACTAATGTCATGGCCAGAGTATGGGATCTTACAGGTATTTGGGCTGGTTTAAGGCATGCTTAGGACCCTTTCAGGAAGTGACTGCCTTTGCAGAAGATGCAGCTCGGCCAGCGCAAGTCACGGAGAAATGTAAACAACAAAATTCTCAAACAATAGTCCCGATTTCAAATAGCACAGTATTTATAATCCAGAACGTCTTTATTGCAGTATAATTGCTTTACATTGTTGTTAGTTGCTGCTGTATAACAAACTGAATCAGCTATACGTATACATATATCCCCATAGCCCCTACCTCTTGCGTCTCCCTCCCACCCTCCCTATCCCATCCCTCTACCACTCACAAAGCACCGAGCTGATCTCCCTGTGCTATGCAGCTGCTTCCCACTAGCTAGCTATTTTACATTTGGTACTATATATATGTCAATGCCACTCTCTCACTTCGTTCCAGCTTACCCTTCCCCCTCCCCGTGTCCTCAAGTCCATTCTCTACGTCTGCATCTTTATTCCTGTCCTGCCCCTAGGTTCTTCAGAACCATTTTTTTTTCAGATTCTATATATATGTGTTAGCATACAGTATGTGTTTTACTCTTTCTGACTTACTTCACTCTGTATGACAGACTCTAGGTCCACCCATCTCACTACAAATAACTCAATTTCATTTCTTTTTATGGCTGAGTAATATTCCATTGTATATATGTGCCATATCTTCTTTATCCATTCATCTGTTAACAGACACTTAGGTTACTTCCATGTCCTGGCTATTGTAAATACACCTGCAGTGAACATTGTGGTACATGACTCTTTTTGAATTATGGTTTTCTCAGGGTATATGCCCAGTAGTGGGATTGCTGGGTCATATGGTAGTTCTATTTTTAGTTTTTTAAGGAACCTCCTTACTGTTCTCCATAGTGGCTGTATCAATTTACATTCCCACCAACAGTGCAAGAGGGTTCCCTTTTCTCCACACCCTCTCCAGCATTTATTGTTTGTAGATTTTTTGATGATGGCCATTCTGACTGGTGTGAGGTGATACCTCATTATAGTTTTGATTTACCTTTCTCTAATGATTAGTGATGTTGAGCATCCTTTCATGTGTTTGTTGGCAATCTGTATATCTTCTTTGGAAGAATTCTATTTAGGTCTTCTACCCATTTTTGGATTGGGTTGTTTGTTTTTTTTGATATTGAGCTGCATGAGCTGCTTGTATATTTTGAAGTTTAATCCTTTGTCAGTTGCTTCATTTGCAAATATCTTCTCCCATTCTGAGGGTTGTCTTTTCATCTTGTTTATGTTTTCCTTTACTGTGCAAAAGCTTTTAAGTTTCATTAGGTCCCATTTGTTTATTTTTGTTTTAATTTCCATTTCTCTAGGAGGTGAGTCAAAAAGGATCTTGCTGTGATTTATGTCATAGAGTGTTCTGCCTATGTTTTCCTCTAAGAGTTTTAGAGTGTCTGGAGTTACATTTAGGTCTTTAATCCATTTTGAGTTTATTTTTGTGTATGGTGTTAGGGAGTGTTCTAATTTCATTCTTTAACATGTAGCTGTCCAGTTTTCCCAGCACCACTTATTGAAGAGGCTGTCTTTTCTCCATTGTATATTCTTGCCTCCTTTATCAAAGATAAGGTGACCATATGTGTGTGGGTTTATCTCTGGGCTTTCTATCCTGTTCCATTGATCTATATTTCTCTTTCTGTGCCAGTACCATACTGTCTTGATTACAGTAGCTTTGTAGTATAGTCTGAAGTCAGGGAGTCTGATTCCTCCAGCTCCGTTTTTCTTTCCCAAGATTGCTTTGGCTATTCGGGGTCTTTTGTGTTTCCATACAAATTGTGAAATTTTTGTTCTAGTTCTGTGAAAACTGCCAGTGGTAGTTTGATAAGGATTGCATTGAATCTGTGGATTGCTTTGAGTAGTATAGTAACTTTCACAATATTGATTCTTCCAATCCAAGAACATGGTATATCTCTCCATCTGTTTGTACCGTTTTTAATTTCTTTCATCAGTGTCTTATAGTTTTCTGCATACAGGTCTTTTGTCTCCTTAGGTAG
The DNA here is from genome assembly GCF_965194825.1 of Balaenoptera physalus. Lineage (NCBI taxonomy): Eukaryota > Metazoa > Chordata > Mammalia > Artiodactyla > Balaenopteridae > Balaenoptera > Balaenoptera physalus. The sequence continues at coordinate 80,928,424 of NC_138887.1, read as the reverse complement.
GTTTATTCCTAGGTATTTTATTCTTTTTGTTGCAATAGTAAATGGGAGTGTCTCCTTAATTTCTCTTTCAGATTTGTCATCATTAGTGTATAGAATGCAAGAGATTTCTGTGCATTAATTTTGTATCCTGCTACTTTACCAGATTCATTGATCAGCTCTAGTAGTTTTCTGGTAGCATCTTTAGGATTCTCTATGAATAGTATCATGTCATCTGCAAACAGTGACAGCTTTACTTCTTCTTTTGCAATTTGGATTCCTTTTATTTCTTTTTCTTCTCTGATTGCTGTGGCTAAAACTTCCAAAACTATGTTGAATAATATTGGTGAGAGTGGGCAACCTTGTCTTGTTCCTGATCTTAGTGGAAATGGTTTCAGTTTTTCACCATTGAGAACGATGTTGGCTGTGGGTTTGTCATATATGGCCTTTATTATGTTGAGGTAAGTTCCCTCTAAGCCTACTTTCTGGAGAGTTTTTATCATAAATCGGTGTTGAATTTTGTCAAAAGCTTTTTCTGCATCTATTGAGGTTATCATATGGGTTTTCTCCTTCAATTTGTTAATATGGTGCATCACATTGATTGATTTGCGTATATTGAAGAATCCTTGCATTCCTGGGATAAACCCCACTTGATAATGGTGTATGATCCTTTTAATGTGCTGTTGGATTCTGTTTGCTAGTATTTTATTGAGGGTTTTTGCATCTATGTTCATCAGTGATATTGGTCTGTAGCTTTCTTTTTTTGTGACATCTTTGTCTGGTTTTGGTATCAGGGTGTTGGTGGCCTCATAAAATGAGTTTGGGTGTATTCCTCCCTGTTCTATATTTTGGAAGAGTTTGAGAAGGATAGGTGTTAGCTCTTCCCTAAATGTTTGATAGAATTCGCCTGTGAAGCCATCTGGTCCTGGGCTTTTGTTTGTGGGAAGATTTTTAATCACAGTTTCAATTTCAGTGCTTGTGATTGGTCTGTTTATATTTTCTATTTCTTCCTGGTTCAGTCTTGGAAGGTTGTGCTTTTCTAAGAATCTGTCCATTTCTTCCAGGTTGTCCATTTTATTGGCATAGAGTTGCTTGTAGTAATCTCTCATGATCCTTTGTATTTCTGCAGTGTCAGTTTTTACTTCTCCATTTTCATTTCTAATTCTGTTGATTTGAGTCTTCTCCCTTTTTTTCTTGATGAGTCTGGTTAATGGTTTATCAATTTTGTTTATCTTCTCAGAGAACCAGCTTTTAGTTTCATTGATCTTTGCTGTTGTCTCCTTCATTTCCTTATTACTTATTTCTGATCTGATATTTATGATTTCTTTCCTTCTGCTAACTTTGGGATTTTTTTGTTCTTCTTTCTCTAATTGCTTTAGGTGTAAGGTTAGGTTGTTTAATTGAGATTTTCTTATTTCTTGAGGTAGGATTGTATTGGTATAAACTTCCCTCTTAAAACTGCTTTTGCTGCATCCCATAGGTTTTGGGCCATTGTGATTTCATTGTCATTTGTTTCTAGGTATTTTTTGACTGCCTCTTTGATTCCTTCAGTGATCTCTTGGTTATTTAGTAGCATATGGTTTAGCCTCCATGTGTTTGTATTTTTTACAGTTTTTTCCCTGTAATTGATATCTAGTCTCATAGCGTTGTGGTCAGAAAAGACCCCTGATATAATTTCAATTTTCTTAAAATTACCATGGCTTGATTTGTGACCCAAGATATGATCTATCCTGGATAATGTTCCATGAGCACTTGAGAAGAAAGTGTATTCTGTTGCTTTTGGGTGGAATGTCCTATAAATATCACTTAAGTCCATCTTGTTTAATGTATCATTTAAAGCTTGTGTTTCCTTATTTATTTTCATTTTGGATGATCTGTCCATTGGTGAAAGTGGGGTGTTAAAATCCCCTACTATGATTGTGTTGCTGTCATTTTCCCCTTTTATGGCTGTTAGCAGTTGCCTTATGCATTGGGGTGCTCCTATGTTGGGTGCATAAATATTTACAATTGTTATATCTTCTTCTTGGATTGATCCCTTGATCGTTATGTAGTGTCCTTCCTTGTCTCTTGTAACATTCTTTATTTTAAAGTCTATTTTATCTGGTATGAGTATTGCTACTCCAGCTTTCTTTTGATTTCCATTTGCATGGAATATCTTTTTCCATCCCCTCACTTTCAGTCTGTATGTGTCCCTAGGTCTGAAGTGGGTCTCTTGTAGACAGCATATATACGGGTCTTGTATTTGTATCCATTCACATCCATTCTTGTATTTTAATCCATTCCTATTACCATTTTCTTAAATGTTTTGGGTCTGTTATTGTAGATCTTTCCCTTCTTTTGTGTTTCCTGCCTAGAGAAGTTCCTTTAGCCTTTGTTGTAAAGCTGGTTTGCTGGTGCTGAATTCTCTTAGCTTTTACTTGTCTGTAGGTTTTAATTTCCCCATCATATCTGAATGAGATCCTTGCTGGGCAGAGTTATCTTGGTTGTACGTTTCCCCCTTTCATCACTTTAAATATGTCCTGCCACTCTCTACTGGCTTGCAAAGTTTCTGCTGAAAGAGCAGCTGTTAACCTTATGGGGATTCCCTTGTATATTATTTGTTGCTTTTCCCTTGCTGCTTTTAATATTTTTTCTTTGTATTTAATTTTTGATAGTTTGATTAATATGTGTCTTGGCGTGTTTCTCCTTGGATTTATCCTGTATGGGACTCTCTGTGCTTCCTGGACTTGATTGACTATTTCCTTTCCCATATTAGGGAAGTTTTCAACTATAATCTCTTCAAATATTTTCTCAGTCCCTTTCTCTTTCTCTTTCTCTTCCAACTCCTATAATTCGAATGTTGGTGCATTTAATGTTGTCCCAGAGGTCTCTGAGACTGTCCTCAATTCTTTTCATTCTTTTTTCTTTATTCTGCTCTGCAGTAGTTATCTCCACTATTTTATCTTCCAGGTCACTTATCCGTTCTTCTGCCTCAGTTATTCTGCTATTGATCCCTTCTAGAGCATTTTTAATTTCATTTATTGTGTTGTTCATCATTGTTCGTTTGCTCTTTAGTTCTTCTATGTCCTTGTTAAACGTTTCTTTTATTTTCTCCATCCTATTTCCATGATTTTGGAACATCTTTACTATCATTATTCTGAATTCTTTTTCAGGTAGACAGCCTATTTCCTCTTCATTTGTTTGGTCTGGTGGGTTTTTACCTTGCTCCCTCATCTTCTGTGTATTTCTCTGTCTTCTCATTTTGCTTAACTTACTGTGTTTGGGGTCTCCTTTTTGCAGACTTCAGGTTCGTAGTTCCCATTGTTTTTGGTGTCTGTCCTCAGTGGGTAAGGTTGGTTCAGTGGGTTGTGTAGGCTTCCTGGTGGTGGGGACTGGTAACTGTGTTCTGGTGGATGAGGCTGGATCTTGTCTTTCTGGTGGGCAGGTCCACATCCGGTGGTGTGTTTTGGGGTGTCTGTGAACTTATTATGATTTTAGGCAGCCTCTCTGCTAATGGGTGGGGTTGTGTTCCTGTCTTGCTAGTTGTTTGGCATGGGGTGTCCAGCACTGTATCTTGCTGGTCATTGAGTGGAACTGGGTCTTAGCATTGAGACGGAGATATCTGGGAGAGCTCTCGCCTATTGATATTATGTGGGGCTGGGAGGTCTCTGTTGGCCCAGTGTCCTGAACTTGGCTCTCCCACCTCAGAGACTCAGGCCTGACACCCAGCCAGAGCACCAAGACCCGGTCAGCCCCACGGCTCAGCAGAAAAAAGAAAAGAAGGAAAAAAATAAATAATTAAAATAAAAAATTTTAAAAATATTATTAAAATTAAAAAATAATAATAATAAAAAAAGAAGAGAGAAACGAAACCAATAAACAAATCTGCCAATGATAACAAGCACTAAAAACTAAACTAAGATGAACATATAAATCAGAAACTAGTCAGTCACATACAACTAACCCCAAGTCTACAGTGGCTCCCAAATTTCACTGCCTCAATTTTGGGATGATTCGTTGTCTATTCAGGTATTCCACAGATGCAGGGTACATCAGGTTGATTGTGGAGATTTAATCTGCTGCTCCTGAGGCTGCTGGGAGAGATTTCCCTTTCTCTCCTTTGTTCGCACAGCTCCTGGGGTTCAGCTTTGGATTTGGCCCCACCTCTGCATGGAGGTCTCCCTCTGGTATCTGTTCTTTACCCAGACAGGACGGGGTTAAAGGAGCGGCTGATTAGGGGGCTCTGGCTCACTCAGGCCGGCGGAGAGGGTGGGGTATGGAATGCAGGGCGAGCCTGAGGCAGCAGAGGCCAGCATGACGTTGCAACAGCCTGAGGCGCGCCGTGCGTTCTCCCTGGGAAGTTGTCCCTGGATCACGGGACCCTGGCAGTGGCGGGCTGCACAGGCTCCTGGGAGGGGAGGTGTGGATAGTGACCTGTTCTTGCACACAGGCTTTTTGGTGGCGGCAGCAGCAGCCTTAGCGTTTCATGCCTGTCTCTGGGATCCCTGCTGATAGCCACAGCTCACGCCTGTCTCTGGAGCTCGTTTAGGCGGTGCTCTGAATCCCCTCTCCTCGCACACCGTGAAACAATGGTCTCTTCACTCTTCGGCAGCTCCAGACTTTTTCCCGGACTCCCTCCCGGCTAGCTGTGGTGCACTAACCCCCTTCAGGCTGTGTTCACGCAGCCAACCCCAGTTCTTTCCCTGGTATCTGACCTCTGAAGCCCGAGCCTCAGCTCCCAGCCCCCTCCTTCCCTGGTGGGTGAGCAGACAAGCCTTTCAGGCTGGTGAGTGCTGGTCAGCACCGATCCTCTGTGCGGGAATCTCTCCACTTTTCCCTCTGCACCCCTTGCTGTGCTCTCCTCCATGGCTCCGAAGCTTCCCCCCGCCACCCGCTGTCTCCGCCAGTGAAGGGGCTTCCTAGTGTTTGGAAACTTCTCCTCCTTCACAGCTCCCTCCCAGAGGTGCAGGTCCCATCCCTTTTCTTTTGTCTCTGTTTTTTCTTTTTCCCTACCCAGGTACCTGGGGGAGTTTCTTGCCTTTTGGGAAGTCTGAGGTCTTCTGCCAGCGTTCAGTAGGTGTTCTGTAGGAGTTGTTCCACATGTAGATGTACTTTTGATGTATCTGTGGGTAGGAAGGTGATTTCCACGTCTTACTCCTCCGCCACATTGAAGATCCTCCCTAAAATCCAGGTTTTAAAAAATATTAAAAATAAATTCTGGAGCAAGATAATTAGTAAATATTTTTAAAGTTTAAAAAAATTCCAAAACCTCAACACAAAAGGTTTCCATAGCAGCAAAAGGTTTAATGAGGAGAAAAACAATCCCTTTTTGTAAGTAACAACGTTTTATACCTGCACATCATTTTTCCCTTCTCATACAAACCACACTTTTATTATTTATGAACAAATTTCATAACATGTTTTTTCCTTCCTTATTTTTTTTCTATTTTCTCATTTATTTATTTTCTTTCTTTATGTAAACTGATGAATAGATTAACATCTCAGGAAAATAGAACTAAAGTGCTTGGGCTTTCATTCTGAACCATTAACTATTCCATCAGATTTGATATATGATGACTTTTTTTGTGGGAAGGCATTGCCATAAATGCACTGGGTTTTTAATGAGCCAGCTACAGGACAGGGGTGTGTGCATGTATATATGTGTGTGATAGGTACAAAAAAATCATTGACTCTTCCCTTCTCTTTCAAATTTCCCTACTACTACCCATAAAATTCTTTTGGGATGTATTAAGTAATGACAAAAATCACAATAATTACTCTTTATTGAACTTGTCTGTCAGGATATCATTACCGCTTTTATCATTACAACAATCCCATGAAGGAGAGAAGAAACAAGTTTAAAATGATGTGCTCAAGGTTACATATCTGATGTTAATAAACTGATAAACTAAAATAACTCATGTTGACCCCATAGCCATGGTGTCTGTACTCTGAGTTGAGAAGCGCTAGCAAGGTAGCTGCCAGTGACATAAATGCAGAGGCTCCTGGAAATATCTCCTGCTCTTCAAAACACTTCTGATCACTTGCTGATGCTTGATATTTTTAAAAATAGACTAATTTTTTGGAGCCCTTTTAGAGTCACATTAAAACTGAGTGGAAAATGCAGAGTTCCCATACACCTCTTATCCTCACATGCTCAGCCTCTCCCACTATCAACATTCCCCCACCAGAGTGGTACATTTGTTACAATTGATGAACACACACTGACACATTATAGTTACCGAAAGTCCATAGTTTAATTCAGATCCACTCTTGGTGTTGTATATTCTATGGGCTTGGACAAAGGTATAATGGCACACGTATCCACCATTATAGTATCATACTGCCCTAAAAGTCCTCCGTGTTCTGTCTATTCATCCCTCTCTTCCCCCTAACCCCTGACAACCACTGTTGTGTTTTCTTTTTACTGCTGAATAATATTCCCTTGTCCAGATGTACCATAGCTTAATCATCCATTAACCTACTGAAGGACATCTTGGTTGCTTCCAAGTTTTTGTAATTATGAAAAAAGCTGCTATAAACCCAAATGTGAAGAATTTTGTGTGGACGTAAGTTTTCAAATCAGGAAATATCTCCTGCTCTTCAAATTACTTTTGTTACTCACTTTGCTGTTGCTTAGAATTTTTCTCAGGTGTTCCAAGAGCTTCAGTTTTGCAGTAACCAATGAGACTTAACAGTGCAAAGGTCTCTGGCAGAGATGATGTTCTGGACTCACAATAGTGTATACAAAACTACATCTGAAACTTTCTTCAAAATAAGCACTGGGGACAGCTCTGCATCTAAAACAAGGTTACAAAAGAAGTTTCCAGAAATTGAAAAAATGTGAAAAATGTAAGAAATGTGAATTACACATTAATTACTTGTAATTACTTGAATTACAAAGTTTTGCTCCTATTTGTTATTTGATTTGTTGCTGTGACCAATTATGTTTTTATCCCTCCCTTGGTCTCTAGAAATCTTCCTTAGCAACTAGGCAATGCGTAAACTTAGCTTCTGGCTTCCAAGCTCTCCCTGACCAAGTGATGCATCGGAGTTCTGTCCTGTGTTGATACAAAGAGAGAGAATGCTCACATCCACATTCCCCCATCTCAGGAAACACGAGTTCCTCTTTATATTTAAAGGAAGAAATGTCAAGATGACTTTAAACACTTTTATTTTAAAAAGATTAGTGTGATTTATGTATTTAAAAAGACAATACAGGAACATTGATGCACATCAGTGGTGCCCACCAGATATTACTTGCACACCCGTATTTCCCTGTTGGGTGTCCAGTTTGTTTTGTTTTTTAAACAGGAAAATTTCTTTGTAATGATGAATTTGTTAATACGCAGTTCTAGAATAGGGCCTCTCACTGGGCCACAAGGAGGCAGTAAGGGAGCAGGTCTGAGAAGGATCAACACATTCCAGAGCCCACATTGCACTGACACTCATGTTGGGAGTGACCATCACGTAACTCCTCAAAGTTCGGCCCACCCACCAGTTCAGTCAAGATCAATGTCACTTTCAATTCTTCAGCTTTGGCCATTGAAGATAAAATCTACCATGAGGACAGGATATCAGGCTTGAACTTCTCTAAGCAAACAGTTTTTGTCACATCACATATGTGTTTCTTTCTAGCATCTTTTAATATATATTTGCTATTCTGTAATTAGCATTTAATGTTTCTATTTCAATAAGAAATCAAGTTCTCTTAGCCTATTTTCCATATTATGATTGGAAATAGTATCCATTGATGTCTACTAGGCAAGCTGCAAACTGTAGGATGTATATATAGTGTATCTTTTCCCTTCTCCTGCTAGTAGTTTTAATTAGGATAATCTGAGAACTTACATTCAGATTACCATTATGAAAAATCATATTAATTAATTTATTATTTTTCAAAAATTGTTTTTACACTTTTACCAGGTTGCAAAACCATATTAAAACTGTTAAAAATAAAAAGAACATTGCTACCACTGGATCTTAGTTCAGATTATGGCAGTAGAAACAAGGAATGCATGTTAACTTCATTTATTTGGTCAGTGTGTGTGTTTTAAAACAACCTGCTAGGTCTTTGATTAAAAAAAAAAAATTTGTTTTTAAAGAGAAAAATAAAATAAGCCATGCTTCCTATGGCAAGAAAACATATTTACAATAATTATTTGGACAGTAAGTCTAGTTTTAAGTAGTTTCATTATTTTATATCTATGCGTTTATACCACATCTTCATTTCTCCTGAGTTATTATTATTTTTTAAGTGGCACAATTATTTCCTGAGGAACATTTTCTGGAAGGGTATGAGTCCTTGAGCATCTGAGAGTATCTTAATGATTTTACTCATTAAGTAAATAGTGGCGAGTACAGAATTTTTCCTTTCAAAAGCTATGCAAACTTTCCCTTGAGAATCTCACTGAAATGTTCCACTTTCATTTAGTATTCAATGCTGTAAACAAGAAATTTGGTTTTATCCTGAGAATTTTTTTTCTTCTATAAGAGACTTCTTTTCTGTTGTAAAGCAAGATTTCTTTTCTTTTTATTATTAATGTCATCTGATATTTGACAATCTATTTCCTGGTGAAGATTCAAATTTTTCTTCAACTTAGGACACTTTTATTCAATTATTTCTTTGATTTTGCTTCTCCTTTTGCTCAGTTTCATCCTCCAGTGCTACGCATATCATGTGTGTTGGATCTCCTGGATCATTTTTCCTAGTCTCTTGCCATTTTCCTTATTATTATATTCTTACTTTTATTTTTTCCTCTGAGTTTGAGACAATGTTTTGTGCTCAGCTTTTATCAGCTTCTCAGTTTCCTTCATTATTCAACTGGCTAGTGACTGCCTCCACAGTGTTTTTTAAAATGTACGAATTGAGCTTATTATCTGAAACAATGCTTTCCTGATATTGAATATTTCTTTTCTAACATCTTTTTCCTACAATGTCATCTGGAATCTCATTCATTTTTATCCCAGTTCCTTACCTCTATTCCCCTTCTGTTGAACAGCTAAATCTTTTCATTTGGTGGTTTTTATTTGTTTATTCTTACATACAAGAGCAGAAGAAGATATGGCATAGACATGCTAAAGAATTTTCTCTGTGTTAAGTGCAAACTAAAAGTAGCTGATTCAGACCCCTTTTCCCACACCTCTCCTCTATCCTCAGAAAAGCATCCACGTATAACTTTGGAGAGAGAATCATAGTCTCAATCCTGGTACACTCCTTGAATCATGGTCAATTTCTTTCTCTCTTATAGCCCACTCTTGCTCCCACCCATATCCCTTCTAGTTTAGAATTCTGCTAAGTATTTACATCCACTTATTTCCCAGGTGTATTTTCCCCTTGTACATGGTAATATGTAAGAGCTTGCCAATACCTTAACCCCATTTGCCTACTCTCCAGAATTTCCAAAATTCTGAAATTCTGAATTCTGAATAGTACCCTTGCCAGGATCCAGGGATCTCTATTATATTTTCTCAGTCACTTGGATGCACATGAGTTAGAGAGAAGTGCACAATAAGGGTGATCAAATTATCATCCTAAATGGAAATCCCCAGGGATTCTCGTCCTAGAGTGGCCCTATAATAAATTAGATGTCTCACAGTTAAGCTTTCTATAACCAAATAGCATCATGCATGGGCCATCTTTCTGGGTTTCTCTGCACTATACTGAATAATTTGTCTGAGATGGGGCCTGAGGTTCTGATGTTGACATTGCTGCTCATGGACCACACTTTGAGTAGAAAGGATGTAGTCATTAACAGAACAAACTGAACTTAGAAGAACAGAACAATGTAAGCCTAATGGTCTGATTTTCTCAGATTTCCTGGGCTAGGAGCAGAAAAATACCTCCTCTAGTCTCCTCCCAGGTGAAATGGGTGTCAACTAGCTGACTTCTGCCTCATTCAGAGAAGAACTATGGTTAACAAGGAAGAAGGCCTGGGTTGGTATACATGACCCTACCACTTCTCAGCTGTATGATCTTGAGAAAACCAGTACAGCTCCAGGCTTCCTCTTTGATTAAAGGTGGACACTATCTCCTAGGTGTACACCTGTGGTTTTCAACCCTCTCTGCACATCAAGATACCTTGGAGAGCTTTGAAAATATTCCAGGGCCCACCATCAGAAAATCTGACTTAATTCGTCTAGAGCAGTGATTCTCAAACTTGGCTTGACATGGAGAGTTTATAAAAATCCTAATGCCCTGGCAAAACTCAAACTAAATATGTCAGAATCTCTAAATGTTAGAATCAGGCATTACAGCATCTTAAAATTTTTACAGGTGATTCCAATTCACAGGTAAGTTTGAGAATCACTGATCCAGGGTGAAGCCTGGATATTCAAACTTGTTGTTGGTGATTCTAATGTGCGAACAAGGATTGAGTGCCACCGATCCAGACACTCACATAGTATTATAAGGATCTGAAGAAATTATGTAGCAATCAAAGTTAACATCCCAGTAATAAGACAAACTGAGATCCCCTGCTTCCTGTTGTGATGGACTGAGGAGGACATGATATCACTTCTTTGATATTCCTGCCCAAAAGGCATAACCTGAATGTAATCATGAGGAAACACACTAAAATGAAACTGAGAAGTATTTTTAAAAATGCACAATGTACTGTACTCTCTGAAAATGTCAATCTTATTCATGAAAGACAAAGATGAATAGTTCCATGTTAAAAGAGACTAAGGAGATATAGACGCTAAAAGTAACAGATAATTCTTGGGAAAAAGATGTTATAGAGGATATGATTAGGAAAATTGGCAAAATTTGAATACGGACTGTGGATTAGATAATAATATTGTGTCTATGCTAAATTTCTTGATATTGAAAACTGTACTGTAGTTATATAAGAGAATGTTCTGTTGCTAGGAAATATACACTGTACAGGTTAGGAGTAAAGGGGCATGATTTTTGCCACTTACTTTCTAATGGTTCAGGGGAAAATTACATACATATATACAGTACATAAGAGATAGGGAATAGTGTAGCATATGTGGCAAATTGTTAACAAGTGGTGAACTGGGGTGAAGGATATATGAGAATTCTTTACATATTCTTGCTTCTTGAAACTAAATCTGGATGAAGTGTGTATGAGAGTACATTGCATTATTTTTGTAGTTTTTTGTAAGTTTGGAATTATTTCAAAAATAAAAGTTGAAAGAATACAAAGTAAAGCAAAAATTAAAAAAAAAAAAAAAAGAACTTGTATTTAGACTTGGCCTAGGTGAATGGTTACTCACTGTGCAAGTGTCAAGTCCAGCCTAGGGAGGAGAGTGATCCATGACTATGCACAGATGCTGCCGAAGCCCCTTTCGGGCTTATCCGTCTGGTTCGCCACTGTTGGGTCTACGTGGACGACTCTGGACATCCTCGCCCGTACCCCCTAGGCCTGGGAGTATAGCTGCCTAGGACAAAGTGACAAGGACATGGAAGGAGACTAAGTGATGCCCTCTCACCCAGCACAGACAGCGGAAGCAGGGCAGGAGGCAGAGTGACACTTCCCGTGGGAGGAAGGATGGCTCTTGCACCTTCCAATTCTGCCACTTTCAGAAGAACACCACTCACAAAGCCTCCCTCATTCTTCCTGGGTTCAGGCATGACGGGTGCCTGGATGGATGTCACGTGCAGAACGGTGTGAGTGTCATAGTTGAGATACATGACATTAAAGCAAAGCGAAGAGCAAACAGAAGAACTGAAGGGCTTTGCATGATTTCTTCCACCTTTGCAGCCCCACGAAATGCACCAGTAAACAGTGTTATTAATAAAGCAACTCACACCTGAGCTAATTCCTACAGTCCTTTTATCATTCTACCTTTGGAAGCATTTGTTGTTGCTTCTCAGTTTGAAGATGTCTTGCCTCCTCTTCTTCTCCTTTGTCTTGGTGATTTGGTCACAACGTGGACAGTCACAGCACTAGGCTTGCCAACACTTCTGCAGTTGACTGGTAATTGGGCCCTCTGTTCCGGGCAGTCCATCCACACGTGGAGATGGGTTCTGGACACCGAAGCTCCTAACACCATCCATGTTCTGGACTTGAAACTTCATCCTGCTTTGAATCTTATTCCCCAACTTTTCCCCAGCATTCTCATTTTTGACTCCTTGTTTTATCTTTTGCCTTCAGTTCTACATTTACTTCTAGGAAACTGACAGCCATTAGAATTTCCCTAGCCATTTTTGGAGGAGGAAAAGAAGCATAGAGTGATTAGGTAATTTATTAAGGTCACACAACTGGTAAATGAAGGAATCAGAACTGGACCCACCCCTGGCTGACTCCATGTCCTTGACCTTTGTACTACATTATTCCTCTCAAAGCAGAAATTCCCTCTTCCCCTTGTATTCAGAAGGATAATATTAACGAAATGTATCTAATGTGTCTCTTCTAAGTCATGAATTAGGGAACTAGAGCTGGGCTTGTGTTTGATAGAGCTACTAAGCCTGAATGAAAAGGTGCCAGGGGTAAGGGAAAGTATGGATATGTTTTTTTCTCTTTACTGCAGCTGACTATTCCTTTAGAGTGTACAGAAATAGAAGGAAGTGATGTGATTCCAATGAACATATTCTATCAACACTATCAACACATTAAGAGATAATTTGTAAAGAAAAAAAACCCCAAACATAGTATTAATTAATTTAAGCAAGGTCTACTTTTCCAGAAGATTCTACTCCTCTCATGTCTGGACACTGGGTTTAGTTGAAAGTAACTCACCTGCAAAGAAATATAGAGACAGCTGAATGTAGCCTGCTGCTTTCAACCTAACCCTTGCCTCGGCTGCCAGAAAGCTCTTTTCTAGGTTATTTTATTTCAGTGTCGGACTTTTGTTTCCAGTTGTGAATGCTGAATGAACCGCTTTCAAAATCTGTGCTACCCGAGCTCATCCTTCCTTTCAAAAGGTTGAACCTACTCTTCTACACGTGGTCACCCTGGTGCCTTCCTGCTGTAAATACGCATGGTCACAGTGAGTCTGAAACTCTCACCCTCCTACTCCTCCTTGGGATGGTTTTCTGATCCTTTTTTCAGCTGAGGATGTCCATTGTCTCAAGAAGTAGTCACTCCCTATGATCCTGTCTCTTGGAGATAAAGATAAAAGCCCAAGGACAGTACTGACTTGCTTGAGGTCAGACAGCTATAGGTGACTGTGCTGGAACTTAAGCTCAGATCTCGACTCCCTGATCAAGCCTCTCTGTACTACATTATGCCTTTGAACCAGATGGTTTCAGAGGAGAGGTAGCCTGATGAGGTCCTGTCTCTGGAGTCCAGCAGATGCAGATTAAAGCCCCAGCTCCACCACTTGCGGGTGGTGGGACAGTCAGGAAGTGGATTAAACATTTTCTTTCCTCAGCTCTAAAATGAGAATTATCATCCCTAACATACAAGGTCGTAAAGATGAAAGGAGATAATATGTTAAAGTACCATAAATGCAAAGTTGTGCAGTAAGTATAAATATCCGCCTCCACCCTTTTTCAGAATGCCTGGGGTGGTCAACCTGCCCTTCGCTTCAGTTGATTGAAATTCTGCAAAGACAAGTAGGGAGCCAGGGTCTTACACATGCAGGTAGCCCATGAGCCTGAATACCTGATTCATTTCCCAGAACTTAAAAAAAATCACAACTGTGCAAACAGAGAAAGACATTTTTAAAAGCATGAAGAAGTTTTATAAGTTATTGTTTACCTCACTTATTCAAGGTGAGTAATAGAATCCCACATCCTTTCATTGCATAGAAAAGGAAATAGTCCATGTGAGGTTGAAAGTCTTACTCAACGCTCCGTGCTAATTAGCATCAGACTGGGACTAGAACTCAAATTTCTTGATCTCCAGGCTACAACCTTTTAGGCACCACATATGCTGGGGTGTATGATTAGAGAAAAGTATTTGTATTTTAAGAGAATTATTTTACTTACGAGATAGCCAAATGTGAGGTTTTTGACAACCATAATGAGCTTTTGTCTAATGGAATTTTATTATTAAACTCTCAGAGTAGGATTGTACATCTTTGCAAAAACTTCCATCATCCCTTTATTCATTCATTTCCTGTGAGTCTTCGTGAATTTATTGCTTTACTTATTCAATATAGCACTTTTTTTTTCTACAGACTTTGCAAGCAACAAGCATATTTCACAGCTGATAGAAGCTAAGACTCCTACCAACTCTGCCAGCTTAGTTGCTATGGTGATAAATGGTTTAAGAAAGTCTCATTTATTTGAAAATATATTTAGAAATAATTGAGCCCCTTGAGAGCAAAATGTCCAAAATTCTCTCTATCGTAGTACTTGATACTTTTCCTTCAGGGGACCAACAGCTTTTGAAGGAAAATTCTCTTAATTGTGGTGGGTCAGTTGCTTGTATATGAGTTTCCATGTCTCCTTGATTACATCTTGGGCTAGTAGGACTTGTCCTAGGCTCAGCAAATACCCTCCTTGATTACACACCACCAGGGATTAAAAGAAGTGTTGCATGGGGGATGCATTTTTCCCTGTAGTGATTATGGATTAGAGTTTGATGTTAATTAGACAAAATGTGATTAGAACAGAAATGAATTCTGGAAGCCTGACAAAGCAGACACTGGGGAGCAATGCAGGATATGAACTTGTTACTTGGGCAAACGAGCAGGAGCCCAAGCAGTTTGCGTGAACATAACCCTCTCAACACCCTCCCATTCCACACATTATCCTCACTCTTTCAAGTTTCTTGAACTAGTACCTGCTGTAAGGTCCCATTAACTCTTATGTAAAAAGGAGTATTAGGCCCACTTGACATGATGGATAATAATTTATTGGGAACATTCTATGTTCCAGGACTCCACTTACATGCATTATCACTTTTAATCTTACAATAAACCTATGTGTGGAAAATACCATTTTTATGCTTATTTTACAGATGAAGAACCTAAGATTCACACTAGTTTTGGGCTGGGATCCAAGTGTATGCCCTCTGGGTGCCAAGACCTTGCACTGCCATAACATGGCCTTGGGGGGTTTGAGCCAATTCTTCCCAAGCAGACCCTTGAACTCACTGCCTTAGGAACTAGCATTCCCATCCCTGTAATGAACAGAGGTCGTAGAAACCTTGAGCCTTGGGGCTCTTAGTGCTATTCCACACAGGACAATTTGCCACTTAGTTTAGCATGTGGCTCTCCCATCTGACCTGGTAATTATACAAATCCTACTGTCTTTAGCTCCCTTTTTTCGTATGTTGCGAATAGTAAAGGGTGACTCTCCTCATCAGGCGTCAGCAGTGGCAGCATGGTGTGGTGGGTGAAATCGTGTGCTCTGGAGTCAGACTGCAAAGGATCAAATCCCAGTTCTACCACTGACTGGTTGTGTAAGACTTTTCTATACTTCCATCTCCCCATTGATAAAATGGGGATGATAATACTGCCTACTTGTGAGGGTGCGCCTGAGGATTAAAAAATATGCCTAAAGCTACTAGAATGCCAGACCCTTTGATATATTCTCTACCGTATCTCCAGGTCCAACACACTATTGTCACTCAATAAATATATATTGAATAAATACACTACTTAGTTGATCAGGGAAATATATTTTAAGATGGAGGCTCCGTCAGCTGGAGTCCTTGAGTTAAGCCACACTGCCTACCTGTTTGGCCCTATAACATGAAGAAGAAGTGCAAATTTTGTTCTTATAAAGCCAGTGAGAATTGAAGGTTGTTTGTCACTGCAGCACAGGCTAGCCTATTTGGACAAATAGCATCTGGGGTTGCTGCCCACTTCAGCCCTGGGCCATTTCAATGGACTTCACTACCTTAGTACAGGAGTAAGCTGCACATCCTTTCTTTTTCCCCTCACAGAGACTGATCCTAAATCTTTGCCACAGAGTTCTTCCTCCTCTCATGTCTAGCCTGACTCTTCCCCAAAGAATCCTTTGGGGATTTAATAACTGGTTGCATGGAAGCCTTATGTTTCCAGGGCAAGTTTTCATTGATCCACCCTTGATGGTCTCTGCATTTACATATGGTTAAGAATAACAACTTCATTTTTCTTTTTCTGAACATAATTTAGGTCATGGAAAGACAAAAACTGAAAGGTTCACTGGGAATTATAATCCCAATGTTCTTTGAACATTTCCAGTTTGTCTTGAAACATGGCCAAACCTGTTATTATTTGGCTTGAAAGAAGTGATAACTCTACATGATAACCGAAAGAAATTGAGGTACCTAATTGCCAGTACTAAAAGTTGCCCATGTTTTCAAGAAGATGCCAATTATTTTTCCTGGCCAGAACTCTGTAGAAGAATTTTTCAGACATGGATCAGTTTATGGTAACATCTGGTCTTCTATTTAGTTGAACACGGAGCTTTCTGTAAACATTTCCCTTTAGCTTTTTTGTTGCTTGCTTCCTCTGGATCACATCTCCTAAACATTTCCCATGCAAACCATGTTCCTTCGGTCTCTAACAAAGTACAGACATACCTCAGAGATATTGCAAGTTCAGTTCCAGACCACTGCAGTAAAGTGAATAACACAGTCAAGTGAGTCACACAAATTTTTAAATTTGTCAGTGCATATAAAAGTTATTTTTATACTACACTGTAGTCTGTTAAGAGTCTGTGCAATAGTTTTATGTCTAAAAAAACAATGTACATATCTTAATTTTTAAATATTTATTGCTAAAAAATGCTACCCGCTCTCTGGGCCTTCAGTGAGCAGTTATTCTTTTGCTGGTGGAGGGTCTTGCCTTGATGCTGATGGCTTCTGACTGATCAGAGTGGTTGCTGCTGGGGTGGGCATGGCAATTTCTTAAAATAAGACAACACGGAAGTCTGCCACATCGATTGACTCTTCCTTTCACCAACCATTTCTCTGTAGCACGCAATGCTGTGTGAGAATATTTTACCCACAAACGGACTTCTTTCAAAATTGAAGGTAATCCTCTCAAACCCTGCCACTGCTTTAGTAAATAGGTTTATGTAATATTCTAGGTCCTTTGTTATCATTTTAACAATTTTCACAGCATCTTCACTAGTTCATTCCATCTCAAGAAACCGCTTTCTTTGCTCATCCATAAGAAGTAACTCCTCATCTGTTAGTTTTATCATGAGATTGCAGCAATTCAGTTACATCTTCAGGCTCCACTTCTAGTTCTAGTCGTCTTGCTATTTACTTCCTGTACTGAAGTTTTAAACCCCTCAAAGTCATCCATGAGGGTTGGAATCCACTTCTTCCAAACTCCTGTTAATTTTGAGATTTTGACCTCTTCCCATGAATCACGAATGTTCTTAATAACATCTAAAGTGGTGACTCCTTTCCAAAATGTTTTCAATTGACTTTGTTGAGATCCATCAGAGAAATCACTAGCAATGGCAGCTATAGCCTTACGAAATGTATTTTTTGAATGATAAGACTTGGAAGTTGAAATTACTCCTTGATAAAATTACTCACTCCATGTGGTTCTAATGGACAAGGTGGTTCTGGTCCATGGACAGTGAATTGTTGGAAATAGTGCCAGACTTGAAAGTAAACTGGTTTCAAATTCTGGTTTTATCACATAGGAGCTAAGTATCTTTGGGAAAGTTATTCACATATTCTGAATAGCTTCTCATGAGATAACACTGTTCATTTCATTAAGTTGTGAGAATAAAAATTTTTAAATAAAGCATATGTGATGGCCAATAGCATGATCAGGCACATTGTAGTTGCACAATAATATAAATCTGAATCTTTAGTCATTCATTCAACAATTTTATTGAATGCTACTAATTACTAATATTATTATCATCCGCAGTAGTACTAGTACTAGGAGTAGTAGTAGCAATTACTCTGTACTAAATGTTGTTCTAAATGCTATAGGTATATTATCTTTCTTAATCCTCATTCTACTCCAATAAGTTTACATATTATTATTCTAATTTTCTAGATGTAGAAACTAAGGCGTGGAGATGTTAGAAATCTTGCTGAATTTCTACGGATAGTAAGTACTGAAGCTAAGATTTAGCTCTAAAAGTGTGAGACCCTACTGACTCAGCACCGAGTACTGTGCAGCGATGTGTACCAGCCTAGAAGATGAGAAAGGGTAAACAAGTAATAGCAAAGAATAAAAAGCTAAGAAGGAAGTGAACAGGAAATTAGAATAGAGAATAACGAGGTGGGAATGTTACTGATTTAGAGATATAGGTGGACTCATCTCCAGAGTAGTGATATTTACACTGGGACCTGAAGAATGAGAGGAAGGGCCACCTGGCAAAGTGTTGGAAGGAGCATATCAGGCTAAGGGTATAACAGTGTACACTGAGGCCCTCAGGCTGGACAAAACTCGGTATGTCTGGGGATCAGTATGGCTTCACCTTAGTGCAAAAGGGGTAGAATGGCACAAACTGACATTGGAAAGGTGGGCAGAGGCCAGGATATGTAGAGGCCTTGCAGGCCGAAAAAGGGAACACTAATTTTATTTGAAACGCAATGAGGAGTTGAACGGTTTTTAAGCCATTTATATTTTTAAAAGATTACCTTCAGTACTGTTTGAAGAATGAATTGGGTTAAAATAGGGCAAAAGAAGAAGCAGAGAAGACAATTATGATATTACAGCTGCGGTCAGAGGAAAGGTGATGGTGATTTACTCTAAGCGAAACAAAATTAAAAGTCTAATTTTTAAAAATAAATGTATTTTATTTTATTTTTGGCTGCGTTGGGTCTGCATTGCTGCGCACGGGCTTTCTCTAGTTGCGGCGAACAGGGGCTACTCTTCGTTGCAGGGCGCGGGCTTCTAATTGCAGTGGCTTCTCTTGTTGTGGAGCATGGGCTCTAGGCACGCGGACTTCAGTAGTTGTGGCTCACGGGCTCTAAAGCACAGGCTCAGTAGTTGTGGCGCAAGGGGTTAGTTACTCCATGGCATGTGGGATCTTCCCGGAGCAGGGATCAAACCCGTGTCCCCTGCATTGGCAGGTGGATTCTTAACCACTGCATTACCAGGGAAGTCCCTAAAAGTCTAATTTTGAACATATTAAATATATGATGATTATATTAAATGAAAGAAGGGATATCAAGTGGACAAGTGGGTATCTAAGAATAAAGCTCCAAAAGAGAAGAAATATAGAAGTCAAGAACTTCTTTACTTCTGATATTTAAGCCGGAACTCCTTAATATACTTCCAGTCTTCAAAGGAGCGGGGGAAATAAATGCAATCTCCTAGAGTTTGGGTTAAGAGGGAGACTGAAAAAGATGAAAAGGTATGCTAGAACTGATACCTGAAGAAACTTGAGTTTCTCTAACATTTGAAGCTTAGTCAAAGTTAAAGGATGCAGTAAAAAAAAGACAGTAGAATCAGTCATAGAGATCTGAGGAAAATAGGCAATATGCCCAGGAAATCAGGAGAGAAAGTATTGAAGCCATAAGGAGTTGTCATTGGTGTGGAATCTTGCTGGGAGGTGAAGGATGATGGGGACAAGGAAATGTGCTTTTAATTTGAAGAGTCCCGTTGACCTTTAAAATAGCAATTTTAATATAGTCACGAGCAAAATTCAGAATAGAGCTGTTGTAAGAATGAATGGAAAGAGGTAGAAAGATGAGGTTCTAAGAATTTTGACTATAATGGGGATCAGAGAAATGGGGCAATAGCTGAAGGGTATTGTGGAATCGCAAGATTGTTTCTGTTTTCTTTTCTTTCTTCCTTTCTTCCTTTCTTCCTTCCTCCCTCCCTCCCTCCTTTCTTTCTTTCTTTCTTTCTTTCTTTCTTTCTTTCTTTCTTTCTTTCTTTCTTTCTTTCTTTCTTTCGGTTTTGTTTGTTTTTGTTTCTAAGATGGTAAATACTGAAGCCTACTTGGATTCTCTAGAGCATGGTCCAGTAGGGAGATTGGTGGTATAAAGAAAAAGAGGGGGGAAGTAAAGGAACAAGGGATGTACTCAGATAACAGGGCAGGCGCTCCAGACCTCAAGTGTAAGAGGAGAAAGAGCTCTTCCTCACTAGAAACTATGAAGGCGAAAATATGGAGGGATAGGATGGATCTCTAGACCTGCTCATTTTACAGTGAAGAAATTCTCTTTTAAAGAGTTCGAGTGTTTTCGTAAAAGAAGAGGTAAATTTTGCAAACTGAAAATACAATAGGGAAAGGAAAGCTGGGAGGCTTGAAGATAAAGAGATGTAAAATCAAACGTCACTGATGAGTGAGCAAGAGGCAGATCAGCAAGTACTGACTAGGACACTTAGGGCAGAACGTCCATCTGGAGCTAGTAATCATCAATATGGAGAGACGCCAGCCCTCCCAGGTATGTGATTTTTCTCCAGTAATACTGGCCTCTTGGGTACATACCCAACAGTGGCAGTTTTTAATGTGCATCCAGATTTTTAGATTTGTGAGGACAAGTATGATGGGGGAGAGTGAGCAGGGAGCTCTGAGTAGTGTAATCTAAACTAGGTATGGAGGAAAATGAAGACAGAAAAAAAATGTATGGCTGAAGAATGATGTTAAGAAAGGATAAGAGGAATTGCCTTCATACTTTGTAAATCAGTCCTCTTTATAAGTTGAAACATTTCGGCACATAGCCTTCATACATGCATGTATGTTTGCCTAACACTTACATGTACTCACTGCGTTCCAGTACAGAGCTAGGTGCTTTACAAATATTAACTTGCTCAAGCTTTGTAACTTCATAATAACTTCATAAAGTAGAAACTACTACTATACAATTTTACTAATGAGAAAACTAGGCGTAGAGTAGTTAGGTGACTTTCTCAAGTCCCCACCTTAAGTAAATGGAGCAGGATTTGAATTCATGGAGTTTTGCGGCCGAGTTCATGCTCCTTTTTATGTGTGTAAAACTATTCTAATGAGTTATTCTACTAGGCCATCATGTATATACACGATAAGGTGTATACAAAATGACGGGTTAAACATAACTTGAGGTTCTAATATTTTCTTCCCACAGTCTAATAAATTTTTTATGCAGCTTCTGAGCTACATGCACTTTGGAGCCTAATGTTAAAGTGGTGGTGAACACTGTAAACTGTGCAATTTAAATAACCGAGCCACAAAACTACAAGGTTGTGGTTAAAGGGTTAGATTAGGCATTTGTGATTTCAGGAGTGGCTTAGTTTATATTGATGACAGGTCCAGCAGGTGCCCTTGAAATTGTGAGGCTAAAATGAAGTGATGGAAAGTTCTTTGTGATAAGGAGGTAAAGGAATTAAGAAGATAAGAGATTAACTGGGTCATCCGCACAGACCCTGATGTCTCTGAGAATGAAAGCAGGAGTTGAGATGGAAGATGAGACTGTACTCCATCTTTCAACATCTTTGTAGAAGGAGGAAGGATGATTAGGAAATCAGCTTATGACAGTGATGAGGACGAGAGGCAGTGGAAGACTTGTCCACAATGGATGCATACCCAACTGTGGAAATACAAATGATGGTTTATCCTGCAGGGAATTTTAGGATGTTAGATGGTGGAGGGTTGCAATGCTGACTATAAAGGAAAGGTGACCTTAGTGAGCAGAAACTTGGGAATACTCAAGGTTGTAATAAAATGATGCATGGGCAGGAGGAGACCCCACACCTGTGGGCAGCATCAAGGAAGGATTCACAGAGAAGCCAATACTTGACTTGATTTTGACTTTTGGAAGAAAGGGAATATGTCAGCCAGATGGACCATGGGGAAAGAAAGCATTAAAAATGGAAGACACAGGGGCTTCCCTGCTGGCTCAGTGGTCAAGAGTCCGCCTGCCAATGCAGGAGACACGGGTTTGAGCCCTGGTCTGGGAAGATCCCACATGCCGCAGAGCAACTAAGCCCGTGAGCCACAACTACTGAAGCCTGCGTGCCTAGAGCCTGTGCTCCGCAACAAGAGAAGCCACCACAACGAGAAGCCCGCGAACTGCAATGAAGAGTAGCCCCTGCTCGCTGCAACTAGAGAAAGCCCGCTCACAGCAACGAAGACTCAATGCAGCCAAAAATAAATAGATAAACAAACAAATAAATAAATAAAATCTTTTTTAAAAAATGGAAGACACAGCATATCACAGAATATGATGCTGATTCAGTATTACTTGAGTGTAAATTATTAGGGAGCGGGGGGGTGGGGTGGGGAGTGATGAGACTGAGGAAGTAAGGAGAGGCCAGATCAAGAAGAGAATTGCCTGCCATTTTAAGAAAGCTGAGATTTGTCCTGGATTTGATGGGGACCCACAGAAATATTCCGAGCTTCTGTGGATCACAGTCAGATCTGAACCTGGAGGCAGTGTTGAGGTCTGATTGAATGGAGTTAGATTGGAAGAAAGGAGATCAGTTATGAAGCTCTGAAATAGTCTTAGAGAGACATGATGAAGCCCCAAAGTAGGGAAAGAGAAGTGTAGATTAAAAGAATAAAGTGAGAAATTATAGGAGTATTCAGGAGGAAAAAAGTGACAGGACACTGTTTGAGGAGTTATGGGGTCAGAAAGAGGGAGGAACCCATGATGACTCGCAGGTTCCAGAATGCCTGGGTGATCTGCGCACTGTTCACAAACACAGGAAAGGCAGGAGGAGAAGCAAGGTGAGAGAGAGGTGGCTTCTGCTTGGCTGGTGTTGAGTTTGAAGTGACTGGAGGTTACCTAAGAGGGTTGGGAGTCCAGAGGATAAGAAACTCTCTTTTCCTTTGGCGCTCCCAAAAGAGCAAGGAAGTTTCTAGCCCTTCTAGGAACCTCTAGCTAATATCTTATATTTTGTTGACCTGAATTGATCCTTCAAGGATAAACCCGCTGATCCTTCAAGGATAAACCATGTTGCCTGGATATCGGATACACTGATTATTTTTTTAAAAGACAATCTGGTCATCCCTGGAGCTGAGGGAGGATAAGTTTTCCCCAGACCATATGGCTGACCCTGGGGAAATCTCCATCAAATATCCACTACACGGAAACTCCACCACTGTCAGGCACAGGGCAAATTATAAATAAATTTTTGTCCCAGCTGCCAGGGATCACACAGACCGTGGTAGCACAGAGAAGGGACGTTTACCTATATATCCAGGGGTATTGAGAAAGGTTTGATAGAGGACTTGACTTTTGAGTTGGGTTCTTCAGGACTACACAGAAGTTTTCCCAACAGTGAAAGCGGATGGACAAAGATAAGGGTATTTTGATAGAGAAATAGTGCTCAGAAGCCAGAGGCCCAGACAGCAAGGCCTGATTGGGTTTGTCTGGAGAATTTCCCTTGCTTGTGATTCAGAGACCATGCTCTTTAGGCGTCACAGTATCTTGTTTCTATGTAGAGAATTATACGTCGATAGCATTGCCTTAATCCATTGCACATAATTTTAATTATAACTTTTAATTTTCATTCCACCTAATTTTGACAGTGGAAAAAGGGAAGGGGTGTGTATATTGCACAGTATTATTGGATATAACTACTGTTGTCATAGGTTTTGCCCAACATGACTCATTTTTGGACACAAAGGAGTTTGTATGACAGCTGTTTGGTACTAGCTTTGGGAACTTGAGAAACTTATCTAACTTCTGTGCACCTCAATTTTCTCATGTAGAAAATGAGAGATAATAATACCATGGCTGTAGCCTCATTGTTAGATATAAACACTATAGCACATGTAAAGTAGCCTGTAGATTGTATCTCTCTACCCAAATCAGAAAAATTATTATTATCATCATTTTAATTATTATTATTGAGAATCATGGGGAAATAAACCAAGAGGAGCAGTTTAAGACCTTTTTTGGGAAGAAAAGTTGTAGCGACCAGATTGCAAGTAGATGGAACAGCAGGCGCCAGCCGTCCAAGCTGGCTGAGTGCACTGCCTCTTACAGTCTTTTGGTTATAAAGGAGATAACCCATCAACTGATTTCATCAGGGTCAAAAGTACCACAGCCACGAAAGACAGAAGTCAGAATATTGCCTTCGTCAGTAGCATGAACTACATTGGTTTGTGGAAATAACAACAAGCGAGTTCCTACTATGTGCAGGGCCCTCACTCTAGACATCTTCATATGCTATCTCATTTAAGCCTCCAATCAATCGTGTAAGGATTAATACATCTAAGTGTGCTATTGTTTCAAAATAAAAAAGGAAAAAGATAAATAATGTTGATAGATTTAATAATCAGCCCTGGAATTTGCCTTTATTGTTGCCAGTGATAGATATTGTTGTAAAGATTTTTTGGAACATAAACTTAATACAGTTAATTGTTAAGTGAAAGAGATCACAGGACAAAAACAAATTCCTAGGTTTTAAAAATGAGTCCTGTGGCTTAGGAAAATTTACAGTGGAAGCATCATACTCAAACTAAAACTCAAAATGGGCCATATCTCAAATTACTTATATGGAAATGAAGATAATGTGTTCTGGAAAACCATGTTAGATGACTCAAAAACTAGTTCTAATGTGGATATAGCCCTGGTGTTAAAGATGCATGTGAAAAATTTGAACAAAATCATTCCATGAAGTGCAAGAGTAAAAAAACATATATTTCTAAATTAATCCATGATTTTCTATGGTAACTTAGATATATATGCATATGTATGCATAAATGAGTTGACAGACCGAAAATGATGAGGCAATTAACTATTTAATCTATAATCCAAAAGTTTAAGCATATAAAAAAGCTAAAAACTGAAAACCTCTTTGAGGGAATCTTTCTATCAGAAAAACTTGGAAGCACCTTATAATTGATACCTTACGTTTGTGAATATATGGTAATTTTAGAATATTGTTTAGAGTATTGTAAGATGAATCTTGCGTTCATTGATTTGAATAAGCACATGGTAATGTAATAATTGTAACCACATCCACAGAACACAAAATAATATAATACTAAGGTATCTTAGTGAAAATATAGGCTCTGCAGTCAGATAGACCTGCATTTTAATCTCAGCTCAGTCTCTGACGAGCTCTTTTATACTGAGAAAATTACCACTCTAATTCTCAGTTTCCTCATCTACAAATTGGACCTAATGATATTACCTGCTTATTATTAATGGTAATACTATTAAATGAGAAAGAACCTGCAAAGCACTAAGTGGAATCCTGGCACATCATAAGCTCTAAGTAAATATTAGTTATTCCTATTATTGTTTTAAAGTTGTGGGGTAACATTCTTTTTATGCCCCTTTCTACAGGCTATGGTTTATACCATAGTAGAGTAGTCTTTTTTTAAAAAATTTATTTATTTTTATTTATTTTATTTTTGGCTGCTTTGGGTCTTCATTGCTGCACACGGGCTTTCTCTAGCTGCGGGGAGCCAGGGCTACTCTTCGTTGGGGTGCACAGGCTTCTCATTGCGGAGGCTTCTCTTGTTGCAGAGCACGGGCTCTAGGTGCGTGGGCTTCAGTAGTTGTGGCACGCGGGCTCAGTAGTTGTGGCTCGTGGGCTCTAGAGCGCAGGCTCAGTAGTTGTGGCGCATGGGCTTAGTTGCCCCGCGGCATGTGGGATCTTCCCAGACCAGGGCTCGAACCTGTGTCCCTGCATTGGCAGGCAGGTGCTTAACCACTGTGCCACGAGGGAAGCCCTAGAGTAGCCTTATGTCTACACTCAAAAGAGCAGAAAATCAGAGTTTGGGGATCTGATGGAGCTGCCTGTCATCATGCAGCAGACAGCCTTCAAGCTTGAAGCCAAAGAGAGTCAGATTCATATCAGAAATGGTCGCTATGGGAAAGTAAACACAAACATTATGTTTTTCCCTTTCTTTATTTTTTGAAAAAACATATGGTAGTTTAGAGCAAAATTATAGCATCGTATGGTAGAGTTTATAGCTTATTTAGATGTAATCTATATGACAATTGTAGCACAAAGAATGTATGCATAAATGGAACTCTACTGTTTAAAAAGAGAGAGAGAGATTCTGATTTAAATCCTAGAGCCACAGCTTCCCAGCTTTGTGACCTTAGAAACAATGATTTCACTTTTCTGAGCAACCATTTTCCTTGTTGATACAGAGGGAATAGTTATACCAACCTACAGGACTCTCAAAAACTCTAAAGCCTAGTGATTCTAGAAGAGAGTAAGTGCTCAAGGCATTTGAAGTCCTCTTTCCTCTTCTGCTAAATGTGACCTTGATTGTAAGTAGAAAGCACTTTTTGACACCGTACAGAAAGATGAGCTATTTCAGAGTAGTTTTAAATTAAAGAATCCAAGACAGTCTAATGCAATTCGCTGTATCCCACCAACCCCTTCAAATGAATTATAATCTTTTAATATCAGGAACATAAAAAAGGAGTGAGGCCTATTCATGTGTATAATTAAGATACCAGGGTAAAGTGACAGCAACTGTCAATAATCATAGTCGTGATCATCATAATAGCGAGCACTAATTGAGCGCTTCCTATGTGCCATTATTACTTTACTTGTAATAACCCAATGAATCCCCACACTAACCTTCTAAAAAGAGTTTGAAGTTTGGATGCAGAACATGTAGCCTAGCTTGAGTGCCAGACTTACTATGGGAGGCTGGCTGGCCACACAGAAAGGGCTTTTAAAGTGAAATTACCTTCATAAATTAACCAGTGTTGAGGACCTGGCCCTCAGCCACGTAGGCTCATAAGAACCCTCTCATATATATCCCCAAGTTAATTGGATTTGGAAATGCTGATTCAGGCTTAAAGAAAAAATAAAAGGACTTACAAAAGACTGATGAGTAAATCAGAATCACAGTTTAGCCCTTTGCAATAAGAAATAGCTGTCAAACAAAATAGGTATTTGTGTCTGCTTGACCAGTACATTCCCGCCCTGTAAGCAACTCTGTAGAAAAAAATAAAGCCAAATGATATTTAGGAGGACTCTTGGTGAGTGAGGGGAGTTTGGCATGATTTGACTACTGATTAGCATCAGGCCGTGTTAGTCCAACATATCAATTTCCAGATGGGGCCAGTCCTTCCAGATGGGTTTGGGGTCAGTCAGACATTGAGAGGATTTACTCTGCTAAAATTTGCTTCTTTAACTCTCTATTTGCTTCTGATTATTGAGATAACAAAGCCTTAAGTCTATCTCTGTGAACTAGAATGTTTTTATTATGACTTTTCATATTACTGTTTTAATGCAGGAGTTGGCAAACTATGGCCCACAGGCCAACTTCAGCCAGCCATCTGACTTTGTACTGCCCAAGAACTAAGAATAGTTGTACTTTTTCTAATGGTTGAAAAATAAATCAAAAGAATAATATTTTATTCCACGTGGAAATTATATGAAATTCGAATTTCAGTGTCCATAAACACAGTGTTATAGGAACACAGCCATGCTCATTCATTTATGTATTGTCTGTGGCTGCTTCCTAACTACAAGGGCAGCAGCCTACAAGCTGTGACACTGACTCTGTGGCCTGCAAAGCTTAAAATATTTACTCAGTGTTGTTTATAGAAAAAGTTTGCTGACCCTTGCTCTAATCCATTACTTTTATCAATTAACCTCTGAACAAGCGATCCTGTTTCTCTTACATTCTTGAGGGGGCTACATAGTGTAGCCCACTTGCATCTGACATATTTCAGGTTACCTAATTTTATTGTCATAAAATCTTGGCTAAATCTGGAGCTAGCATATAAAATCATTTGATCATAATTGACAGTCATTTACTGAGCAGTTAGGAGCTTTATGTAATGCTCTTATTTAATGCTTTCCCATCACACTGTCATCTCACATTAATAAACCAAAAAGGAATTAGGAAGGTATGAATCCATTTTCCGGCAAAACTATATTAAAAAATAAAACCAGGTTTTATTTTCTAAAAGGGTGCTGTTCATGAACATCTTCAAAACGATCCCAACAAGGGTCATGGCTAAGCATTTTCTATGTCAAGAGTGACAGAATCAATGCAGCAGAGACTAGGCGGATGATGCAGACAGGTGACATGGACCACACGTAAGAAAAATTGTGTGATCTTCTTTGTTTAATTTTCAGCGTTTAGTTTCCCATTTTTATATAGACAATGATATAGAGGCTATTACTTTAAAAATAAGTAATCATTCAAGCACTAGGCTTGTGGTGAACTGAGTCTTCATGTCCTGTGTAAAGGGGACAGATGTTACTCAGAACCAGTTAGCAGCTACTATGAGGGAGTTAAGGACCAGAGTTTCCAGTCTGGTTTTTCAAGGGAAGTCATAGAACTGGATTTTTTGTCTCACCACATCATGCGAAACTTAAACACCATACAGGTCAAAAAATACCTGTCTTCAGGTCAAATATGGCCTGTGGTCTTCCAGGCTGTAAACTCTGGGTTATAATGGGTAGCCAACATGTCCTCTCCCTCAAACCACATTGCTCTCAGCTAGTGTAGGCCCTGTAACCGGATTCCTGCTCACATCTTCATCTGCAAGGACAGAGGCATATAAGGATGGAGGCAATAAAAGTCACATACGAGGCTTTAATTATCCAAATGGCCCTTTTAGCACTAAATTCCATCATAACTATTGTATCTAACAGGCTTTTGATCTCCCTCAGGGTACTGCCTCCTGATTAAAAGTCTTTTCTGCCTTTTAAAATTCCTCATCCAGTTTTGATGTTCTATGCCAGCTAATTTGGCAGGCTTTCTCTACTTTCTTCTCAAGTCTGTTGGGAATAAAACAAGCCTGAGAAGCAGTGTGCTTGCCTTCATTTGTGTTCTTTCTAGATGTGTGCATTCCCATCGAGGGATTGACACAACCTGCCTTACAAAACCCACTCGCGTGCCCTGCCTTGTTGAAAGCCTCCTAACAAACCCAAGTGTTCATTCCCCCCCACTCAGCTACTTAACATTTTTTTAACAAAAATAGTGAACCAGTTTGAGCTGGAACAAATCTATTTCTATACCTTTGAATCAGCATTCAAAATATCTTTTGATCTGAACCTGAACCCAGCCAAAATTTCGTTCTGTTTGGGACTCTGATTCAAAGAATTTTTGAGAAGGAACCTTAAAAAGAGCAATTCCAGCATGGCCATTTGAAACTCTCCTTGTCTGATTAAGTCTTTTTTCTGATACTCTCATCCACTTCCCACACAAAAGCTCAGTTCCCTGTGGATTATTACTGAGATGTCCTGGAGGGGTCACAACAAATTGGGTGTGCCCATCTCATGAGATGGAATATTCCTTCTTGACTTTCAAAAACACTGTTTACTCAGATTTATATCTTTGATGCCAGGTACAAAGTAGGTATTCCATGAATGTTTATGGAGTAAATTATGGATAATTCCAAGAAGACTTTCTCTTCCGCGTGGTTCCGGTGTTTATTGCACTTACACTCCCCATCTATACACTAAGATTAAATCACAAAAGATCTGAATGCCTCTAAAAAGATCATATTTGTGTAAGTAACTAGGCTTTTCCAGAGAATGAGGCAAATCTCATGAACTAACTAGTCATTTCTTCTTATAACCTGGGTTTCTAAAACATAAAAACATTTTCTAAACATGTGGAGACCAACCAGAAGGAAAAATTAAGCTCAATTTAAACTCAAAATGTTTCTTAAACTTTTTCTGCGTAAGGAAAAAACACATAAATAATTTTAGGAAAACAGAAGATATTGCCCTTGACTTCTTAGAACTTGGCATTATCACGTAGACCACCATAGGCCAGTGGCAGTAGCCAGGGCATGGTGAATGTTGCAACATACAAGTGATGGGCTGAGTATCAGAGGGGAAAGAGGGGGAAAAAGTTAAGACCCAAGGTTCTTGTGGGGAGTAGATGTTTCTGGAATTAGACTCATTCACTAGCACTAGTCACCAGGACAAAGTGCTGAGACTACCACAGCTTGCAAAACCTGAATGATTTTATTCATCTCATGGTTCCTGCTTTCAAAGTGGGAGTGGGACATACAGCTGATCTAATTCAGCCCAAAAGATTTGGATGAACAAATATCTCAAGTCCAGAGCACTTTCCCAGTGCACCTTGCTTACCCTCCACTTTTCCACTCACAGCCCCATTTTCAAAGGAGCCTAAGTCTGAGGATGAGCAGCGAGAGAATCACCTGGGGGAGACTTTTCTCCAACCAGTTGTGCAAACTGGGAAACCTGTCATACTATGACACCTCCTGATCCCAATCACTTATATCCAGCCAAATAGCTCTCAAGTCCATTCACTTCCCCCAATTTCCCTGCCCTCCCTCTGGACCTGTTTTGACTGTGAGCATCTTTCACCAGGACTGCTGCAGCAGCCCCCAAATTGGTCTCCCACCACTCTGTTTACCCTTCTCTATCATGTTATTTTCTGACTTGAAATTTTCCATTGACTACCTGTAGTTCAAGATGCAAACTAAACCACATCTCACTCTCCCCACTCCATCTCTGCTCTCTGGTCACAGTGCCTTCTCTGGAATAGTTGCCTTCAGGAATATGCCACATAGGGCCTTTGTCCGTACTTGAAACATCCTTACCCCACTCTTACCTTTGCCTAGTTAATTCATTCTCACTCTCCAGAATGAAGTTCAAATATTAATTCTTCAAGCAAGATTTCTCCAGCCCTTGATCAGGGCCCCAGTTATTACCCTTTGCTTCACCACATCCTTTTCAGCTTTCTGTTCTTCACTGGTAAAATGGAAATAATAATAAAGCTCATCTGTTAAGAGTAAATTAAGACAACACTTGTGAAGCACTTAGCAAGTACCTGGCACGTGGTAAACACCAAATGAATGAGCTGTTGTTATTATGCATTATTATTGTTAGTAGTAGTGGTTGTTGTAGTAGTGGGTGGGTCTGGGTAGGAAATAATGACATGAACTAACTAAACCAGATTGCCTAGGTTTGAATCCTAGCTCTGGATATGACTAGCTTGTGAATCTGCAAAAGTTGCTTAACTCCTCAGTGCCTCCGTTTCCTTATCTGTAGAATGGGAATGTTATGTAGTAACTGCATCATAGAATTTTGAGGATTAAATGAGTGAATATAGTGCAGGGCCCAGCATGCACGGGATTCGTATTCCTCCCCGGAGAGACTCTACTTCTCAGAATAAGACAGGGCTCCTCCAACACTGGAAACTGGCTTGGGAAACTCAGGGGACTCAATTTTTTCAGATTCCTCAGAGATTAAACACTAAGCATTTGTCAAAATATGATAGAGCTGTAATTGCATGTCACTATTAGCCTCCAGGGTCTTGGAGTAGAGCAAAGATTTATCACCAACATTTTATTGAATTGTGTGTCAGGCCACTTCCAAATTAAAACTAAATTGATCCCATTGCACCACAGCATGTCCCTGGTTAAAAAGCCAAATAAAAACCCCTCCAATAGAAGGTGAAGCCTGCCCCAAAGTATCACTCCAAGATGATTTTCCACGACTCCTGTTTGAGGTTTGCTAATGGGATCCCCAATGGCTTCTCACTTGTGGGCAGCATGTCAATTGAGTTCCCATTTCCAGGGTATGGTCCATAAATTTTAGCCCCAAACGTGGTACTTGCTCACCAAGAGATACAGCTTCCTGTGATGGATTTATTTTGACCAAATTCACATGAAACCAAAGTACAAATTAGATAATGTCAATGTTTTACATTATAATAGAGACCTTTGTGTGTGTGTTTTTTTCAGAGCCTTCTTTTCAGCATTAACAATAACAACAATGAAAATAGCTGTTATTTATTGAGCACTTACTATGTGGAAGGTGTTTCCCATGTATAATCTAATTTAGTCCTCAATAACCCCGTGAGTTGCCTACTTTACCCTCATAGAAAATGAAGATAAAGCTGTGATAACTTATCCCCCGGAGGTCAGAATACTATTCAAGATTCTTTCAGTTGCAAGAGACAGGAACTCAATATAGGCATGCTTAGGAAAAGGGGGGTTTGGAGGGTAGGGTGGGGTGGTCTCAACCTGATAAAGATCCTAGAGGTGTTCACAAGGAAATCCTGCAGGAACCAGGCCCTCGGGGACGGGAACTAAGGACTGTCCATGCCACCAGGGGGCGCTGTCTCATGCCCTCGTTCCCCATTCATCCCTGCTCATCCCTTTTGGTCTCTCTTTTGCAGATAAGCTCTCACATATGAGGGGGAAGAAAGCGGCCAGTACCCCCATGTGGAAACTTCCAGGGAAGAGCTCTGATGGGCCTGGTGTGGGCCATGTGCCTATTCCTTGGACTTGTCCAGGAAGACATTATACAGTAATGGGCAAGAGGAAGAGGCTGACCAAAGAAAGAGGAGAGGCTGACCAAAGAAAGGGGGCAGGTTTTTATCAGGCAAAAGGGGATGGGAAAATGAGTGTTGGTGACAAAATCAGCAGCTTCAGCTTCTACTAAAGTCGCAAAGTAGTGTGATAGTATCAGCACAAATCCACCTGTTCTTGTTCAAAAGCCTGCTTCTCTGTCCATTATACTTCTCTGTTTCCACATAAAGGTGAATTATTGGGGGGCTTCCCTGGTGGTCCAGTGGCTACCTGTAGTGCTCCGTGCTCCCAATGCAGAGCACCTGGGTTCGATCCCTGGTCAGGGAACTAGATCCTACATGCCGCAACTAAAGATCCTGCGTGCCGCAGCTAAGACCCGGCGCAGCCAAATAAATAAATAAATATTTTTAAAAAATTATTTGAAAGCTTACTGGACAGGAGGTTGGAGTGGTTTCAGGAAGACATTTCACTTAAACTCCGGGAAAGCAAAACATGATTCAGTTGCTTACCTCCTCAACTCTGACCACGCATTATATTTTCGGTTGTATATTTATCACTGACTAAAATAATAGCAACAGTAATAACAGCCACCTCAACATAATCCAACTAGCTGTGTGATGTAGGACAAGTCAATTAATCTCTCTGAGCCTGAATTTCACTATCTGTGATATAGTCTTTTGCTAATAAGGTAGTGATGGAGAATTGAATCTAACAATGTGTCTGAAGCACAAGGCAGTGTCAGTGTAGGCATACCTCATTTTATTGCGTTTTGCTTTATTGCACTTCATAGATATTGTGTCTTTTACAAATTGAAGGTTTGGGCAACCCTGCATTGAGCAGGTCTATCGGTGCCATTTTTCTAGCAACACTGGCTCCCTTCATGTCTCTGTGTTACATTTTTGTAATTCTTGCAATATTTCGAACCCTCCACCAGCAAAAGGATTACAAGTCACTGAAGGCTCAGATGATGGTTAGCATTTTTTAACAATAAAGCATTTTTAAATTAAGGTATATACATTGTTTTTTTAGACATCTGCTATTGCACACTTAATAGATTACAATATAGTGTAAACATAACTTTTATATGCACTGGGAAACCAAAACATTCGGTCTGGAACTGAACCTTCAATATCTCCAAGGTATGTCTGTAAAGGAAAGGCCCAGCAAGCGATTAGACCAGTCTGGCTCTAGACTGTGTTCATTTAACTGTTTCAAATTACTGTCTCCATTAGCTCACTTTTTTCCTTGGCTTGGGAGCCTTGTGTGGCCTAATAGTTTTAAAAAAGACTTCATATTCATTACAATTGGGACTCACTTGGTAGCTGCTTTCTTAATCAAATAGTTGGTTAAGTTCAGTACATTTTTTAAAATGGTTAACATTTTGTTTTAAGTAAATGCACATTTGTACATCCTCCAGTCAATATTTTAAGACAGAACCAAGGCTTTTGAGTATAGATACATTATTTGGTTTTCACCTCACCTTTCATGTCAGAGTGCATCAATAACGCCTTACCTACCATGTCCAGCTTTAATGTCTTTAAAGTAGAGTGAGAACCTAAGGATACATTGTGTAGCAGTATAATGCAGCATCCTTCCAGATTTTAATTTTTTCTTGGATTTGTTTTTTTTAAATAGTTGTTTCCCCCATCCCTACTTTGACAGCATTTTTTAAGCTATTCTCTGCTGTCTTTTCAAAACATTTAACCAAGTATTCATAGAAACATGTGTCTTTCTTCAACTCTGCTTCATCAGTTCACATAATATTTCATTATATTTTGGAATAACAATAGCAACTATAAATGTCATTAACAGGTTTGGAGGTGAACACGACTGAATCTTGGTGAGTCAGTGTGCCAGACAGTTGTCCAACTTCCCTGAGCATTCAGGATGCTTGGGACATTAGTCAATGTCCTACAGAAATCAGTTAAGAAAAAAAGTCAGTGGTGTACGTGAGAAAGGCCCCAAACTATTTACCTTTCACAAGTCCTCTATTCTACCCATATACATAATTTCCCCTGCTTTGCATCTTATCTTACTCTGTTATGCTCTGGGGCAAAGTCTACCCTCCTTCGGTTTCCAGCCAGGTTTCAGTATTCATTCATTTTCATGCATTCAGCAGCCCTGCACGGAAGACTCCCCCTTATGCTGATCTTGTGCTTGAGGCTAGGGGTAACCCGGATGTAAATGACACAGGCCGTGGACCAAGAGTTCAGGATCAGGTGTGTTCAACTGCCCCTCCCTTGTACAGCCCTCCTTAACCTCTGATCTTATGTTCAGTTCCCCAAAACAGACCTTGAGACAATGATTCTGGTGAAAAGGGTTTATTCAAGAAGAGGTTACATGAAGAAGGCCAAACAGGGCAAGGTAACAAGCAAAGTTTCAGAGAAGACATTACTGGCTCAATCCCACTGGGAAAGTCCGGAGACAGTGTAAGTAACCCTTAGATTTGTCCTGATCAGGACACAGGAGCTGGAGCATTTATCCCCCATCATTGTTAAAGACTATCCCCAGGGGGTGCACGTTCCCAGGCATCTCCCGACTCCTTATTCACAGAGTGAGGATAGCCCACTTGCCCATGAAGATTTAAATATGATTGTCTCAAACTACCACAATCTCATAGTGGGAAATAAAGTACACTTCAACTGTCTCAGAGAAGGAGAGAGGGGATGGGTCCGACTTTTCTCTAGTTCCCTCTGACTTTAACCCCCTACTTATACTAAAAATCTTCTAATCTGCCTTTCCTTTCCTGTATAACATTTTTCTATACCCCCTGCCCAAACTCCCCCTCTCCCCCAAACTGGATAGCTTCCTCTTATTTCACTTCTCAAAGTACCTTTGACTCATGCTTATATTTAGCAAATTTTACTCAAGGTTTGTGGTGATGGAGATGGGCTACGTCCCCAAATAGCAAAGCAAATTTCTTAAAAGTGTAGGAGAGATGTCCCTGTGCTTAAGAGCTTTCATCATTTTTCTCACTAGGGAATTTTCTCTGATTCTTTCTCCTACCAGTGTTCAGCCCTCCCACAATTACTCTGGGTCATTCTCTCTCCTAGAATCTTCATCCCTTTTCTTAGCTCACTTGCCTTCAATCTCACATTCTGGGGCCTCATCTTTATTATTTAGTGTTGGTGTTTCCCCCACAAATGCCAGGTCATCCTGATAGGAATTCTGTGATTGGCTCTTAAAAGAACCATTTTTTCCTTTTTTCAAGCACATGAAACATATTTTTTGTTAGATTGGCAGTTGTTGTTATTAACTAGATTTTTTCTTATTTCTTGCAATCAGTTTTTTAAATTAATTAATTGATTAATTAATTAATTTATTTATCTTTAGGGGAATTTTATGTATGTATATACATACGCATTTATTGTAGCTCTTGCCATCTGTTCCAGTGTTGTTTTTTTTAAAATAAATTTATTTATTTATTTATTTTTAATTTATTTTTGGCTGTGTTGGGTCTTCATTGCTGCACACGGGCTTTCTCTAGTTGCGGCGAGCAGGGGCTACTCTTTGTTGCGGTGCGCTGGCTTCTCACTGCGGTGGCTTCTCTTGTTGTGGAGCACGGGCTCTAGGTGCGTGGGCCTCAGTAGTTGTGGCTCGAGGGCTCTAGAGCACAGGCTCGGTAGTTGTGGCACACGGGCTTACTTGTTCCGCGGCATGTGGGATCTTCCCGGATCAGGGCTTGAACCCATGTCCCCTGCACTGGCAGGTGGATGCTTAACCACTGCACCACCAGGGAAGTCCTGTTCCAGTGTTGATTCAATATGGCTTATGTCACAGCTACAGAGTGGATCTTCATCTGTTTTAATTGAGGAGAGTTGGTTTTTATCTCTATTCCATTCGGCTTCTATGCAGTCTCATTGGTGATACCACGCACCTCCGTGTTCAGTGAGGAAGTCTTATCCTTTCTGAATTTTCTTTTAGGAAAATGTTCTCCCAGGCTGACTGCTGTAGGAGTTATATCAGGTTCCCGTTCTCCTGAGTTCCTTTCTTTGTTATCTAGCCAAGGTCAAGTCCAATCAGTGCCTTTTCCAGCCTTTTCTGAACAACTTCATCCTTCCTCTTGCTAACTCCCAGTTCTCCCTAACTTACTCTAGTTCTTTTCCTTGATTTCGCTATTTTTTTCCCACATATCATCCACATTGGTTCATTATTGTCTGTCCCTCTATTGTATGGTTTTTCCTCAGCTTATGCAAACTGATAGCTCTTGTCAGTAAACCAAAGAAATGTAATTATAATATGAAAACAAGAATCGGGTTGTGTAATTAATTCATTTAATAAACAATTATTGTGAAGTGTAGTGTGCAAAGCATTATGGTAAGCACTATGTAAAATTTATAACATAAACTCTACCTCCAGTAATTTTATAGTTCAGTAGGACAAAAAACATACACGGAGAGAAAATTATAACCAAGTTAGACGTTGGTAAAGGCGTTAGGTACAGATAAACTACTGCAGAAACAAATTAAAAGTTTGCAAATTTTCTAAATTACCTCCCCTCATTGTGGATGTTTAGCCAGAACTTAGTTTTTCTAATCTTTAGTAAGGGTCATGTCTTGCTAGGGTGTCTGTGTCTAACAGTACTTTCCAGAAAAGGGATACCTCTCATTGACAGTTCTGAAGGCCTTCATTTTTCTGACTACAAAAGAAATAACATCTTCTCTAGAGATTGCATCAGCATGCAAGATGGGAAAAAAACATTTGATTTGGCTTTTAAAAATACCTGAGAGCAAATTCTGGGTTTTACTTAATTTTACTTTTGGCCACTGGATAGAATCATGACTAATACAAGCACTTACTAATTTTCTTACTTTACTCCTCTGAAAGCCATCTGTATGATGAGGATAATAGCAGAGTTGTTGTGATCAAAGAAATCAAGTGAATATATTTCAAAATACATAAAGCACTGGGAATTTGGTGTATTATTATTAATAAAAGTAAATGAAAAATCTGTAAACAGATGAGAAAATAAAATTCCAGCCTTAATCAACAAAGAACTGCAAAAATGTGGGTGGGAGAGTCATCATTCTGCCCCATTTAGAATGGTTTCACTTAGATTTCCTGGCATCTATTATCAGGGACAATTGTGTGTTGCACATATAATTTTCTTTTCTTTGTCAGACCTACATGCAACATTTACCCTTCTGAGAATACTTAGGATACAGAGTGACATTTTTAAGCTACCCGTGAAGATTCACTTATCTCAGTGGAGTTGTTTTATGAAAGGTACAGGATACAGCAGCTAGAGCACAAAAGAGGTAGTCAGCAGATAATAATATAAGTAGTGATAATAATAAGGCTTTGCCTACGTACAATTTTTTTCTCTTAAAATCCATATTCTGGCTACATAATACATTCTTTTGTTCCTGAGTAATTAAATAATTCTAATACATAATGTGTTGTATATTAATAAATTGAGAGAGGGTAGGAAATAATTGTAACAAGTATTATCATAGTAGTACTTTGTATACTGTGTATCAATTATAATTAATTGCTAAGTACTGCTATCCAAAATCTTATCACAATTTATAGCCTAATATAATTTATAGTCATTTGCACCTAGAAATAGTATCAGGTATTTGTCAAGTTTATCTTAATTCGATTACAATCCTTGCCAGAAATTTATTTTTTTCTACTCATAATGTGCTGAAGGAAAAGATAGTTTTATAACTTCTCCCTCTGGCCTGTTCAAATACTTAACAAAGGAAATTTCTCTTTATTCTTAATTTTACTTTTGGTCATTTTCTTTTATATTAGAATCATGACTAACAACAAAGAGTAATAGACCGTCATTATCATTAAAATAACATGTAATACATCCACAGATAACTAAATTATTCAACATTTTTGTTCTTCATATTCTTCTTGACTCTTTTCCCAAGCTGAAGATAAAACTTATTCTTGCTATGATTTACACTTCTCTACTCTTTCCCCTGACCAGGTATGTATAAGACCTGTGGTCATGCACTGAAAACGCCTAATTCCATTACTTCCCTAGCCTCAGCCTCACTGCTTTTCAGAACCTACACAGCCTGGCTGAGGCAGATATAATATGGCACTTAGCATCATTTTGGGGTGTGTGTGTGTGTGTGTGTGTGTGTGTGTGTGTATACAGCTTTTTTCCTCTTCACAAAAATGGACTAATCATGCTACTTCTGGTAGTGGTAGTAAGAGAGGGGGAGGGCAGGGGGAAAAATTCCCCCCCTCCCCCATGAAGAGAAGAATAAACTGAATAAAATGATTAAAAAAAAATTTCAGGGCACAGGAAATTGACCAAATGCCAACAACAACTTGAGAAGGTTTACTCAGGAATAACTGATGCTTCCTTGGTAAATAATGGTGACCTTATAGCCTTCTTACAATACGGCCATTTCTACCCCTCCTACACTTAAGTAGTTAAAACCTATCACTGGGGTGTTCTTAGTGGGCTTAGTGTGAAGTAGGTTACAGAGCAGCTAAGAATTTATAGGAGGATTTTGGTAATGGGAGCCAAGAGATTGTAGAACAGATAATAAATGTTCCATGCATGCCTGGCTAACTGATAAACTACACATGTGTATGTGATACCCCAGGGAACCAAGCAAGCTTGGAGAGACATGCAAACATGCTTTGCCTTTGAATGTGTTCCTCACATTTAGGATAGCTAAAACTAAAAAAAACTGATGCTATCAAGTGTTGACGAGTTGTGGAGAAACTGAAACTCTCCTGTCTTGTTAGTTGGAATGTGAAACAGTGCAGCCACTTTGGAAAACATGTTGGCAGCTTCTTAAAAACTCAAATATAAGTTTACCATATGACCCAACAATTCCACTACCCAAGAGAAATGAACATTTGTGTCTGCTGATCAACTTTATGCAAATATTTATAGCAGCATTACTCAGAATAACTTCAAACTGTACAGAACACACATCCACGAACTGCTGGATGGATAAACAAAATGTGAGATATCCATACCATGAACTATTGTTCAGCAATGAAGAAAGAACAAACTACTAAAACACTAACAATACAGATAAATCTAAGAAACATCATGTAAGTGAAAGAAGCCAATCACAGAAGCTTACATTCTGTATGATTCCATTTATATAATATTCTAGGAAAGGTAAAACTGTAAAACTATAGTGACTGGAAACCAAGCAGTTGTTCTCAGAGGTCAGTGCTGGAGGCCTTAACTGACTGCTAAGGGATATCAGGTACTCTTGAGGGGTGATGGAAATGTTATTATTAAGTTTGAAAATGCTTGTAGCTGCATAACTATATATATTTACTAAAAGTTTTCAACCTGTGCACTCAAAATGGGTGAATTTTACTGTATAAAAATCACACCTCTATAAAGCTATAAAAACATGGATTAAAGATCCTTTTCTTATTTGCTAGTAATCCCCACGAATGAAGGGAGGTGTCTAGAAGCCTCTAATTTTTGAAGTCCCTCTTTACAATTTTCATATTATGATTTAGTATTATTCCTATAGTTCTTTTCAGTTTCTCCTATATATCGCAGAATCTCTGTTTCAGTCTCTGCGCAAGCCATTAACAATGTGTGGACAGCACTGGATTAATACCTGCATCTCAGATATTTTATTAAAATTATATACTACTGATTTAATTATTAAATAAAAGTGTTGCTGATGTAATCTGCTATGATTTCTTAAACTTTCTTTTGTGTTTTGAAAGGTTTCTCTACTTTATAAGCTATATATGTAAAGGAAATCCTATATTTATGCTGAAATACTTTTTTTTACCATCATGTAATAACATTTGGCTAGATTTCTGTAATTCAGTTTTGCCCAGTTCTTAATGGAATACCTATGGGAACTCAGGAAATGATTATAATTTGTAATTACATCTAAAACTAAGGCTGACAGTCAACATATTGCCAGACCATAGGGAGCATTTTCATTAATTAAAAACATATGAAGCAGAAACGAGAATTTGAATATGAAAGAGACATTGGCATATGGTTTTCACCTAAGGGAAGGGAAACATTCTTGCTTGAGTATAAAGAATATAAAATTTCTCACTGACATCTTTGCTTGCAGATCAGAAACTCAGACCTTTATCAGCCCGAAACAGCACATCTATTTCTCTGCTATAGTAAGTTATTATTTTGAAGTA
Organism: Balaenoptera physalus; assembly: GCF_965194825.1. NCBI lineage: Eukaryota > Metazoa > Chordata > Mammalia > Artiodactyla > Balaenopteridae > Balaenoptera > Balaenoptera physalus. Next base: position 80,888,372 of record NC_138887.1, on the reverse strand, counting down.
GTGAGACATTGTTCCCCACCCCACTCCAAAGTTCTTCTTAGTCAAGTGGCTTCAGAGATTGCAACCCCCAGAAAACAATGAGTCAGACAATGACAGGTGGGCACACTAGATCTAGATAGTTCTCTTCTCATCATTTTGAAGACTTGGAAGAAATCATATCACTAGAAATAATTTTATGAATAAATCAAGCTTTTAAAAAGCAGGGACATGAAGCCTTTAAAAGAGAAGAGATAAAATAAGTACAGAAATTCAAAGGGAAATGGATGCTATAAGGAAACTATACAAACGAATTTAACAGCTAAATTAAAAACAGCTCATTCAGCTCAATGTTAAAGAAACAAACAACCCAATCCAAAAATGGGCAGAAGACCTAAATAGACATTTCTCCAAAGAAGACATACAGATGGCCAAGAAGCACATGAAAAGCTGCTCAACATCACTAATTATTAGAGAAATGCCAATCAAAACTACAATGAGGTACCACCTCACACCAGTTAGAATGGGCATCATCAGAAAATCTACAAACAACAAAAGCTGGAGAGGGTGTGGAGAAAAGGGAACCCTCTTGCACTGTTGGTGGGAATATAAATTGATACAGGCACTATGGAGAACAGTATGGAGGTTCCTTTAAAAACTAAAAATAGAATTACCATATGACCCAGCAATCCCACTACTGGGCATATACCCAGAGAAAAGCATAATTCAAAAAGGCACATGCACCCCAATGTTCATTGCAGCACTATTTACAATAGCCAGGTCATGGAAGCAACCTAAATGCCCATCAACAGACAAATGGATAAAGAAGATGTGGTACATATATACAATGGAATATTACTCAGCCATAAAAAGGAACGAAATTGAGTCATTTGTTGAGATGTGGATGGATCTAGAGATTGTCATACAGAATGAAGTAAGTCAGAAAGAGAAAAACAAATATCGTATATGAACACATGTATGTGGAACCTAGAAAAATGGTACAGATGAACCAGTTTGCAGGGCAGAAGTTGAGACACAGATGTAGAGAACAAATGTATGGACACCAAGGGGGGAAAACTGTGGTGGGGTGGGGATGGTGGTGTACTGAATTGGGCGATTGGGATTGACATGTATACACTGATGTGTATAAAATTGATGACTGATAAGAACCTGCAGTACAAACAAACTAACAAACAAACAAACAAAACAACTAATACTAAAAAAAACAAAAAGAAGGAATGAAATACTGACACACACTACAGCATGGCTGAACCTTGAAAGCATGGTCTCACTGAAAGAAGCCAGACACGATAGGCCACATATTGAATGATTCCATTTCTATGAAATGACCCAAAGAGGTAAATCCATGGAGACAGAAAGCAGAGCAGTGGTGACCAGGGACTGGGGTGACAGGAATGAGGAATGACTGCTTATGGGGGGGTGGGATTATCTCTTGTGTTGATGAAAATGTTTTAAAATTGGTTCTGGTGTTGGTTGCACAAGTCTGTGAATATACTAAAAACCATTGAATTGTGTACTTTAAATGGGAGAATTGTGTGATATATTATCTCAATAAAGTGGTTTATAAAAAAAAACAAAAACCTTAGTTAGAAGACGGAAATTCAGAATCTTGAATAAGGGATATAAAGGTCAAATTTAAGAAGATGCAGTGTAATGTAGGGAAAAATGACATAAACAATGAAAAAAGTTAAATATTATCGTAATGGGAAGATAATAAATGGAAATCCAATTTAAGAATTATGAATTTCTTGAAAAATAAATCACAAGAATTGGAATAGAAGCAACAATCAAAAGATACAACTGAAGAACACTTGGCTTACATTGAAAATATAACTGCGTGTACAGATGTTAAAAAGAAAAGTACTGAATTTCTTACATACCCTAGAAAATTGAACTGTGAAGAAATAAATAAACTTAATGCATCTTAAAAATATAAATTAAGGAAAAAAAATAAGATATAACTATACATCTATTAGAATAAAGTGGGTAAAAACTGACAGTAGCAAGGTTGGTGAGAATACTGAGCAAAAGAACTTTCATTCGTTGCTGGTGGAAATGCAAAGTGGTACAGCTACTTTGGAAGACGGTTTGCCAATTTCTTACAAAGTTAAACATAGTCTTAACATATGATACCGCAATTGCACTCCTAAGTATTTACCCAACTGATTCAAAAAGTTATGTCCCTCCAAAACCTGCACATGAATGATTATAGCAGCTTTATTCATAATTGCCAAAAATTGGAGGAAACCCAGATTTCCTTCAGTAGGTAAATGGATAAGCATACTGCAGTACATCTACATAATGGAATACTTATTTATTAATTAAAAAGAAATGAGCAGTCAAACCACAAAAAGACAGATGGATCTTAAAAATGTATTGCTAAGTAAAAGAAGCCAAACTTATAAGGCTTCTTAATGTATAATTCCAATTATCTGACATTTTGGAAAGGTAAAACTATAGCAAGAGTAAAAACATCAGCGGTTGCCAGGGTTATGGGGGAGAGTTGACTAGATGAAGCAAAGGGGATATTTTAGAGTGGCGAAATTCTTTGGTATGACATTGCAAGGGTGATACATGACACTATGCATTTATCAAAACCTATAGACTTTGCAACACAAAGAATGAACCTTAAAATAGTCATTTTAAAAATCAGAAGTTCAGGGGATCCCAAGATGGAATGTAGAATGTGACAAAATAATTTGACTGTTACAGGTATATGAAGCAAAGAGGGAAAAGATTCTGACCTAAGTAATTTTGGAAATGAGGGGCATCTGTAAGATGAAAGCAAAAAAACTGTATGTAAGCCCTGTACTCTAGTTAATAAAATTCTTTCTTACAGTTTACAGGTTAAGAATTCTGATACCACTATACATATATACTGGAATTGAAAAATTAAGTAAATTGATGGCAAATAGTAGGAACAAACTTTCTCACTTTTGGAGTGGGAGGTTATACACAGAAAGAGGAGGAGGCTAGAATAATCCACATGGTAACAGATTAGAGTTAAAGATACTAGTATGAGCTCATTTTTAGTTTACTTTCAATATAGATGGCTATATAGAAATATTTATAGTTATGTGTACATATATGGTTTAGTATACACACATATATTTCCTTGCTCTGTAAACTAAAAGAACCGAGAAACAAGAACACCCCAGTAGCAATGAGCCCACCTACCACCCAGATCTTGGTTCCTAATACCATTCTCCAATAAAAGAAACCAGAGCTACATAGAGAAATGGCTGATTCTATAATAAGAACAGGAAATATACAGGATGAGCATGGAGTATCTTTTAGTGCCAGAAAGTATGTGTGTGTGTGTGTGTGTGTGAGAGAGAGAGAGAGAGAGAACCTAAATATCCACACTGATGAGGGTATATGTCAAAGGGACACAACATCCAACTGAAAGAACTCCCAGTGGCCAAAGTTGGAACAATTTGAACAACAAAATAAATAAAGTAGTAATGGGTTATTATTTAGTGTAAAAGACAGCAATTAATGAGTCCATACTCATACAAATAAATAAAGTAGTAATGGATTATAATTCAGTGTAAAATATAGAAATTAATGAGTCCATATAAATAAATAATTGAATAAATAAATGTGAAGAAAGAGACAAATCTCTCACGCAGAATTCCAAGTCATTTATGTAGATACTCCTCCCTCAAGGAGGTGGAGCATAATTCCCCACTCTTTAAGTGTGGGCTACACATAGTGAGTGACTTCCTTCCAAAAAAAGAGGCTCTTGGGCTTCCCTGGTGGTGCAGTGGTTGAGAATCTGCCTGCCAATGCAGGGGACACGGGTTCGAGCCCTGGTCCGGGAAGATCCCACATGCCGCGGAGCAACTAGGCGCGTGAGCCACAACTACTGAGCCTGCGCGTCTGGAGCCTGTGCTCCCAACAAGAGAGGCCGCGATAGTGAGAGGCCTGGGCACCGCGATGAAGAGTGGCCCCCGCTTGCCGCAACTAGAGAAAGCCCTCGCACAGAAACGAAGACCCAACACAGCCAAAAATTAATTAATTAATTAATTAAAAAAAAAAAAAAAAAGGCTCTTGCCCTCACTTACTACCCTTGTTCTAGAGAAGTCTTAAGACCAGTACCCCAGTGGCAGCAGTGACAACAGTTAGGCAATCCAAACTATGGACTCAGAAAAAACCACTGTGCTAAGAGTCAGGAGCCTGTGATTCTAACCTCCACACAACCGCTGAGCGAAATGTCTGAATCTGAAGTATCTCATCTCTAAAGTAAAGATAATACAATTTACTGTTCTACAGTCAAGAGATTCAATACCAGATGATTTTTAAGTTTTCTTATAACTCTAGGATTTATGATGGCAGGAAGATGTGGTAATGACCTGGTTCTGTCCCTTTCTCTGGGGTCCCACTCTTACTCCAACTAAAGATTGGCTTGGATACTTTGACCCAAGGTAGACCTGCCAGAGTCTAAGAAAATTGTCAAGTCATGACTTCTCGGTCCCAAGTAGTAGTCCTGCAGATTCCCTTTTTCCTTTTCTAGTTCTTTTCCTGACATTTTCAGATCCTTGGCCTTGGAATCTGCATTGGATTTCATAAACTGTGATCAAATACCAAGGAAGTAAATAAAACAAAACTGATTCTGTTCCAAGAAAAGCAGAGAAGCTCTCACATTTAACTCTGGGCGACAACAGGATGTTCATCTTAGCTTACCTGTTTCCAACATCAGCAGGTAGCAAGATTCTTTACATTTCCAAAATAAATGCCAAAGCAACTGCTGAAAGCCAAAGTTAAGAAGGGTAAAGTGTTTGGTACTGAAAATCAAAAAAGCTTTACAATTAGCAACAGCTAATGCTGCGTAGTTGTTTGAAATGTGCTTTCCTTATGTTCTGGTGGTGCCATTAATGAGGAGAAGGGATGAGGGGTCACCAGTTAAGTAGGAGAGCTGGACCAAGGGGTGGGCCAGCTGGGCAGCTGCTGAGGTCAGTAGTATACATGGAGCACTGAAACTTTGCACCACTAGACTATCTGGGAAAGTGATGAGATGGAGCAAATTGTGTTGACCAGGACTCCTTTCAGGAAGGTTATTGGATGTGTTCAGAAGGAACATCTGATAGGCTGCCTGGGACAAAGAGGAACATATCCAATTCCTGGAGGAATGTCAAATAAGCAGCTCATTTTTTTAAATGTTTTTTTATTGTGGTAAATGTCACATAATATGAAACATACTATTTTAACCATATTTAACTGTACAGTTCAGTGACACTAAGTACATTCACATTGTTGCGCAACTCTCACCATCATCCATCTCCCAAATTTTTCACCTTCCTAGACTGAAGCTCTGTCCCCTTTAAACACTAACTCCCCATTTGCCCTCCCCGCCCCACCCCCACCCCTCAGCCCCTGGCATCTACCAGTGTGCTTTCTGACTCTATGAATTTGATTATTCTAGGTACCTCGTATAAGTGGAATCAAACAGTAATTGTCTGCACCTAATGTATATTGGAATGCATTTTTAAGGTTAAAAATGGTACAGATGAACCTATTTGCAAAGCAGAAATAGAGACGCTGACGTAAAGAACAAACGTATGGACACCAAGGGAGGAGGGGGGGTGTGGGATGGATTGGGAGATTGGGATTGATGTATATACACTACTATGTATGAAGTAGGTGGCTGGTGAGTGCCTACTGTATTAGCACAGGGGGAAAAAAAAAGAAGGTACAATCTGTTTGCAAGCAGCTCATTTTTAACATGATCAATAGACTTGAGTTCTACCACTACCATCTTGTCCTCACTAAAGTTGCTTCCAGTTTCTCCCATCTCAATAACTCATCCCCCATTTGTTAAACCCAGAATCTAGTAGATGTCCTTGATTGCTTTTTATGTTTACTGCCCTAATCCAGTCCATCAGCAAATCCCTTTTCTCTATCTCCAAAGCATGCAACACAGTCATTCACTTTCTATGGTCTCAATTCTTACCAGGCTAGTCATTTGTTTCTTTTTAATATCCATATGGAAGGGCATTTTTGTTTTCTTACTTTGCTACTAAGTTCAAGTTTTGCATAGGAATGCTGTATATATATAAAATGCTGCATATATATATGTGCATATATATACATACACATATATATTTCAGATATTCTTTGGGACTTGTTAAAATTTTAAGCCTACCAGTTATCCGATCAATTTCATAACTAATTCACATGCAACTGAAAATAAGGTATATTATTCAATACAGAAATTCCATACTAATTATTAAGCTTTTTTAGATCTTCTATATCCTTATGAATTTTTCATCTTTGATTTATCTATTTCTGTGAGAGGACTGTGGAAGTCTTCTATTTTCAGAGTGTGTTTGTTCAGTTTTTCTTTTCCCTGTAGTTTCTGCTTTATGAAAATTGATGCTGTTACTGAATGCATAGATATTAACAATTATTATATCTTCATTTACAATTTACAAATTGTAGTTTTTAGTAGTATAACGTGTCTCTCTTTGTCTCATTTAATACTCTTTGATCTGAATTCTACTTCGTCTGATAATAAGATTAAGTCCTCTATTTTCTTTTTCTTTGAATGTCCCTGGTAAATTTTTGAGCACCCTTTTGTTTTTAACCTTTCTGAATAATTTATTTTGGATGCATTTCAGGAATAAAGCATAACGCTGGATTTTGCTTTGTTTGAAAATCTCATTCTTTAGAAGGGGAGATAATACCATGTATATTTATTGATACATTAAAATCCTTCACTGTATGTCTGCTTTACTTCCTCTTTGGTGAGGAGTCCTTCCATATTCTTAACTGTGTGAATGTAGCCTTTATAATTAAAGGAGAATTTTGCTGATTATAAAATCCTATTTCATATTTCCTTTCCCTGAATACCTTAAAAATGTTGTTCCATTGTTTTCTAACATAAAAAAAGGGACTGTCAGAATAACATCCTAATCTAATTTTCTTTCCCTCATAAGTAATGTGGCTCTTTGCCTGGAATCTCAGATTCCTTTTTAAAAGTCCTTTAGTTTTACTACAATATGTCTCTCTCTTGAATGTTCTGGGTTGTGTTTCCAAGGTACATGATGATGTGCCCTTTGAATATGAAAATTCAAGGCTTCTTTTATTTTAGGAAAGGTTCTTGAATTATGTTTCTTTAATATTTATTCTGTTCCACAGCTTCTTCAGTGTCTTCAATTATATGAATATTTTATTTCCTTTCCTTGACTTTCATATCTATCACTTTCCCTCAAATGTATTTTATTCCTTTTAAAAAAATTCCCTTTGATTTTTTCACTTTTCTTCTTTACATCCCATATCTCCCTTATTATATTTTCCATGGTGTCTATTCCTTCCTGTGTACCTTCTCATTAGGTCTTCATTTTCAGAATTTTTCTTTTAAAGTCCTTTCCTATGTTATGGCAGTTCTCATTTCATATCTTCTTGTTGTCTAACCATATCATTTCTAAATTCATCTACTTCTGATTTGTGCCAATTTTAAATCTCCAATCATTTTTTAAAGTTTCTTTCAACTTGGTTTGAAATATGGTTACAGTTTTGTCTGCTTTGCAGGCACATTTTTGGTACATTCTCACTGTCTATCAGAATGTTAATCAGTATATTTTTATCAATTTTTCTTTTTATAACTCTGTATGGGGTTATGTCATATTCCTTCTTTGTTTCCATGTTTAAATGAGGTAGTTTTTCCTGTGATGGGAAAGGGATGGGTCAGGGTGATTTCCCAGCTTCATGATCCAAGAGCTTCCCTACTGTACCAAGAAGGACCAGCGCATGGTCTCAGTGTATCAGTGGCTTCCTCTCTCAGAGCTTGCTCTGTTTCAGGGAGGTTTTCTGCCTCCATCCTTGTGTTTACCAGGGACCCAAAGGCCTCACCTTCTGAGACAGTGCTCTCACTTTAGGATACATTTCCTGCCCAATATTTCCTGGGATCTGCTTCCTCTGGGCTCCTTTTTCCCTTAACCCCACATTTGTTGTATTTTGCTCAATTTTTATCCCTTTTCTATCACTAGTCACTCAAGGTGAGGCTTAGTCCTTTGGAGGGAAAATGTTTGCGAATAATTTTGGGAGTGGGCTTTGACTGATTTGTCTATATCACTGTGTAGCTTGAGCCCTTTCCCTGCCTCAGAGCTCATGAAGGCATTCCCAAATATTGCCCATTATTTTACTGAAGATACAGTCTGCGGGAGTTTTTCCTTTGCTATCCTAGATGTTCCATTTGGGTGCAGATGACATAAAACTACATCTTTATCATAATTCCACTGCTCCAGTGTCATTTCAAGACATAAAGCATGCCCTATCAACTTCCAGCTTAAAACACTCAAAAGTTTCCCACAAGACTCAAAACAGAACCGAAATTCTTTATTCCAGTCTACAGTTTCTCACAAGATCAGGTTCCTACCAACCTCTCTGACCTCATTTCTAATCACTCTCCCCTTGCTCCCTAAACCCCAGAGACACTAGCCTTCCTTCTGCTTCTCAGACACACAAGCTTATTCCCCAAGAGGGTCAGTGCCTGGAATAACTCAGAAAGATCTGCCCTGTCCTCCAACCTAAAGCAGTCACCCAACTACTCTCTTATCATGTTGTCTTAATAATCTTCCCACCACTTACCATGGTCTGGTGCCATTCCTGTTTACATAGCCATTTATGTTCTGTCTCCTCTCCATTAGACTGTAGTCTCTGTGAGAGCAGAACTGCTGTCTACTTGTTTATTGCTCTACTCTTAGTGCCAAGAACAGTCCCTGGCACACTGACAGTCACTAAATATTTATTGAGTGAAATACGGAAGAATGGGAGGAAGAGAAGGATACAAAGGCAGAGTTATGAAAAGAGTATTTTGCTTTGGACACAGAAAAATCTGAATTTACATTGTACTTCAATTGCCAATTAGCTTTATGACTTTATGAATCTCTCAAAGACTCAGATCCCTAAAATCTGAAACAAGGAGGAAATATCATCTTTCTCACACTACTTGGGGGAATATTAAATGCAATAACATATGCAAAAGCATTTAGCAAAGAAGTTGACATAGAGAGGTTTCCTTTCTTCCCTTTTCCCACTCTCACCCTCACCTTCCTTCTTTCCCCAATCTCTCCTCCTCTAACTTATACTTATGCCAAGTTAACTAAGATGCACGTCTTTATGACCATTCTCAAACATGGATTTTCTTCTTCAAGAAGGTATCAGACTAAAACTTTGGGTACAAAGAATTCCTTGCGCTTGATCAAGTGCGTATGATTCTCTTAAGACTCTGCAGTTGGGTGATGATCCTTATATCTGTATACGACAATGTCTCTGCTTTCTTTGGTTTATAGCTACACCGGGATAGATTTGTTCTGGTTGTCATTTCAATTCTGGATAATTCCACTAGTATACGAAAAGGTTCATTCTGACTCATTGCTCTCCTACAGACAAGTACAGGAAAAAAGAAACAGAAGAGGGAAAAGGCTTCCTTCTGAATCTCTTGAACCATTCTTCCTTTCACCTAAAAGTCATTGCATAACAGTTCAATTAATAGCAAAATCCTCCAAACATATGAACATTCAGATATTCTTTGATTTTAAAATCCCTAGGTAGAGGAGACTTTCCCTTTATTGTTATCAGTTCTGTTTTTTATTAAATTCTAGTTTTATTGCATTGTGAACAGAGTGTTGCTTACACTATTCATACTTTCTGGGAGATACTGACATTTTCTTTGTTTTTCAATATATGATCAATTGTTGTGAATGTGCCATGGACAGTTGAGAAGAATATGTAGTCTCTATCATTGTGGTACAGGGTTTGATATATACCCACACGATCTACTCAGTTAAGTTGTTTAGATCTTCTATCTCATTAGTTATTTTTGTCTTCTTGATCTGACTTATACTGAAAGATGTATATTAAAGTCTCCTATTATAGGTGTATCTCTAACTATGTCTCCTTGCACCTTCTGTAGTTCTGTTTCATAAAGATGATTGATCTCTTATTTATGCATAAATATTCATGTGTTATATCTTCATTATGGACTATAGCCTTTAGCATTAAAAAGTATCTATCTTTGTCATGTCATAGCTTTTGGGCTTGAATTATTCGTCTGATATTAACATAGCTACCCTGCTCTCTTTCTATTTCCATTTGCCTGGTATAAGTGTGTCCATTCCATTATTTTTAGCTTTTCTGAATCATTTTAAGTGTGTTTCTCGAATATAGCACAGAGTTGGGTTACATTCTGTGAACTAAATTGAAAACCTTATTTGTTTAGTACATAAGTTTTTTTTTAATGACCAATATGTTTTATCTCAACTCTATCAAAATATTTTATGATTCTGTGTATTTTGGTTTATTTGTTATGCTTCTTTCTCTATGAGATGTGTATTTCTTTGCATATGTATACTATATATATATTTACTTTTAAATAAATAACATATAGTATATATTCATGTGTATGTATGTATTGATACACATTTCCTATTTTTGGTATTTACGAAAATTTATATTTTTGTTCTAGTAATTACCTTTGCATCTATACCTTTTAAAAAGTCCTTAATCCCGTTTTTCTTATTTGACTTTTTCCTATTTGATATATCAGGGATTTTTGTTTTTGTTTTTGCTTTTTTGTATCAGTTAATGTTACCTGTTAGCAAATAACAATGAGCTGTATCTATTTTCCTCTTTCCCTCTCCAATATCCTCCCCAAATTTGCATTATTTCTACTTTGTCACAATATATAACATTTATATATTATTCTTCCACCCTCATCTCCACCTTTCCTTTATTCTTATATGTACATGTATCTATTTTATAATGCTCACTTCAGTTCTTTTGCTGAATTTTCTCCAGTCACCCCTCTATTGAATAAAACTCATCCCTAGTAGATTCCTCAGGAAGGCCTGAAGGGCTCATTGTTCCCCAAATTCTTGTACGTTAAAAACTGTTTACATATTTGTTGATATTTGAAGAATAGCTTGGCTGGCTATCGAATCTTTACTTCACATTTTCAATCACTGAGTTTTCTAAAAGTGCTGCTCCATTGTGGCCTTGCTTGAATGTTAACTTTGAAAGGAATTGTATCTAATTCCTTTGCCTTTGTAAATATTTTATCTTTTTGCCTGGAGACCACAAGGAATTTATCTCTGAAATCTAATAGTTTTACTAGGATATGCCTCAGAATTAATCATTCTGGTTTAATCTTCCCAGGTACACAGGGAGCCATTTCAATGTGCAGATTCAGATGTTTTTCTATTTCTAGAGAGGCTTTGTGAATTACAATTTTAATTATTTTAACTCTCTTCCATTATTTTTCTTCTTTATGTATTCCAATAATGTGGATATTATTGCTTCTCTGCCAGCCCTTCTATTATTTTTCTCTTTGACTTTTATTTTTTACTTCATTCTTCATGTCATTTTTAATTTCTTGCTTGTTTTATCACCTTCCTTCAATGCCTCTTATTAAATGTTCATTGGAGTCTATTCTACCTTGGGCTCTTGCAATTTATTCATTTATAAGAAAATTTTGTCTTTTTCTTCCACTTCTTTCCTGAGTTCAATCACCCCTTATATTTTTTTTTCCCTATTTTTGTCTATTCTGGTTTAAGTTCAGAATTTTGGATTCAAGGTGATTTTTTTCATTTCCTCAAATGCTTGAGTATGTTTAATTCTATTTGGACTAAAATTTAAAATTACATTCTGCTCCATGGTTGGTTTTTTTTTTTTTTTTTTTTTTGGCGGGGGGCGGGGTTTCCTTACTTGACCGGTGTCTAAATACTGGTCTTTTCCTCAGTGGTACAGCAGTGGGAAAAGACAATATTTAGGTCCTTCCAGGTATGGCAGCATGAGGTGGACTGAAGCGGATGGAGGCTCCGGGGACCCTGCATGGACACTCCCAATCTTGCGACCCCGGGATAGCAAGGGAGGCGGTTCCTGCCAGGGCGTGTATCCCCAGCGTGTGGCCGTATGCCCCACCCAGCCCTGCGCAAGTCGCCCCACCTCCCCAGCAGGAACTGCCCGGCCGTGACACCGCGAGGCGAAGGTGAGGGTGGGGACATGGACCCCAGAGGCAGCCGACCATGGAGGGGTCTGGCGGAACACAGGGAGGGGAAGAAAGGCAACCCAGAGGCAGTCCCACCGCCATGGGTCCCAGCCACGCGGGGCAGGACCCTCCCGCTTCCCAGCATCCGGGGATATGCGCACAAACCGCCCATGCATGGCACGAGGGAGCTCCGGACGGACCGTGCACTGCAGCCATGGCGGGAACTGTGTAAGTAAAGCTGCGTTTTATATTTCCACACAGTTGAACCTGATGACAGTTAATTAAATGGTGGATAAGGCAAATCCAGAGGGCAAAGCTCCTGTGGTTCGGGTCCCTAGCTGCCCGTGAGAATGACTGGAAACTTTTCCTGACCTGCCCTGCGCATATGTGACAATGAAAAGTGCCAGACCTAGCCCGGGAAAATGCCTGGCAGATTTCTTTTCCTCCCACTTCCAGCAGAATAAGGCATGAAATTAAGAGTGGAAAGTAAGAGTGCGATAGGGACGGACGAAGAAAGCGCGCGCGCGAGAGAAATGGCGGGAAGTCACGCAGCGCCTCTCAAGCGCAAGGGAGGCGAGAGGCTGAGGCTTACCGAATTCTCCTGGATGGCTCCAACAAGGATGGTATCCAGGGCAGGTTCTTGTGGCAGAGAGAATTCAGAGACAGACAGGGAGGTCAAGAAAGCAAAGTGAGGATTTATTTAAGCGATAGTACGCCCCCGGGGGAGAGGAGGCAGTCTCAGGTGAGTAGCTGCACTGAGTTTCTTTGGCAAGCTGGTTATGTGGGTTGTAGAAATGAAGGGGTGGAATATTCATTTGGGAGGGAGGGGTTTGGGGGGTCTTTTTCCCTGATTTTCATCCCAGCTCCACCTTCCTGAGGGGAGGAAGGACTTGGGTCCTCATTTAGCCTTGATCGGAAGTGTCATGGCCTGGGTGCATGATGGGAACTTCTTATCTGCAAGGCTAATTTTATTGTAATGAGGGCATAGTGAGCAAAAGGTTACATTCAGATGCTGGAGATTCCCGCCTTTTCCCACCTTTCTTTGTCTGCCTCTAGGACACTTATCACCCAAAGTGTGTGGTTTCCTGTCAGTCTGGAGGTTCCTGCTTTTCTTTGTCTGCCCAAGGACCCCCCACGCCCCCCGCCCCGCGTTGTTTGCAAGATGCATGGTCCCGCCATTTGGACCTTGCCCTCCTTTCTTTGCTCGTATCTAGCTAACTGCCTGCTTTAGCAGTCTTATGCGAAGTATCTGCCCCTTTAAATTAGATGTGGCGCCTGCCCTTTAAGTCACCTATACTTAAAAATCTCTGCCCTGTAGTCCATGCCTCAAAATATTTGTAGTATTTTTAGATTTAGGGATGATTTAATCTTTTTAGTGACTGACCCAAATAACTCCCAGGCCTTTTTGCTAGTCCTCTTCTTCTTTCTTCCCCACATTTTTCTGGGTCTGCGGTTGTTCTCCACACAGTTTTCCAATGGGACAAGGGAGGGGTGGGAGCATGAGGGATTATACTGAGGAATTTGTTGACTTTTCTCTTTCTATTCATGGTTACTTTGCAGTTTTGACATTCTCTGTCTTCAGTTAATGCTGAGGGTATGGCTGCATGTAGAAATTCCATAGTTATGGTTACTTTGTATCATTTGGGGAGGAAATTTGCTGAGGCTGATTACTACACAGCTTACATTGTCTTTAGCCGGAAGTTTAAAAATGTGTTGTGATGAACAGAATTTGCTAAATTTAATGTGATACAATTTATCAATTATTTCCTTTATGATAAGTGCTTATTGTTTTTGTGTATGAAACTTGTACATGCTAAGGTCATGAGGATATTCTCTTATGTTTTATGTTTATTCATTGAACATTTTTTACCTCTCACATTCAAAATGACAATTTACCTAAAATAGATTTTCTTCTATTGTGTGAGCAAGGAGATCTATACTCCTTTTCCTCTTTCCTCCTGCCCCGTTCAGTCTCCTTATTCTTCTTTTTCAAGTGACTGTCCAAATAACTCGGCACAATTTATTGAAAGGTTAATCCTTTTCCTCACTCCACTGAAATATCACTTTGGCAAATATCAAGTGGCCATATGTGTTTTTATTTGTATAAATTCTCTTTTCTGTTCCATTGGTCTATTTGTCTTTGTGCATCACCCTAAGAAAGCAGTACTCACCGATATATTATATCCCACTAATTCTTTATTTTGGGGGGTGGTGGCTGGGGAAAAGGATGGCAAGAGAAAGCCAACCCCAAATTGCTGGTATGGATTTCTCATTCATTTTTTAAAAACTTCCTGTTTGGAAATAATTTTAAAATCACAGAAAATTTGTAATAGTAAAAATATTAAAATAGTACAAAACAACTGTACACCTTTTACTCTTAAATACCTCAGGGTACATGTATTAAGACTAGGGATATGCTCTTACATTAATAACCAGAACACAGTTACAACTTAAGTAAATTTACCATAATGTTCTTTATTTAATTTACAATTTGTATTGCAATAATATCAATTGATCTGATATTCTTCATATCATTTCCCTTCTTCAGTACAGTATCCAGTCTAGGGGCAGGCTTTGCTTTTAATTGTCACGTGTCTTCTGGCCTCCTCTACTCTGGACCAATACAGCCTTTCCTTGTCTTTTAAGACAACCACAGTTTAAAGTGTACAGTCTCCCTCCTTTTTCAAATAAGACTTTCCACATCTTTGGTTTGTCTGGTGTTTCTCATCTTTATACTCAGGTTACATATTCTTGGCCACAATACCACCTAAGTGTTATTTCCTTATTGGGATATCACATCCTTATTGGGGTATCTACAGAAAATTTTTTACTTCAATTTTTAGAAGTTATTTATAAACTAGGGACAATATGCTTTTATCTATGATAGAGGCTGCAAATGTTTTATCCCAGTTTGTCATTTGTTTCTTTGCGTTTGCTTGTAATGTTTTTGCCTTGCAAACCCTTTTGGTTTTTATGTAGTCAAACTTAAACAGTCTTTTCTTCATGCATCTGCATTTTTCGTTATAATTAGAGAGGAAATCATTTGTATTTTCTTCTAGTATTCATAGTTTGTGGCTTTTTTTTTTTTTTTTTTTTGGCCTTAATTTGGATCTCTGATCCATTTGGAGTTTGTATGTATGTATAGCAAATGAACCTAATTCTATCTTTTTCCAAATGGTTACTCATTTATCCAACATTTATTTTTTTTAAAATTATCAAAGTTGAAGTTATTTGGGGTATTACCTTTATCATATACTAGATTTTTCTATGTAGTTGGATCTATTTTTGAATAGTTTGCTCCAGGGGTCAGGGAATTCTTTTCTGTAAAAGGTCAGGTTATGAATATTTTTGGGCCTGTGAAACCTGTGGTCTCTGTCACAACTACTTATGAATGGGCATGTCTCTGTTCCAATAAAATTTTATTTACAGAGAGGTGGTGAACTGTATTTGGCCTGTGAGCCGTAGTTTGGAATCCTCTGGGCTATTCTATTGCTTTATTTTGTCTGTACATTCATGAGCCAGTACCACACTGTGTTAATTATAGAGGCTTTGTAGTTTATTTTAATATCTGGTAGGGCTAGTCTCCACTCAAAGCCCAATCTCTTCCTGAGTTTATTTTTCTGTGTGAAATTTAGCATCAACTTGTTAGGTTAAAAAGAAAACTCATCAGAAATTGTATTAGGATTACATTAAATTTAAAACCAATTCAGTTTTAATTCTGTGTCTTGTTTGTCCCGTTTGCTTTATCTCAGTTGCTTTTGGTACTTAGGAAAATATGTATTTTTATTGTAAAGGTTCCTATTTTATGAATACTATTTGTACTGCCCTTAATCTCCTTTTTGCTTTCTTATCCTTCTAGTCTCTGATACTCAGTTTTAAATAGAATCTGTTGACTCTGTCCATGACCTATACATCAGTCAATGATGTTATTCTATTTTCCTAATTGTCTGTCCCTTCTCCTCCCATTTTAAAAGTTGCATTCTCCCTACTTCATCACAATTCATAATGTTCACGTATTATTTTTCAACGTATGTTCCCATCTTGTTTTAGTCCTAGCTGTACAATTAAAAATATATTAAATCCTTATTGTATATCCTTTTAATGAATTTTTTTCCAGTCATCTTTGAATGAAGATCGTGCTTTAATGAGTTTCTCAGGGAGCGTACGTGTACATGGTATTCCCTCGGTGAATGAAAGAAATAATGAAAAATATTTTACTTTTTCAATTCCCATGATGCGGCTCTTTTTTTCCATTCCAAGGTAGAGAAAATGGTGAATTATTCTAAACAGTAATAGAAATAATAACACATTTTGAGAGCCTTTGCTGCACTTAGGTCAGCTTCCTCAATTACCCAATCCTGCATATCTTATGGAGCTGGAACCTTCCTATCATCCATTATAAAATCTTCACTGAAGAGACGATACTGGACAGAAAGGGATGATCCTAAGTATTAAACACTATCCAAAATAAAAGTAGGAATAGGAAAAAAAAAAATCAGACCACAAACATGCAAAACTACTACCAAAAAGTCAGAAAGTAGAAGTTTCTGCTGATGCAAAGGCTCTTCACAAAATCATACATTCACTGTTTTTTTTTCTAATAATTATCTTCATTCCATAGCTTTTTACTAACAGTCACATCAGAAGGCTTGACAATTCGGGTGTGTTTGAATATGCCTTATAAATAATAAATAGCATCTCCAGAATCTCTGTCCAGTTCTATTAATAAAACATACGACTGGTTTTCAGGAAGCAGCAAATTCTATGACAGCTTCCACACACTGTCTTCTCAAATTTTAATTTTCCCAGATCTGAGTCACTGTTCTTTCTCTGTAATTTTGTTGAGCAGGGAGTTGTAGCCAAACCTTCCATTCTGTTGAAGATATCTTCAGAAGTATTTTGCCTTTTTTGAGGATAAGACACTATTTCTGTGGACTGTCAGAAACTGTTATGTTCTAATGGAAGATTGAGGCTTCCTTCCAGCCAGATTCTACCCACTAGAGAACCAGTAAACCGGAGCAGCCAAATGCCTATCAAAGCATCATTATTCATGAAGACCCAATAACTCCTAAAGCGTAGAGTTCCATGGGTAACGTTCAAATGGAGAGCACCCAGGAACATAAAGAATAGTTTCCACAATCTCCTCCTAAATTTAGACCAAATATAGAACTTGGCACAAACTTGCAGAGAGACTTGGGTCTGAACGGACTCAGAACTCACTTATTCAGTTACTTATGCGGAGGACCACAGTCTGTCCTAAAATATCGGGCACCAGCAGATGGAGAGGGACAAAGAAAGATAGCTCGCTGTTGTCTTTTCCATGTCATGAGACAGACCTCACGTAAACATGGCCAAATGGACATCAGACTCTCATTAATATCACCCATCTGAAAAGTCATTCCTACTCTGCAGTAAAGTAAATAAGCAGTAGCTCACAATTTTAGAAACATGACTTTAACATTCTCTATGTTTTGAAGGCAGAGAGAAATCCCTCTTATAAAGAAACATGAAAAAGAAGGGACAAGTATTTCTTATAAATACATTCTTACTAGTTGCTGTCATGAGTACAAACATGAACAGAGTGCTCAGAACTACACATGTGAATTGGTTCTGAAATAAATTGACTGCAGAGTGGTATCACAGCAAACTCCAAGCCACAAGCAAAAAAAATTTTTTGAAGTCACATATTTAATCCTGCCCTTGAAAATTCATGGGCTACTTGAGAAACGGAAAAAAATGCTACTTCCTTTAGATGATCCAAACCACTTATTTATTTTCCTAAACTGTGACTCTGGAGAGAGTAGGGGTAGGTAGTCTTGCATCTCTCATAGCCTGGCTTGAAATGCAACCATGTCAAGATCCATCTTCAGCAGATGGAACTGAGCTTTTTAAATATTTGAATATTAAAGACTGCATTGCCCCAAATTAGGAGCAATGGATATGTTGCTGACATGTTGACTTCCAATTCTATTGAAGCCATCTTCCCAAGGAGAAGTTTAAAGGGCACTGTTGGAGTGTTGGGGAGCAGTTGTTCTGATTAGCCTGTGTTTGCTCACGTGATGGCCTTTCCCATAGGCCAGATTGGCTGGAGGAGTGGAGCAAGGACCCTCAGGATCTGAGATAGAGCTAGACTGCTGCAGGCTGTGTGCTGGATTCCTTCCCCCACCCCAATCAATGAATTGTCATGGCAACCAGATTTGGAAGAATCTGAAACAGAGGCCAGAAGGCTAAAACGTGCCTAACCAGGAATAAAATCTGTCCACAAGACCAGGGTGATTCCAGAGACAATAGCCTGAGGGCTCAAATGAAATCTGATTTACATCTGAGTGAACTTCCATCCTCATTTTATCCCTACTATTTTACACTGTCCCCAGACTTCCTTTAGTAACATCAAGTCTCTGATAGGCGAAGAAAATTGGTCTCGGTTCCTGGTTGCTAACCTTTGTCCTGGGGGCGCATAGTTCTTACTTGCTCAGTTGAAAAGTACCTGAGTCCCTTAGCAAGCAAGTTACCTACATTGAAATTCAGAACCAGATGGACCCTGGCTGGCCTCTTTAAGACTTTCAAACATCTCTGCTCAGAGCATCTCAAGTACTTGTACAGAAATAAAAAGGTAGAGGATTTGATTCAGAAGTACGAGCTTTTAAGCTGCATGTATACCAAAGCATTTCAGAATGAGAAATGTAGGCGGTGACTATATTAATTTATTTGATCAAAAAATATTTTATGAAAAATAAAGAACTTACTACTAATAATAAGACCAATAATGGTAAGACTCTTCCCTTATTTCTGCTTGCTAACTGATTGGTTAATTAGCAGATATGGCCATCTGCTGTAGGGTAAATCTCTTTCTGCTCTGAATGCCATGCATTTATATTTCTGCATTTCCACACTTTTGTCTTTGAGATGGAAACTTTATGGACACCCAAGAGATGATACTACAGGACAAGCATCAGCAATAAGTCTAGAATTTAATCACTAAATAAATATTTGCTGATCACTTACAATGTGTAAGAGTGACCTTATGTAGGTAACTGGGGATAGATTGATGAGTAAGATTAATCCTTTGCTATAAGGGATATGGCTGGCTATCTCTTACCATCTAAATTTCCCCAAAAGTTCTGTCATACTTTTGACTCAACAATTCTGCAAAAGTAGCGTAAGGGCAACTCTCTTCTCCGCCATTGCAACATTTACCCCAGAAATTAGAAAATGAGAAACAATGAGACTCAAATCTGAAGACTACATTCCTTATGCTCAGTTGATATAATGAAAGGATCTGCTCCTTCTTTTTTTCTTATTTTCCATCTTCAAAATGAATGTCCTGTGACATTTTAAGCCTTCAATTAGAATTAAAGTTCTTTGGAGTAAATAAAAGAGAATTCTGAATAATCAAATAAGAAAAAAAGAATCTATTTTTTTCCTTCAAATTGCCTGTCAGAGTCTCCACCCCAAAGTCGTGGTCAGTGTAAGCTGGAAAGAAAGACTGTTGCGTGCAATGAGCTTTAGTTCTCAAACTGAGAAACCTAACAAAAGGAAGGAAATTAACCAGGGCCTGGAAAAGTTGACTTGGGAAACTGAGCTGGGTCTCTAAACTGATTCTCCTGTCCTTGTATATGATTTAACTATGGGGAGAAACAGTGGGATTATTTACCTTTCTACCAAGTTATCTTAAGAGTTTGTTTTGGCAAAAGATTTCCAAGCATTAGGAAATTGCAAAACTTTATATTAACACGTTAAAAGGAAAAATCTGCCAAGTCTCAAACATATGCATCTGAAAGTACCTGGGCTATGACCCTGAGCCCTGTGGACCTTCATGCAACTTACCTTTGGGACCTGTGCATGTGATTCTATGGTGTGAACTAGAGCAGTGCACACCCATCCCAAAGGAGACAGAATCCTCTCCTTGACCAACTTGAACGATGCCCTTCAGAATGCTGTCTTATTTGAGCAAACTTCATTTGTTTATCCTGTATCTAGCCTTTCCTCTTTTAGTCACAGAGACTCCCCGAACTCACCATCTCCCCATTTCTGGGTATTATGGGCTGAATTGTGCTCCTTCCCCCAAAATTTGTATGCTGAAGTCCTAACCCCCAGTACCTAAGAATGTGACCATAGTTGGATATAAGATCTTTAAAGAGGTAATTAAGTTAAAATGAGGCAAAGACAAGAAGGTCATGAGAAGATACTCGGAGAAGATGACCATATACAAGCCAAGGAGGGAGGAAGAAACCAACTCTGCCAACACCTTGATTTCGAATTTCTAGCCTCCAGATCTGTGAGAAAATCATGTTCTGTTGTTTAAGCCACCCAGTCTGTGGTACTTTGTAATGGTGGCCCTAGCAAACTAATATAGCAAGAAAGCAATAAACTCAATTTTTTTTTGTTTTGTATTTTTCATCTCTGTGATTCTTCATGTTTTTATTAATAAATGCTGTGTTATCAGATAGTATTAATATATATGACTGGCATTTATAAAGCATTTAGTAGAATTTTGAATAAATTTAAAACATAATTATTCAATTATGTACTGACAACTATTATTTAGAAACTGACAGACTAACCTTCTAAATATAGGGAGAAGACTGAGATAAGTAACAGTAAAAGTCATAGTCCTAAAAGTCAGACAAGTAACTGTTTTAGTACTGTTGAGAATAAACATTGAAATAAGATTTCCCTTGTTATATTATTCTTTATTTTAGATTATAGCCTAACAAAACAATATTTTTAACATATGTATTGCTTTTCTGATTGCACTTAGAAACATGTGGGTATAGGGTGAATGTGAAAATTTTTGAGAGAGGAGAGAAAGGACCTGAAATCCAAAATTATACCTTCTCAGAAACAAAATATGTAATTTCACAAAAACATACAAAGCAGAAGTTTTTAACCTTGGCTGAACATTTGGGTGAGCTTTGATGGTTCTATGAGAAAAATGTGTGTGTACGTACATGTATATATTTTGAGGAAAGGATCTAATCTTTTTTCGATCTCTCAAATAAGAGCCACTTCCCAAGAAGATGAAGAACCATATACCTAAAGCATAACTCCATTTTTTAAAAAAAGTTCCCCACGTTTTATCAAGGTTCAGTGACACCTTAGAATTAGAAAATCTGGTATTTACCAAATTCCATGTTGTGCAAATATTCATTAAATATCACATCTATAGATTTCGATCAGAGAGTACTGTTTTTGTCGGAGATGCAGGATGTATGTCTCTGCACATGTATTTGCAGGATAAAGGATCATCATTTGCAGGGATAACTGAGGTGTACCTTCAGGCATCTATCAGACAACAGAACCATACAACTTTAAAACCATAAAGCCCTGAGATATCATCTCATCTTATTATTACATTTTCCAAGGGAGAAAAGGGGGGTTAAGAAAATGGAAGTGTTTAGGGTGACATGGCTGGAGAGATCACTCAATGGTAAAAGCTGAGAGATTTTCCTCTAAGATCAGGAACAAGACAAAGATGCTGACTCTCACCACTTTCGGTCAACATGGTATTGGAAATCTTTGCCACAGAATTCAGAAAGTAAAAAGAAATAAAAGGCATCCAGAATGGAGCTAAAAACTGTTTGCAGATGACATGACAGTATACATAGAAAACCCTAAATATGCCACCAAAAATCTATTAGAACTAATAAATGAATTCAGTAAAGTTGTCCATATACATGAAGAAGAATGAGATCTTGTGATTTCATTTGTGAAAATCATTTGTGACAATATGGATAGACTTGCAATCTAAAAAACAAAACAAGACAAATGAACAAACATAAAACAGAAACAAACTCATAGATACAGAGAATAAACTTGTGATTGCCAGAGTGAAGGTGGATAGGGAGATGGGCAAAATAGGTGAAAGGGATTAAGAAGTACAAACTTCCAGTTATAAAATAAATGTCATGGGGATATAATGTACAGATAGGGGATATAGTTAATAATATTGTAAAAAGTTTGTATGGTGACAAATGGTAACTAGACTTAACAGGTGATCATTTCATAATGTATGAAAATATTGAATGTGGTATACCTGAAACTAATATAATATTGTAAGTCAATATAAATCAATATTACTTGTAATATTGTAAGTAATGTTGACTTACAATATTATGTTGTCATTATATGTAGTCAGATACTACATATATAGGCATACATGTCTATATAGCACTGTAATGGTAATAGGGGTATATATATATTTCAAAATTTTGAATAAATATAAAAAATATTTTAAACATAAATATATATTTCAAAAACTGTAGAAGGATATTATTTCATTAAGTTGAGGGGGAAATAATGTTAATTAAGCTCCTCTTCCCACACTAGGATAATGTCTTTTCCCCAACTCATCATGGAAATTCTGGCCATAATTTTACCAAAAGCTCCAAACTCTAACTTACACTTACTATATATAATATACTGAGGAAGGTATCATGCCTATTACTGATATATAGAAAAGTATCAACTTCTTATATATTTATTTTATAATCTGCCAAGCTATAACATTTTCTTATACACTATAATATTTTTTATTTTCTTTTGTTTTCCTTAGGTTTTCCAGTAGACCGTTAAATTATCAGCAAAATTAAAATGAAGAGAAAATACATTGACGCTTGAACAATGTGGGGATTAAGGGCACCAACCCTCTGAGCAGTCGAAAATCTGTGTATAATTTATAGTTGGCTCTCCATATACATACTTCCTCCATATATGTGGCTCCTCCAGATCTACAGTTCTACATCCATGGATTCAACCAACTGCAGACCAGGTAATACTGTAATATTTACTACTGAAAAAAATCCACATGTAAGTAGACCAGAGCAGCTCAAACCTGTGTTGTCCCAGGGTCAACTGTAAACAAAACAAACAAACAAAAAACTCCCGAAGTTACATTTACTTTATTTTCAGCTCTTTTTTCACTTATTTCTTGTCTAATTGCGTTGGCAGTGCTGGTAGAATAGCATTAAATGACTGAAATAATAATGGCATCTTTTTTAAAAAAATAAATTTATGTATTTATTTATGTATTTATTTATTTATCTTTGGCTGCATTGGGTCTTCGTTGCTGAGCGCGGGCTTTCTCTAGTTGCTGTGAGCAGGGGCTACTCTTCGTTGTGGTGCGTGGACTTCTCACTGTGGTGGCTTCTCTTGTTGCGGAGCACGGGCTCTAGGCGCGCGGGCTTCAGTAGTTGTGGCTCGCAGGCCCTAGAGCGCAGGCTCAGTAGTTGTGGCGCACGGGCTTAGTTGCTCCGTGGCATGTGGGATCTTCCCGGACCAGGGCTCGCGCACCTGTGTCCCCTGCATTGGCAGGCGGGTTCTTAACCACTGTGCCACCAGGGAAGTCCCAGGCATCTTGTTTTATTCTTGTCCTTAATGGGAAACCACTTGGACAGCAAAAAAAAAAAAAAAAAAAAGGATCATTTTCAGTATCCACTCTGATCTACTACTTTGGCTACTTGTAGCTCTTGCTTGAAAGTAGTTATGAGGTCTCTGTAAGAAAGCATGCTGAGTTGGATATCAGTCTCTGCCTCGGACTTGGGAGAAATGATGGAGATATGCTTTCTACTATTTGCTTTGAAAAGAAACATTTTTTAATATATTAAGAGAGTATTCTTAGATTTGTATTTTATTAAGGATTTTAAAAATTAAAGTGGTTGTTGAATTTTATATGGTCCTTTTTGGGATCTATTGAGTTGATTGATGATTCAATTTTTCACCTCTGATGTGCTAATGGGATTAACTAGGGTAATGAATTTTCTAAGGTTTTAATCATGTTTGCATAACTGAATAAACCCTGAATTAGTCATTGAATTTTTCCTTTTAATATACAGCTGAATTTTATTCCAAAATTTGACATCTATGTTCATCAGTGAGATGGATCTTCTTCTTCATTAGATTTGTCAGGTTTGGGGATCAGAGTTATGATACATATATATGCACAATGAAGCTATATTTTTCTATATTGTTCCTGTTGTCTGGGACAATTTAATATTATGGGGATGATACATCCCTTAATTTGAAAGTCCATCTGCAAAATGGTCTATCATCTTTTTGGAAATAGTTCATAAACAACTCTTTAAATACCTTTACTAGCTTATTGATTAAGTTTTCTGCTGCTTCTTGAGTCAATTCTAACCATTTATATTCTCCCCATGTTTATCAATATCAGTTCATCTAGATTTCCAAAAAAATTTAGTAGAATTGGTACATGAAATTTTAATCCCTTCCAAATCTTGGGTTCATCTAATTTCTCATTCTCAAGGTGACTACTTTTATTTTCTTTGAATTGTTTTGACAAAGTTTTCTAAAAACAAAATTGATGAATTCAGTCCCAGAGAGGTCATTTGATTATGGCAGGAATGTTGATAGCATATATAATTTGACAGATATTAGGCTGATGTATTTATATTTTAATAATTTTCAGGGAAAAACAGAATAAAAGAGGGGACTGAAAGTTATACTAAGGCTATGGACAAATGTTATATGTCAGGAAAAATTTGAGATGTAAAAAAGTAGCATTTGTTGGATATTTTATCATGTACTGGAAACTTCTGATGCACTTTCACTCATAAGTATTTAATAATTATTATCTTTTACCCACCATAGTACCTTGCTCATAGTAAACATATGATACACATTTTAAAAATTCATAAATAATTTAAAAAGGATGTAATAGCCCTGCTAAACATTTTAAATACTCAATGCTTCTCTCTCATGAAGCAAGCATGAAGTCAGCTACCAGTCAAAACATGAGTCTTTTCTTCCCCTAGGGTAAATCTTAATTATTCCAAAATATACAACTCAAAAATTTTTGTTGATGAAAAGAACGCAGGATGAATGACTGCAAAAATGTCTATTATAATCTTTAACAAGGTTTGCTATAGAAGCGAATATGGTAAAATAGGTCTCATAACATCAATAGCACTTCACATGTACATAGACAGAAGTCTCTTCACCTACCAGAGAAAAACAGATAATGTTGGATTTACCCTGAGTAGGGCTATTCACACATAATGGGGAGGTCATTCAGTGATGCCAGACTGTTCCTCTCACGGCCAGTGTTTTTACTTTAATTCAGCATAGCTGCAAAGTGCGTCATAGCACAGAATGACTGAGTTCTAACTCTTCTAGTAACTACTTATAATCATGAATAAGTCTTTTTTCCCCTCTCTTTAGCAATCAGCTTTATTATTATAAATTTTAGGGGCTATACGACTTTTGTCTATAATTTCTGTTCTATTTCTAACACAAAATGAGTTCTTAAATAAAAAAATCACATCGCATTTCAGCAATAATACAGTGAAAGTTCTCTGCCAGGCAAATTCTTCATGAAACATTCTCCAGGTCCTTAGTCAGAAATAATCTTTACATCTTCTACCTCCTCATAATAATTATAATCCAGCAATATTGAAGAGGTGGTGGACAGTTTGGAGCTTAATTTCAAGGAGGAAACACTCAAAAGATATTTATTGGTTAAACTCATCTCCAATCTGAAACATCTTTCTTAATCTCCTCCTTATTAATGCTTCTCTTACCATTATAAAACCCCACAACTCACAGTAAGCAATAGGGACCTTTATTAAGAGGCTCAAGGGGAATTAAAAACAAAACAAAACAGAACAAAACAAAACAAACAAACAAAAAACCTTAACTCGGCAATCTATCAATAATTAAATAATTTCACCTGCTTTCTTATTGGCCTTCAGGACTTTATGACATCTGACACTTATCCTAGAGACCTTGAAATGTTTCTGGGTAAATATGAATATCCTAAGCAACTTAGCACATATGCATGCACGTACGTAAACACACACACACACACACACACACACACACACACACACAAACACAGTTTAGTTCAGTTTGTGTCCTGCCTCTACATATCATGTATGCACATAAAGCATACAACAAAATTACATCACCCCTGCATAACAAATCTAGACTTAGTAACAGACGAACTCTTACTTTTTACCATATGCCAAGGGAGAAAGAGAAAAAGATCACAGACCACATGGGTTTGAAATATCCACAGATCCAAATTTCCTTGTGACTAAAGGTAGGTGGTGGCTGGTAGAGCTCAAGCCACTTCCATCTGAGGACCTCTTTTAATCTTCTCTAGCAAATCTGAGTTGGGTCTTAGTTGAAAAATGTGGTGTGTCTACATTTCCCCAACAAAGCAAAACCAAAAACTTACTATTATTACATTATTTTGGATACTGAATTCATAGCACAAAATTTTCATAAATGCCTATATAGCACATGACTTATTCTCACATCTGATTTTTGATCCTAATAATGTCTGGCGCCTAACAGGTCATCAAATAATGTTACTTAACTGGAGGAATGAATAACCATTAACTCCTGACCTTCATTTTTTTTTTCATTGTTTTTTAAATAATTTAGATGATATTTTCCCCTGTCATTTACAAGTTTCCTCTCAAGCAACTTAGTAACTTATTGTTTATTATTTTAGGCAATAAGTTGTTCAGAAGGTGGAAATTCTTGTGGCAAATCAGTTTTTAATAGAAGATATCATTTGTAAAACAAACAATTTATAATTTGTTCTACAATTTTGTATTTTCACATCTTTGGATTACTTAACATGAGAGTATAGTACATTGTTGAAATTACTTGTTACATAAACAGTTTTGTGGTACTCCTTTGTCATACCATCAGGTCTCTAATTTATATGTTGAGTGCAATACATTCTAGTAAATTAAGTAGTTGGGAATGGAGTCACATGTATTACCTTGCCACTATAATTAATAAAAAAAAAATTGTCAGCTTCCTGAAATGTCAAATAATGCCATTTAAATTCCAGGGTGCAATTTTCATCTTATCTATAGAAGTATCTTGAGACAGTAATTGGGTGGTACTAAAGTCACAATCATTATTTCCTGTAAGTAATGAATAGTATATAATAAATTTCACCCTTCCAAGATGCCAGAACATTTATTTTTACTTTGATCAGTGCAGAGTGCAATAAGAAAATCTGTGAAAATTATTCCATTGACTATGATTCCAAGTCAAATTATCGAGGCATTTAGAAGGAAAACACTAGGGGTATAAAGGGCTAGATAGTTGTTTATAAAGCAAAGAAGGGCAGCATGACCTCAGCAAGTACACTGAAATGTTTTAAATCTGGCATTTTGCACTTGGAACTCAAATTCAACCAACAATAGCATGAGCATTCAGGAAAGATGAACATCTCGTGTTTACAGGGTCCTGTGCTAGGTACTGGGCATACCACGTGAGTGAGAGGGCCATGGTGCTTGTTCTCATGGAGGAAGCCCAAAGATAAGTAAACAAATAAGCAAAATAATCTCAACTCGTGATAAAGACTACAAAGAAATTAAACTGGGGGGGGGAGGGTAGATATAATGGCCTACTTAGATACCACAGTGGTGGGGAAGACTTTCTGAGAAGGTGACATTTGTCCTGAAGGAGAAGGGGAGTTTTGAGCCCCTGTGTTCATTCCTGGGCATTTGATCCAATGATCTGAGGATCTCATTCGTCACTGATATCACAGATGATATGATTAACATGAGTATGGTAAAGATTACATCTCGAATGTGTAACGACTCCAAAACAAGTACAAAAGTTATTAGAAAGTGCACTCAGATAAAATAAAGTACAGGATGTATGTCAACTGGTGGCATTAACTGTAGATAAAGAAATTCAAGATGTTAGAAAATGTTGTTTGCCAGCACAGTCGTATCAAAGAGGAAGAGGCCAGAGTAAATTGTTAGCCTTCCACTCTTCTCTCTTAGTTATTCAGCAAGGCCACACAGCATGACTCATTCCAATTAAAATTGAGGTACCTAGTTAAAAGTTTGCAGTGGGCTTTTGCTGTTTTCCACAATCCTGCCTCTTCCCATTTTTATTTTGGTAATTGCACTCTGTTTTCCTCTTAGGGAAACTTCTTTTCCCTGTATTTGCAATATTAGTATAATAAATCACCATGCCCTACTTGACCTTCCCAAGCCAGGCTAACGCTCTCATGCAAGGACTTTGAATCTTGGGCTGAGTGATCAAGTATATAAAAGTATCATTGGAGTTCATTTCAGCGGCAGCACTGTGATATAATTGTCAATAATTTCTGGTGTGCATAGCTAGAGAGTTGCTCAGGTTTCCATCTTGTTTTTGAGCCTGATCCTCTCTCCAGGCTTTCTGTCAGTTCTATTAGCCATGCAAGATTCAAGGGATGCTATAATATTATTCCAAAATGAAGTATAATATCACAACATCAGACAAATCCAAGAATGTCCTGCATCAAATAGGTAGTCATTATTTTAGAGTCCCTGTCATTTAAAAATAACTTGAGGACACGGGGAAGGGGAATGGTAAGCTGGGACAAAGTGAGAGAGTGGCATGGACATATATACACTACCAAATGTAAAACCGATAGCTAGTGGGAAGCAGCCGCATAGCACAGGGAGATCAGCTGGGTGCTTTGTGACCACCTAGAGGGGTGGGTTAGGGAGGGTGGGAGGGAGGGAGACGCAAGAGGGAAGAGATATGGGGATATATGTATATGTATAGCTGATTCACTTTGTTATAAAGCAGAAACTAACACACCATTGTAAAACAATTATACTCCAATAAAGATGTTAAAAAAAAAGAATTAAAAAAAATTTAACTAAAGAAAAAAACCTCCTTAGGAATATCATAATAATTCTGCATTTAAACAATGATTTAAGAAAATAAAGAAGGAATTTTCTGTAATTATTATTAAAAGATGTAATAACAAGAATTAAGCATTGACATGCATATCAACTTGAGACAAAGACATAATGAGACACAGAAGAGGAATAAAGAAAGAAGGTCTTAAACAAATCCTCAGAAACATGCTTTAACTCAGAGGAGCAGGGGCTGGAGGTAAGTGGCAGACATGAGCTGTTAGGAAACACACCACTGACGCCTTCTTACCTCTGAAAACTAGTAGTGATTATCCTCAGTGACCAATCAAAGAAGGAGTGGTCTCAGGGATGACTCCTGTCCTAGGCAGTTATGCCGCCAGGGAATCAGACCAGAGAGGACTTGATCTCAACGTGGGGAGAGATGCCTGCCAAGAAGACTTGGCAGCATAGAAATAAAGCCTCCTAAAGTAAGTGCCAGGAGCCCAACATCCACATGCAGTAAGTGAATCTGTTGGTTGGAGGTAGTAAAGAGCAGAATGGATATTATTAGGGATCATATAAATGAAGGAGAAGACAGACAGAACTAGCTCTCCCACAGCAGGGAGAAAGGACAAAGAGGCTTAAATGAGAACTGATGACAAACACTAAACATTCATTCACAAAAAACAACCAGCAGAAAACAGAAGAAACAGGAATCAAAAACAAACACATAAAGATCCTTAGCATATATGCACCTAACAACCGAGTGTCAAAACACACGAGGCAAAAGCTGATAGAAATGCAAGAAGAAATAGGTGAATCCATAGTTGAAGATCTCAACACCCTTCTTTCAAAAATAGACAGTTCCAGCAAGCAGAAAATCAGTAAATTCAACAGCACCATCAGTCAACTGGATATAATTGACATCTATAGACTACTTAATCCATCGGTAGCAGAGTACACATTCTTCTCAAGCTCACATTGATCATTCACCAAGATTGGGCCATAACAGACAGCTTAATGCATTTTTTAAAATAGAAATGATATAATGTCTGCTCTCAGACCACAGTGGACTTAAAATAGAAATCAGAAACAGAAAGATAGCTGGAAAATCCCCAAATACTTGGCTGTTAAACAACACGTGTATAAATAACACATTATTCAAAGAAGAAATCTCAAGAGAAATTTTAAAATATTTTGAACTATTCATGAATATTTAAAATATCATGAAAATGAAAAAACAGCTTATCAAAATTTGTGAGATGCAGCAAAAGTCCTTAGAGGGAAATGAGGAAAATTTATAGCATTGAATGCATATATTAGAAAAGAAGAAAGATCTAAAATCAATCATCTAAGTTTCAACCTTAGAAAACTAGAAAAAGAAGAGCAAATTAATACCAAAACAAGCAGAAAATAAGAAATAATAAAAATTGGAGCAGCAATCAATGAAAATAAAAATAGGAAATCAATATAGAAAATCAATGAAACCAAAAGTTGACTCTTTGAAAAGATCAATAAAATTGATAAGACTCTAGCCAGGCTAACTAAGAAAACAGAGATAGGGTTCAAATGACTAAAACCAGAAATGAAGGAATGGACATCACTATATAATCCCATGGACATTATAAGGATAATCAAGGAATATTATGAACAACTCTATGCCCACAAATTTGATAATCTAGATGAAATGGACAAAATCCTTGAAAGACATAATCTGATAAAACTCACACAAGAAGAAATAAGCAATCTGATTAGGCCTATATCTACTAAAGAAGTTGAATTAATGATTATTAATCTTCCAAAACAGAAAGTGCCACTGGTAGGTTCTACCAAAAATTTAAGAAAGAAGTTATATCAATTATTTCAGAAGATAGAAGCAGAGGGAATACTTCCTAACTCAGTCTTTGAAGCCAGCATCACACTAATACCAAAACCAGACAAAGACATTAAAAGAAAAGGAAACTACATATCAATACCTCTCATGAACATAGATGCAAAAATCCTCAAAAAATGTTATCAAATCAAATTCAACGATGTTAAAAAATTATACACCACAAGCAAATGGGATTTATTCCAAGTATGCAAAGCTGATTTAATATTTTAAAAATCAATTATTATAATCCATCACATCAAGAAGAAAAATCACATGATCACATCAATAGATGTAGAAAAAGTGTTTGACAAAATTCAACACCAATTCATGATAAAAATTCTCATGATAAAACTAGGAATAGTGGGCTTCCCTGGTGGTGCAGTGGTTGAGAGTCCGCCTGCCAATGCAGGGGACACAGGTTCGAGCCCTGGTCTGGGAAGATCCCACATGCCGTGGAGCAACTGGGCCCGTGAGCCACAACTACTGAGCCTGTGCGTCTGGAGCCTATGCTCTGCAACAAGAGACGCCGCGATAGTGAGAGGCCTGCGCACCGCGATGAAGAGTGGCCCCCGCTTACCGCAACTAGAGAAAGCCCTCGCACAGAAACGAAGACCCAACACAGCCAAAAATAAATTAATTAATAAATTAATAAATTTTAAAAAGAAAAGATGACTACTATATTAAAAAAAAAACTAGGAATAGAGGGGACTTCCTGAAATTAATAAATAATATCTACAAACATCTACAGCTAACATCATACATCATGGTGAGAAATTTGGAGCTTTCCTGCTAAGATCGGGAACAAAGCAAGGATGTCTCCTCTCTCCACTCCTTTTCAAAATTGTACTGGGATAGCTAACTAATGCAATGAGACCAGAAAAGGAAATAAAAGGCATACATACTAGGAAGGAAGAAATAAAACTGTCTTTGTTCACAGAGGACATGATTGTCTATATAGAAAATCCTAAAGAATTGCCAAATTAAAAAGAAAGAAAGAAAGAGAGAAAGAAAGAAAGAAAGAAAGAAAGAAAAAACCTCCTGGAACTAATAAACAATTATAACAGACAGCAGGATGAAAGGTTAATATACAGTCAATTGCATCCCTGTATAGCAGCAAAGAACAAGTGGAATTTGACATTAGAAACACATTACCTTTTACAATACCACCAAAAAAGAAAAGAAATACTTAAGTAAGAAAATATGTATAAGATCTATATGAGGAAAACTTAAAAACTGTGATGAAAATATCAAAGAAGAAATTTAAAAATTGGAAAGATATTCCATTTTCATGAATAGGAACTCAATATTGTCAAGATGTCAGTTCTTCCCAACTCGATCTATAGATTTAATACAATCCCAATCAAAATCTCAGTAACATTTTGTAGCTATTGACAAAGTGATTCTAAAGTTTATACAGAAAAACAAAACCGAAAGTAATCAACACAATATTGAAGGAGAACAAAGTCAGAGGATTGACACTATTTGCCTTCAAGACTTAAAAGCTACGGTAATCAAGAAAGTGTGGAATTGGCAAAAGTAGAGACAAATAGATCAATAGAACAGAATAAAGAGCCCAGAAACAGACCCAAATAAATATTGTCAATTGATGTTTGACAAAGGAGCTAAAACAATACATTGGAGCAAAAAGTCTTTTCAAAAACTGTTGCTTGAAAAGTAGACATTAACAAGCAAAAAATAAATCTGTACATAGACCTCACCCCTTCACACACACACAAAAAAACCCAAATGGATCACAAACCTAAATGTAAATGCAAAACTATAAACCTCCTGGAAGATAACATAGGAGAAAATCTAGATAACGTTGGGTATAGCAATGAATCTTTAGATACAGCACTAAAGGCAGGATCCATGAAAGCAATAATCGATAAGCTGGACTTTTTATTAAAATTTAAGAAAATATTTTCTGTGAAAGACATTGTGAAGAGAATGATGAGACAAGCCACAGACTGGGAGAAAATATTTGCGAGATACATATCCAAAATATATAATAACTCATATAATAACTCTTAAACAGTAATAAAACAAATAACCCAACTAAAAAATAGACCGAAGACCATAACAGACACTTCACCAAAGAAGATATACAGATAACAAGTATATGAAAAGATGTTCCACATCATATGTCTTCAGAAAATGCAAATTAAAACAACAAGATACCACTATACACCTGTTAGAATGGCCAAGATCCAGAACTCTGACAACACCAATTGTTGGTGAAAAATGGAGGAACAGAACTCTCGTTCATTGCTGGTGGGAATGCAAGATGGTGCAGTCACTTTGGACGACAGTTTGTCGGTTTCTTACAAAAATAAACATACTCTTACCGTACCATCCAGCAATCACATTCCTTGGTATTTACTCAAAGGAGCTGAAAAACATATCCACACAAAAACCTGCATATGGATGATTATAGTAGCTTTATTCATAATTGTCAAAACTTGGAAGGAACCAAGATGTCCTTTGGTAAATGAACGGATGAATAAACTGTGTTATTCCCAGACAGTGGAATACAACTCAGTGCTAAAAAATATAAGCTATCAAGCCATAAAAAGACATGGAGGAATCTTAAGTATATATAGTAAGTGAAAGAAGCCAATCTGAAAAGGTTACATACGATATGATTCAAACTATACGACATTCTGGAAAAGGCAAAACTATGGAGACAATAAAAATATTAGTGGTTTCCAGGGGATGAAGGTATGGAGGAATAATTAGAGCACAGAGGATTTTTAGGGCAGCGATATTACTCTGTATGAGAGTATAATGGTAGATACATGTCAAAAATTTTCTAAACTCATAGAATGATAAAAAAAGAGAGAAAGAGAGAGAGTTTCTTGAGGTTGAATGCAATGCCTATATCTTCCACAAAAGGAAAACAAAGGACTGTTACTTTATTTTTGATGGTGAGATCTTAATATAGGTGTGTCTATATTTAATCTGAATATATATGTTTAACTATGTATTAAATTTAAATTTGTGCTAAGGAGTAAAAAAGAGACATCCTTCAAAATAAAAAACCAATATTCTTAAAATTGTCAAAGCCACAAAAGGAAAGGAAGACAAAGGAACTGTCCCAGCCTCTAGGAGACTAAGGAGAAATGACACTAAACGCAATGTGGAACCCTGGATTGGATCTTGGACCAGAAAAAGAATTGTAGTAGGGCAAGTTGAAAAATTCCTATCCAAATCCCAACAAGACTTTTTTTGTAGATATAGGTAATATTATTCTAAACTTTTTATAGAAAGGAAAAGGGGATGAAATAGCTAAAATAATTTTGAAAAAGAAAAAAATAAAGTAGGAGGAATCAGACTTACAAATTTCAAGACTTGCTATATAACTAGAATAATCAAGACTACATGGTATTGACAAAATGATGGACACACAGATCAATAGTACAGAATAGAGGACTGAGAAGTAGAACCACGCAAATATTTCCAACAGACTTTTGACAAAGTTGCAAAAGCAATTCAATGGAGAAAGGATAAATTTCTGAACAAGTGTTCTGGAGCAATAGGACATCCATAGGTTACAAATTGAACTTCGACTTACACTTCATACCTAATACAAAAAATAACTCAAATGAGTCACTGATTTAAATGTAAAATGTAAAACCATAAAACTTTTATTTAAAAAATGGATAAAATTTTCATGATCTAGTGCTAGGCAAAGAGTTCTTAGAATTAACATCAAAAGCATGATCCATAAGGGGAAAATTTGATAAATCAGACTTTATCAACATTAAACAAATTTTTCCCTGTGAAAAACCTTATTAAGATGGTAAAAAAGACAAGTCAGAGAGAGAGAAAATATTTGCAAACCATACATATGAGAAAAGACTAGTTTCTAAAATTCTCAGAAAAATAATACTCACAAAAAACGGTTCAATTAGAAAATGGGAAAAAGACATGAAGGGACATTTCACTGAAGAAGATGTACAGACGGCAAATAAGCACATGAAAAGACATTCAGCTTCGTTAGCCATTAGGGAAATTCAAATTAAAATTACAGTGAAGTATCACTAAACATCTATCAGAATGGATCAGATAAAAAATAATGCAGCATCAAATTCTGACAAGGAGGTACAGAAATTAGATCACTCATACATTGCTGATAAGATTGCAAAATGATACAGCCACTCTGAAAAATAGTCTGACAATTTCTTAATAAACTAAACATACAACTACCATACAACCCAGTGATTATACCTCTGGGCATTTAGCCAAGAGAAATGAAATCTATGTTCACACAAAAACCTGTTCTCAAATGTGTATAACATCTTTATTCTTAATAGCCAAAAACTGAGCCAGTCTTTGATCCAACTGTAGAACTAAGAGGAATATGCACTCAGCACCTAAGTAAACAAATGTTGGGGCTAAGAACAATTACCCTCTCTGCAGTAAGCTCCAAGATGGGATAAGCCTCATATACAACAATGAGTAAATTAACAATAACAAAAAAAATGAAGAGTGCCAAAAAAAAAAAAAAAATTCCAGTAAAAGGAAAAGTGGAATTCATGCTAAAGACATAAGAGAAAAAACCCTGAATATGATTTCTTATTGGAACCAGAACGAAGGAAGGGATGGGGAAGTTTTACTTCCTTACATCATTGAAAAACCTTGACTTCTGTGGGAAAACAGGTAGTCTTATGGACAGACAAACTAAGATTTAAAAGCAATCAAGTGTATAAAAAATGAACTGGGGACTTCCCTGGCTGTCCAGTGGTTACGACTTTGCCTTCCAATCCAAGGGGGTATGGTTTCGGTCCCTGGTCAGGGAGCTAGGATCCCACATGCCTCGGGGCCAAAACACCAAAACATGAAACAGAAGCAATATTGTAACAAATTCAATAAAGACTTAAAAATGGTTCACATCCAAAAAATCTTTAACAAAAAATGAGCTGGATCCTATAAGGAATTAATACCAGAAAAGTAAATATGTAACAGTAAGCTGTGAATGCATCATTGGTGCTGATAATATAATTTATACTGAAGAAAATGTAATCACTGATACTGAAGACAACTTCCAACTATTTTCTCAGAATGCAAAAAAGAAAGGACAAAGCAATGAAAATGGTAAGATCCCAAATGGAGGACAAGTGAAAGTAACAGAGACCAACAAAAATCATAGATTCAATATAAAATTATAGGTGTCATTTAGGAAGAAACTAGGACATTGTAACAGAAGCAATAACACAAAATTAGATAAAATACACCAAGAAAAATAAACCCCCCCAAAATCCAATTTAGTTATATACAAAATACTAAACATGTACCAGACCAAACTGAGGAAAATAGATGCATCCCCAAATATGTACTAGCAGAATATTTGAATAAGATGGATTTGTTTTAAAAAACTCTCAGGAGCTTCCAGGCAGAAATTATAGGTTTCTAAAACAGAACCAACTTCACTAGAAGACAAGACTGCAACAGCTGCAGAATTTTGAAGAAAAGAGGTTGTGTCGGAAGAATTTTATACATAGCCAAATTTCTTTTTATATGTGAAGGCAACAGAAAAATAGTCTTAGATATGTCAGGGTTTACCTTGAAAAAAATTTCTTCAAGACATGCTCCACAGACAAAGAAATAAATTAAAAAATATGAAAACCCAAGAGAAGGAACCTGTTGCAATGGGAAGACTGGTGCCTGTCCTGTGAGAAAGCCAAGAGGCCCACACTTGACTCATCAGAAAAGTCTGTAGGAGAAAATCACCCCAAAACCCACAACCTATTTCACTAAAAAATGGTGAGGATACATCAACCACGGCCTAGAGGTAGGGCTGCAACATAGATAATTTTGTTGCGAATTATTATTTCTCATTATTATATCTCATCATTTTGTTGAGCAAAACAATAGTCGCTTAAATAAAAACCCTCCCTCAGATTCAGAGGTTAATTAAATGTAACTATAAAAATGTCAAAAGCAAAATCTAGTCCTGTACACTGGAATGAAATTTAACAAAATGTTAATTTAGTTATATTTAAGCAACAGGAATAAAAATACATAACATTGTTTTCTGAATATTGCATATCTATTAGACTGTATAGAAAAATCGAGAAATATAGATAAGCATACAAAAAGAAATTATAATCTAACAAGAACTTCAACCTCCAAAGATCATCAGTTTCAGCTTGGAAATATTCTTCCAGATGTTTGCCTGTGTGTATAAATATTCAAAAATAAATATTTTAAATAGTATAAATATATATGTATAAAACTTACATTTGTCCCTTAACAATGTAAACAACTTTATATATCAATTCATATTCTTCTATATCATCTTTGTAATAGAATATTATTACATTGTGTATCTATAACATAATTGCTTAGCTTAAACCTACGTTTTTCCCCAATTTACACTATATAAATAATATAGCAATAATAAATAACTTTGCTACACAGTACTTATCTCTGAAAAAGACCCTAATATACACTGATAAGAACTTCATATACCGTAAAGAAAGGTCATCATAAATCACTGAGGAAGCAATTATATTTTACAAATGTGTGAAAAAACATAGCTATGTGGGGGGAGGATCCTGAAGATTATCAATCCATTCCATAGATCAAACATATTTCAATATTTCAGACACTTTTAGTAATTAAAAATAGGGTGACAGATTGGTAGGTAAAGAGATAGATAGATAGATAGAAATCAGCAGGTATTACAGCCAAATATTTATGTACTCTCTGGATAAGAAATGCATTTTCACACATGTAAAAACTGGTAAATGTCACAAAAATGTACTCATTAATTTGACATAAATTTTAAAAAATCTGATGGCTTAAATTTTTAACAAAAAATTAAAAAGAAACCGTAAGTACAATACCATTTACGGCATCTGGTTAATCGTCCTCATGTATAAAGGACATTTAAAAATCAGTAAAAATATAAAAGTTTTCAGGTTTCCATAGAATAATAGTGGCTGCTTAAATTTTGAGATTTTTATCACATTCTTAAAAAAAGAAACCAATATTGATAACAAATAAAATCATGCAGTGTCCACTTCTACAGCGTGACTAGGAGACTGAGAGCAACCACACATTCCAGTTAACATGTTAAGTCGGGAAATCTGCAAACAGCACAGGCTGCTTCGAGTCCACATATGAGTGCCCCGAGATTGCACAGAAGAGTAAAGAAGACATTACACATATCAACTAGGGATCTCCAAGAAGGAGATGGTCACATCGCAAATAAGTGTGAGATCTGGTGGCCCTGGGCTCAGGCAAAGGGGCAACTGTAATGAAGGACCTTGGAAAATCCATGGGAATAGGTAAAGCAAACAAGGAAAAATGTTGGCAATTACTGAATCTAGGTCATGGGTATATAACTAATCGTTGTCTTTTCTTTGAGTTTTTCTCTGTTTGAAATTTTTCATAATAAAAAGTTGGGGGGAAAATCACTAAGAAAACCAATGCCAAAAAATCTGAGAAGTAATTAATAAAAATAGAAATAAGGTCATTTGAAATAATTTTTCAATCTCTATATGAATCCAAAAAATGTGAGTTAGAGGGAGTGGCCAAGATTGTGGAATAGTAAGACCCTGAGCTCACCTCCTCCCATGGGCACACCAAAATTACAACTGTTTACAGAGCCGCTATCGATGAGAACATCCTGAAGAATAGTAGAAAGGATTTTCTACAACTAAAGATATGAAGAAGGAACCACAACAAGACACGTAGGAGGGGTAGAGATGTGGCAGTCAAGATCCACACCCCCAGGTATTCGACCCACAAATGGGAAAATAATCACGATTGCAGAGGTTCTTCCCAAGGAATGAGGTGTCTAAGCCCCACATCGAACTCTCCAGCCTGGGGGTCCTGCACCAGGAAGAAGAACCCCAGAACATATGGCTTTGAAGACCAGTGGAGCTTGGGTATGGGATCGCTGGAGCACTGTAGGAAACAGAGACTACACTCGTAAAGGATGAATGCAGAATTTTATGTTTGTTCATTTGCTTTGTTGTATAGATTCCACATATAAGAGAAATCATATGGTATTTGTCTTTTTTACTTGTCTAATTTACTAACTCTAGTCCTTAAAAAAAATCCTTGCTCTGGGAGAAGAAATAGTTAAACAAATGTGCTGCCTTTTGGTCCCAACCTGGGGTAGGTACACAATGGAAGTACCCTGGGTAAGAGGTCCTGTGTGGTGGGGCAGGCAGGCCTGGAGGAGAGGATGCTTCCAGGGGCATGGGCACTGTCTCCCAGTACCCCATTGGAAAGCCAAGAAAGAAGAATTTCAAATCCAAATGAATTTTGCCACATAAGGCAAATATACAGCTCCCCTTCCTACCTCTACCTCCTCCTCGTCTTCAAAAATCTATTTTGCATGGCTCATTTGTTCCCAGAAGCACCCTAATGCCGGCAAAGGCTAACAAGAAACATGAATTCTTGGGCAAAAATAATGACTCTGGGTCCACTGTTGGTGAGTTGTTGGTTGCTGATAAAGGATATTTATGCTGTGAATCTTATTTTGACACTGTTTTGGCAACTACTATCCATATTAGCTGTGGTTCTGAGACGATCAATTCCTTTACATCCCTTAACTGAGAGTTAACTTTAAACACCAAAACATTTGACTTTTAACCATTTGGGACTGGACTCTTCCCAAAGTGGAAGTCAAGCTAACTGCATTATTTTCTCCCTTAAGCCAAGTTTCCTGAGCATAGCTTTCCATTTTCCCGACGTCTTGACTCACAGTGCTTATTCAAATATATGTCTCTATATTCCATAGCTGTAAGCTGTTCTCATGTTTGAGTTCCTGATTTTTGTCGATTTTCTTCCACCTCTGTGCTCAGGTTATCAGCGAATATGCCTCACCATCAGTGCGCCTGCCTCTAAAGGCAATTTCCCTATCTCTACCAGCCTTTCAGACATCAAAGAATCAGAGCAAGTGAAGACCCTAGATATCCTCTCATCCTCTGTCCCACTTTCCTCCCACTTAAAGGGGGTGATTAAAAATAGCTTTTGTCCCAAATGTCCAAGAGCATTTTTTTTTTATTTTTATAATTATAACTTAGTGAATGGTTTCTCTTTTTTTTTTTTTTTAGGCAGAATAATTCTTTATTTATTTTATTTTCTTTATTTTTGGCTGTGTTGGATCTTCGTTTCTGTGTGAGGGCTTTCTCCAGTTGTGGCAAGCGGGGGCCACTCTTCATTGCAGTGCGCGGGCCTCTCACTATCGCGGCATCTCTTGTTGCGGAGCACAAGCTCCAGATGCGCAGGCTCAGCAGCTGTGGCTCACGGGCCCAGTTGCTCTGCGCGGCATGTGGGATCTTCCCAGACCAGGGCTCGAACCCGTGTCCCCTGCACTGGCAGGCAGACTCTCAACCACCGTGCCACCAGGGAAGCCCTGTCCAAGAGCATTTGAATTCTGTCTTTGGTGAGTCACTCTGCCCTTGAGGTCCCCTGAGTGATAGATGGAAATCAAGTCCTGTTCCTTTTATTGCCAACCCGTTGCAACTTTAGTTCAAAGAAATAGCCTTTTCCTGACTAACAGTATGGGCATGCATGGGAGGGAAGCTGTCTCATTAACTCTTCCTCACCCCTGCTCCTCCAAAAATAGGAGGAAAACTGATCTCAAAAGCTGGGCCCTATTTCTAGTGGATTGACTCATGGGGCACCAGAAGGTCATGAGTAGCTAATTGTTTCTTTTCCCTCCTATACCTGGGTGGCCTGAGTAGGAGCCTTGACCTGATACCCACTACCTTAGAATACCCCCAGGGCCGTTTCCTTCCTGAACTCTCTTCTCTGACGTTCCACCTTTGTCACGTACTTTTGCCATGCTGAAGTGCAGGCAAGTTCAGTACTTTCTCTTGCTGTCTATCTCTCTCTACATCCATCTCCTCTAGAACTTTGTTGGGAGTGAAGGAGCATCAGGTTGTGTTGAATCAGGTAAGATACTGTTTTCAAATGGGGAAATGGAAGACTGCATTGAATCTCTAGTCTAAGCCACATAGTCTAGCCTCATCTACCAGAATTTAGCATCAGTGTTTAGGTTTCAAAGTATAAATAAAAGAGATTTACTCAGCTTTCCTTTGCCTAGTTCCTTGTGCTTGTAAATGCCACATGGGTCTTTCTGGGTATCTTTTCAATGGTAAAATTTTGGCACCATCTAATATTTCTGTTAGCCTACCATCATGTCACACATCAGGTATGGTTGTTTAAAATCCAAACAAGAGGTAGCAGTTTTAGCAGGTCCAGTGGGTATACTGAGTAGCTACATGGAGGAAAGATAAAGTTTCCTGCCTGGGAAATGTCCCTAGTGTTTAGAACTAGAACTCCAAGAACCTCTGAGACTTGCAGGACACCCTCCTATGTGCAGCCGACAGGATCCAGTATTAACAGATAGAAAGTTTATATTGAGAGTGAGGACAGTCTTTTCAAGATCTTTTAAATTCCACGGACAACAAATTTCTATAAGAGAAAGGCATTCTCACAATAAAATGATCAGAAGTTTAGCGTATTAAATTTTTGGCCTTTAGGTTTTTGTTGCGAAATTTACCGCCCTACGTAGAGTTCTCCTTTCTTTTCAGGTCCAGAAAGGAGCCCATTAGGCTTGTACCCAGCCTCCCTAGGTCAGCCACATCCTGGGCTGGCAAGTTTGTTCTCTGGCAAAAATTAGAAATAATGATAATGTACATTGTATATACTGCTACTACCCAAGACGATCTGAACCCACTTTTAAGAGCTTGCACTATGTATCAAAAGTCCTAAAATGTGCAAACTCTTTGAGCCAATAATTGCACAAGTAGGGGTTTGGTGTTGATTTTAAGAAAAAATATAGGTGTATTTTCAGATGTACTTATAAGCATTTCCCACATAGCATTATTTATAAGACTGAAAAATAGAACTACCTAAATTTTCATCAGTAAGTAAATAGTGAAATAATGGTGAATCCATAAAATGAAATATTATAATCTATTTTAAATGACTATCTAAAAGATTATTTATATGAACACTAAAAATATTCAAGATAGTTTGTCAGATGAAAAGGTTGGTTACAAAACAATGTATAGTGTGGTCCATATGCTCTCATATTTGTTTATGTATACAGAAGAAAAAACATGGAGGAACATTCACCAGTGTTAATAGAATTTATCTCCCGAAGATATTTTTAAAATTTTCTGTTTGCTTATCTGGAAATTCCACAGGTCCTATCATGAATGTGTATTGCATCAATAACAAGAAAAAAAATTCATTTAGTTGTTTTTGTTTTAAAAAAAATTAAAAACAACATTGATAAGCTTCATTGGGACCTACCACGAATATGCTGCCAGCAGACAGTAAGGGGGCTGTGGTGAGGGCCGTGGGAAAGCTCTTTTAAATTAAAGACCCTCTTATTTCTCATCAAACTGCCATCAGTTTCCCCTTCCTTCCTTCTTTGAGACTGCCTGGGGAGTTCTACAGAATCTAAATTGGTTCTGAGATCAGGATGTTTGCACGAGTGAGAGTGACCTCTAGGGGAGAGATGATGTTGGTGGAGAAAGATACAAAAAAAAAGCACAAAGCAAAAGAACATTCAGTGCCAAATGCCGGAGCGTCTCATAATGAGTACATTTACAATGCTACGAAAGCTCAAAAACATGTAATGGTAACTAACTGAGAGATATGTTGATGAGATAAATCAGACGGAGATGATTCATGGATAATTAGAATTATCTAACAGCTTATAAGGCTTAATGACTTTAGAAGGCAGTTCACATTGTGCTGGGGCCCCATCTCATGCTGTCTCCGTGTGTGAAGAAGGGACGTGCGGCAAGCTCACACACTGATTCTGCTGGTGATACATTCGCAAGTCCTCAAATTGTTGTGATCATGCTTAGAAGTGGTAGTAACTCCTGACGCTACAAATCCGCCCCCGGGGGACAGATGTTCCCCATGCACATGAGAAACCTAATTTGAGGATTGAGGAGGAACACTGGGAATCACGCTTCCCAGGCGTCAATCTTTAAAAGAGCCAGACAATCCCTGTCCTCACCAGTCTCCACCCCAGGCTGGGCAGAAGCAGCAAATGGGCCCTACTCCACGCTAAGCACCTGTGTTCATAACCAGGCCAATCAGAATAGACTTTGAGGGACAGCAGATTTTGGTTTAGTCCCCTGAGAAATAAAGAGGAAAGAGAACTGTCTCTGTACTGGAAATATATGCAGAAGTTATTTTTCTCCCAATTCATGTTTGTAGCCAAGGCAAAGGTAAAGTAAATGGGGAAATACAGGGTTTGAATAGAACCCAAGAATCCAAAACTTTTGGGTGATAGGGATTGGAACAAAGATGCTTCTGTTGAAGGGATTTAGACACTATATCTCACTCCCAAACATGCAGACACACATCACATATCTGTTTGCATTTATTGATTTATTTAGGGCCTGAGAGAGGTACCCAGGGTGAGCTAAGAAAAAAGGCCAGGAACCCTATGAACATTAAAGCTCAGGCTATAGAGACATACCTGAAAGATAGGAAGGGGAGTAGGGAATGGGGAGATGGCAAGTCCTAACAGAAGCTAGGAGGGGAAACGGGCAGACAGCAGTCCTGGAAAGAACACACCGTAAGTAAAGGGGAAATTTACCCACTGAGTCACAGGTAGCACAATTGTCTGAGCGAAGTCTGGGAGGAGGATTTGAACATAGCCTGTGGCCAGGCATGTGCTGGAACTCATCCAGTGCCAGCTTCCCTGGCTGCATCAGCAACCCCAGGGTACCTGGCTCTGTGTAGGTGAATAAAAAGTACGGTAATGCTGGACACTTGGGGAGCTTCATGAGGGGACACATCTTGTGTAAGAATAAAAATAGGGAGGAAACTTTGTCCTTTTCATCTGGAAAGGGAGGGTCATTCTTTCATAGCACTGTAAGGATCAAAATAACAGTAATGAATTCCCTTAATAACGTGTGCCAAGATATGGCTGCAGGAGGTGGACCGAAGTGAACTGACATCAAGACCAGAGACAGTGACCGAAGCAATAGCCACTCCTACAAAATCCTGCTTAGAGAGATAGCCCCCAAGCTCCTGGCAGAGAGAGGTGAGCAACAGACATGGCCAAGCAAGCCTGAGGATTCTTAAAATATCTGGGAAGGAGAATCTGGAAACAATTGCAACATGAATGGGTGATTAGAGGAATTAAGGGCATCATGTCTGAGGTTATGAATACATTATGTCACTTAAACCCAGGGTGGTGAAACAAGACATATACCAGTTATGCTAGAGAGATCAGTCATCTCAATTCATGTCCCCAGTTGATGGGGCATGTTCCTAGAGTTAAAAATTATCCCCCCTGTGTCCTCATTATTTTCTTCAGATTATAATTGTAAAAACACTGAATGAGTGGTAACAATGAAAAGAATGGAGAAAATAGGAGCAGTTTAT
Organism: Balaenoptera physalus; assembly: GCF_965194825.1. Lineage (NCBI taxonomy): Eukaryota > Metazoa > Chordata > Mammalia > Artiodactyla > Balaenopteridae > Balaenoptera > Balaenoptera physalus. The sequence goes on along the minus strand of NC_138887.1, from coordinate 80,844,505 downwards.
GGTAAGAATTGTATGGGATTAAATATGGTCATAAATTCTTTGGTGCTGCTCCCACCAAATGGTGGGGTCTATTTAGCTTCTCCTGGAAGGGAGTCAACCTGTGAGTTCTTGGACCAAAACTGCACAGCTGAACTAATGCTATGACAGTCTGGGCCTCTCCTTGAACAAAGGCTAGCAGCTGCCTCCTAAATCTTTGGGAGTCTTGAACGGCTGTGTAAGAAATCCAACTACCCTACTGGAGATATCTCGTGGAGGGCCCTGAAACTACATGGAGAGGGAGAGAGGCAGAGGTGAGCTCAGCTTTCAAGCCATTCCCATCAAGACACTGGTTATATGAATGAAGTCTCTTGTCTCCTCCTGACCAGACCAGCCGTCAGCTGAATTTCACTGAATCATTCCAGTCTGTGCCATGTGAAACAGAAGAATTGCCCAGCAGAGCCCTGTGGGAATTCTTGACGCATGAAATTGTGAACTATAGTAAAAAGGGATGTTATTTTAAATCACTAAGTTTTGGGGTTTGTTAAATAGCAGTACATAATTAGAACACTAGTATAGGTTTCAAATTCTACGTAGTTTTTCCCAAGACCCTCTTCTTGCCCCCCAGCCTACTGGGTTTGCGTGTGTGTGTGTGTGTTCATTGTGTAGATTCCCCCAAGAGAATATAGGCTTTGTTTCCTGGAGAATGCTATAGATATGTCACCAGGAAGCACAGGAGGAACTCCATCAGTGGTAGAGAAAGAAAGCCCCTTAGTAGGATTGCTTTATTCTCTTTCTCCCCTTTGACTGATTCCCTGAGATCTGCTTCAGTCTGCTCTCATCCTTTTTTTTTTTTTTTTTTTTTTATATTGAAGTATAGTTGATTAACAATGTTGTGTTAGTTTCAGGTGTACAGAAAAGAATTTGAAAAAGAATACATGCATGTATATGTATAACTGAATCACTTTGCTGTACACCTGAAACTAACACAGCATTGCTCTCACCATTTTCATACAGGATGACCCTATCTTGGTTTCTCACTGAGCAGTCCCTCAGTTCGTAGTTCAGAGAATTGCCTTAACCAGTTAGAGGAGATAATCCTATGTAATGAGACTGAATAGCTGAGTTCAGTAAGCCCCAAACTTCCATATTATTTCCTATGCTTATTATGGCACTTTTTGTCATGTTGAAAATAACTAACACCTATGTAGGTCACTTTCTGAGTTATAAAATAATATCTACCTTCCAAGTACATCAGAGTTATTGTGGGATTAATTTATTTTATTTTGCCTTTCATGGCTTATTTTATTTATAAATTTTTACTGGAGTATAGTTGCTTTACAGTGTTGTGTTACTTTCTGCTGTTCAGCAAAGTGAATCAGTTTTACATATACATATATCCCCTCTTTTTTAGATTTCCTTCCCATTTAGGTCACCACAGACCACTGCGTAGGGTTCCCTGTGCTATACAGTAGGTTCTCATTAGTTATCTATTTTATACATAGTAGTGTATATATGTCAATCCCAATCTCCCAATTCATCCCATCCTTCCCTTTCCCCCTTGGCATCCGTAAGTTTGTTCTCTACATCTGTGTCTCTATTTCTGCTTTGCAGATAAGTTCATCTGTACCATTTTTCTAGATTCCACATGTAAGTGATATTATATGATATTTGTTTTTCTCTTTTTGACTTACTTCACTCTGTATGACAGTCTCTAGGTCTACCCACGTCTCTTCAAATGGCACTATCTCATTCCTTTTTATGGCTGAGTAATATTCCATTGTATATTTGTACCACATCTTCTTTATCTATTCCTCTGTTGATGGACTTTTAGGTTGCTTCCATGTCCTGGCTATTGTAAATAGTGCTGCAGTGAACACTGGGGTGCATAAAAATATGGTATTCTTCACGAATTTGTGTGTCATCCTTGCACAGGGGCCATGCTAATCTTCTCTGTATCATTCCAATTTTAGTATATGTGCTGCTGAAGCAAGCACTATTGTGAGATATAAATTAGATGATGTGGGTGGAAGTTCTTTGTAAACTTTAAAATGTTGTACCCTTGCAAAGTTATCATTATCATTACTATTAAGGAATTAGTAAATTACAGATAGTGTTGGAACATGTGGGCTTAGCTTTGTGTGATCTTAGGCAATTCACTTAACATCTCAGCCATTTTCTCATCCCTAAAATAAAAAGTGTTTACTACATAATATCTGAGGTTGAGAACCTGTGTTGGCACAGGCAAATTAGTGCATAATGTTCAAAGACAAATGTGGCTCCATCCTTGCTGACCAGGAATTTATAAGGCAGTTGTTAAGATAACTCATGCTAAAACGATAATAATAATTCAAGTTAAACTTTTTTATTGAACTATAGTTGATTTACAATATTGTGTAAGTTTCAGGTGTACAGCAAAGTCAGTCAGTTTCATATAAATATATTATATATATATATATTCTTTTTCAGATTCTTTTCCATTATAGGTCATTATAAGATATTGAATACAGTTCCCTGGGCTATACCAAGTTAACCTTTTAAACACAAGTTCCCTGGGACCAAAATGTCCTTGACAGGTAATTTTCCAGATACTAGTATAATGTGCTGGTATCTTCTATTTATCCCTCCAGACCCAATCTCTGCCCTTGTTGGCTGACCTATATGGAGTACATCAATGTGCTCTCTTGTTTCAGGGCTTCTGATTGGGTTCTGCCAGTCAAGAGGTTTATCAAGAGATGGGGAGAGAGAGAAAAAAGAGGTCAGGGTATTTATTCCACCTGCTTTCTCCCTATTGGTTCATCTGAAGATATCTCTTCCCTTGACCCAAGGACACATTGTCTTTGAAGACTGCCCTCTCCACATGACTCTATCCTTCCAAGTTCTGTAAACTACTCTCTCTCCTTGACCCTTTACCCTAGGGATGAATGCAGCTCAGCTTTAACTAACCCTGGAATACTTCACAATCCCTTGTAGGATAGGCAGCCTCCAATATGGCCCCCTGTGGTCCTACTTCCTAGTCCTCACAACCTTGTATAATCCCCTCCTCTTGAATGTGGGCTAGACTTATTGATTCACTTCTCTGTGATTGACTTCTTCCCTTTCTGACTGAGAATTTCTTTATTTAGGGAGATTCAAGTCCACAACCCATTATCCACAATTCTGAAATCCTCAAAGCTCTGAAAGCCAAAAGTGGTAAATTGAGGGCAAATCTGACCTGAAATAACATGAAGCTATTTATAATCTTTATTTATGCTTCTTAGTGTGAGGTTCATAGTTTCACTGCACAAATACTGATGATTTCCACATGTTACACTGAGGGTATTATATTTAGAACATACGGTATATGCATTGTATTACAACAAACTATGTGAATTCCAAAGCAAATCTGGCCCCAAGGGTTTCGGATTTATTATAACCCAATATTCAAGCTTGGAAACTATTCTATCTCTTTAAGATGACTTTACACTTCTCTGCCTTGATCCTTTATATGTTGGTTTTAAGGTTTAAGTCTCAGAGAATCATTTTATTTACCTTGATTGCCAGTTGTGGGGAACTCTTCACTGTAATCTCCATAATTGACAATTGTGGGTGAATAGTAGATCTGAGTAAAAGGGGAGGTGGGTGTTAGTATGGAGAAGAAGGAGGGGGAGGAAAGTCTTCATGGGGGTAGGTGAGTTTTCAAGGATAAAGAAAACTCTTTCCTTAAGGTGACACTAGGGTTCTAGACAAAAATAACTGCACAGAGGTGTGAGGCAACCAGGGTGCATAGACTGCTGAAAACAGCTGACTTATCATAGGGGTTGGGATGAAATGGGATGAGGGCTGTATAGGAGCTGACCCTGGGAGAGTAATACGGGGGAGTCAAGGGTTTCTCACAGCAGAGAGAATTATAATACAGAAAGCCATAAAAAAAAAAAAAAAAAAAGAAAGCCATGCAGCCAACAGTGCAAAGAGAATAGATTGGAGGCAGGGGAGGAAGAGGCAGGGGCCCAGGAAAGGCTTTTGCACAGGTCTAGGAGACAGTCTCAGAACTAAGCAGTGGGGTGGAAAATGGAAGAAGAGAGAGTCAAGAAAGTTTAGAACAGAGATTCAAAAGGCCTTGGCAGAAGTTGGATACGAAAGGGAAGGGGAGGAGTTAAATCTAAGTAGTTGATTATTGCTGGTAGAGCAAAGTTCAGTAGGCAGAAAGTTAAGTTTTAACATTCTTAACAGCTGATTACTTCTAATTTGAAATAAGAAGATTCTAATTTTACCAAGGTGGAGAGGGCCATGACCAACACACTGTAGTAGGCAGCACATGGACCTGGAGGTCAGCTGATCTCAGTTCTTTATTGTAACCTGAAGCAAAACATCTTCCCTCTCTAAATCTTAGTCTCTTTATCTGAAGAGCCTGGACAGTATCACCAGCTTGACAGGATTTGTGGCAGGATGCATACAGTAAGGAAACGAAGTTGTGTATGTGAAAATTTCTGCCACTTCCAAAGTGTGCAAATGAATACGAGTTACATCTGAATGAGGATACTTGGATCAGAGAGGTTAAGGGTCTCCCCAACGTTGCAGAGCAGTGATGGTCCTAGGACCTGAGACTCCGATGCAGGATCTCTGCTCTGATCCCAAAACCTCTGGAAAACAGGCAACATGTGGGCTTAGCCTGGTATATAGCAGAGGATAGAGACAATATGGAGAGCCTTGTCCTCACCATTGTTTCCCCTCACGTAATTTACCTTTAGCAGAAGATCAATTCTTTGCCTTGTATTATTTATTGTCAACATGAATAATAAGTACAGAATCGACCACCAGCCTTTAAATGTCAAGGAGGTTAGGCAGAGGGACATACCACAATTAAAAGCCTACTTAACAGGATAAACAAATACAATTCTCCTGAGGGTGTTTTGTCTCACCTGCCTTAGGTAGTTAACTTGCTACAGACATTGAGAGGCAATTACTTGAGTCAATAAATGATTCCCACTCCAGCTTGTGGATGGCTATGCATAGGATTTATTTTTAAGTTGGCCAGAAAATCCTAATTTATTTTCTAATTGATATCAGCTGTTTCATCTGCCCTGTCAAACTCATGGCTCTGAAATATCAAGAGCATTTTTCTATGACTGCCAGGGCTCAAAAATGGCTGATACCAAGTCACTGCGGATGACCTCACATGGTCATTGACCAGCTAGCTATGATAGGCCAACTGTGTATTTGGTAAGCTGGTGTTCATTTGCTCACACCCAGAGGAAAAAGCAATTTGATGATGTGCATTGCTGGACAAGCAGGGGTTACAACTCTGCTTTGGCTTCTTTTTATCTTCATAATCTTTTGAGGATTGCTAACTTAACTTCTGGAATGTTAGAAGTCTTTGGAAATGGAAATGATGACACATTTCTTATAAAGAAGCTGGCAAACTGGTACATAGTAGGTGCTCAATTAATATGATATTTCGTCCTTCAGACAGAATGTGAGTGTTTCAGTTGTAAGAGCTTTACAACTTTCACTCATTTACAGTCCTCTTTCCAGTTCCCTTCTAGGTCTTCTTCTCACCTTCAAGGACTAGGGTTGGACTATTGCTCTTTCTCTATAGGAATAAGGCTTAGCCTGGACTTGGCTCCCAGATAGCCCTTTATATCTAATAGTGAACTGGAACCAAGACACACTTAAGCATTAATTCTAAAACCCCATATAATCCTCCTTGAATCATATTCTTTGTACCAAAGGATCAATTTGGCTGAATTTTTACTGAGACCACTTAGACAAAACTTCTATTGATTTGTTTATTTCATTTTGTTTTATGTCTAAAACTGGTTTATACATTTGGTTCATATATACTTGGTTTATACTTTTGGAGTAAAACTAGGTAGCAGGGTTACTAGGCTGTGAGTTCCTTGAGTTAGAGACTTCTATCTAGCTTTATACATCTGGTCTTCACACAGGACTTAGAACAAGGTACAGAGAATGTTTCTGATTTGTCTTATTTGAGGGTTTTCCTACCCTCTGGCCACATGGCTACAAGTGTGATCTTCAAGTCCTCTCATCCAGAGTCACTTAACTCATGTTTTGCTTTTAACATTTCTTGGGTTTTTACTTTAAAGGCTCTGTTCCATTCAATAACACCCTAGTGTGACTCAGAAACTCTGAAGTGACATACTAAATGCTCCCTAAAATACATTAAAAGTTTATCTCTGGATAAAACTTAGGATAAGCAAAGTGCTTGAAAAACAAACCAAAGACATGCAATTTAAAGTGTTTGTTCAGTTTAAAAATACATTGGAGATTGCTTATTGGTAGGAAATGACCCAAGAAAAGATAGGCCAAATAATTCCACCTCTCTCTTCTTCTGTCCCCTTCCATACAGTTTTGATATGCGTGTATAAAAATAATAATGATAGCTAACATTTATTAGCTATGAATGGCTAAGATACTAGGAGCTCCTGCTATGTACCAGGCCCCAACCTAAAGGTTTTTCGTGTTTAACTATTTGTTCCTATAATAGTCTCATGGGGCAGGTGCTGTCATTGTCTCCATTTTATAATTGAGGAAATTGGTGCACAGAAGGTTTAAATAACTTGCCCAAGGTCACACAACTGGTATGTTGTATAGACAGGATTTAAACAGAAGTAGTCAGATTCTAAGTTTAAACAGCAGAAATAGTCGATATCAAATGTATTATCCAAAGGATACAAGAAGCTAACATCCACTGGAAAGGCACACTTGTCATGAACTTCCAATAAGAAGTGTAGCCATACATTTCAATGTCAAATAACACATGTCATTTCAAATGTCTCTCCTTTCAAATGAGGTCAAAACAAGAGCAACCATACATCTTAGGCAACGCTAAGCTTAGACAAGAAAAATATTGAAAATCTTTATTGTCATTATCATTATTAAATATTATATAAGCATTTAAAATGTTCATAAATATTTATTTGAATTATATACTTATAAATTGTATGCGTACATGCACATGTGTGCATGTGTGTATCATATGTACCTATACTTACAGGGCTATATAATGAGATATATATATTATATGGATGTATAGCACATGTCTCAGACATCTATATATTCATCGTATACACTATAGATGTATGAGTAATATAACTCAACCTAATTTAAGTATGTCATTAAAGTGTTCTGTTGCAAACACCTCTTGTTCATCTCTTCCAGTACTCTTAGCCATACCTCTCATTGTAATTACCTCTACAGGGGCAAGTCCTGTAGTCTTCCAGAAATTTCTGACAGGTGCAGCCTAATATTTTCCTGTTTTAGACCCCTCTCACTTCCTATCTTTGGGCATCTCTGGAACAGTTAGCACTCACAGATGAAATCTGGGGAAGCAGACGTTCTGTACAACAATGTTGACCCATGAGACTGGCAGCTAACAGAGAACTGCTTCTCCCTTTCTTCCCCAGACTGATGATTCTGACATACATTTCATAAAGTTTCCCAAAGGCTCATTCACAGTATGAAGTGACCAGCCACCCACTGGGTGGCCAACTTAGGATGCAGTTGGATTTCCCTCCTTTCCTGCTTCATTCGCCTATCTCTTGCTTCTCCTTTTTGCAATCACATTCTCGAATTAACCACTCATCATAAACCTTCACCTCAGATTTTGCTTTGGGGGCTCCCAGGCTAAGATGGGCACTACTTAACTTATATTTTCTCTATTCAATTATTTATTATATTGCTAAGATACAGTAAAAATTAGAACTTCAACAAGTAATGCTGTAAGTTTCATTGCCTGTCAAGGGTCATCATTTCAGTTTATAGATTTTAAAAATCAGAACTTTCTGTGGTAACAGGTTGCAGGCTGTGAAACATTATTGCAAGCCAGCAATGGTCTGGTGATCAGAGTCTGTGAAATAGTGATTTATGTCACATGTATCTGGAAAACAAATTGAAGTCATTCTCCAAGCCAGATCCCTGTTTCAAGAAAAATTTTATGGTATCATATACAAGTCCTGGTGGGAACATTATGACTTTTAAAGGGCATGCATTTTATTAAATGTATAACATAGCTATGTAAAATATTAGTGAGGGTGTTGTTGGGCTCATTCGATATGAAAAAAAATGAGGAGGAGGATGATGGATGAGTTTGGAATGATATATTGTGATTCCACTGTCAAGTGGCAGTTTCTTTTGCTGAATCAAGTTTAAAATCAGAATACTTCTCTGCCTAGCGAGCATACTTTGCCATTTCTTAGTGACTATTAATAATTTGGGGAGTGGAGAAGGAAGAGAGCAGGCCAAAATGTCATAGTGGACATATTGGTCATTGATTGTTTAGGATCCTCTAGGGCAGGGTTTTTCAACCTCAGCACTATTGCTATCTCTCTGCTGGATAATTTTTGTTGCAAGGAGCTGTCCTGTGCATTATTGGATGTTTAGCAGCATCTCTGGCCTTGGCCCACTAGATTCCAGTAGTATCACCCCCATCCAAGCCATGACAACCAAAAATGTCTACAGACATTGCTAAATGTTCCCTGTGGAACAAAATCTTTCCCAGTTGAGAAACACTGCTTTAGGACAATGCAGATGCTGATTGACTGGTGTGTTGGGATGTCCTCCACACAGAACAGAGGGGTTCAAGGTCTTAGAATGAGGTTCTTCTGAGAAGATCTGGGACAGTGAAACAGTCAAATTAAAGCAAGGTTTACTGATACTCCACGTATGTGCAGTAGATAAAGATAAGTAGCCTAAAACTTTTCTCGGGCTTTGGTGGTACATAAGAGTCACCTAGAGAGCTTGCTTAAAACAGATGCCTGAATCCCACCCTCAGCAAGTCTGATTCAGTAATTCTGATGTCCTGATGAACCTGATTCAATAAGCCCAATGCTTTGCATTTCTCATGATCTCCTAGATGATGATCATGCTGTGGGTTTGTGAACCACTCTTTAAGTAGCCTTGGGCTCAAAGTCAAAAGACCCTGACTTCGGGCAATTCACTTAAACCCTATTATTTTCCATTTTAAGTAGAATGGGATACTTATGTAGATAAAAGATAAATAAGCAATAAAGGGAAGAGGGGACAGGATAGAAATACATAAAGGATGTTAACTGCCTTGTTCACCACCACTGTCACACAACTGCTGTCAAACAGCTGCACTCAAAATGTATCCTTTAAACGAATTAGTAATGTATAACTCTGAGATGAAAAAGAAGATCGCATGAATCACAAACACTGTTTGGAAATTGTAGCAGTGTTTAATTTTTGCTGATTATTAATGTATGTTTTAATCTATTAATAATAAATACTTTGCATTATGAATTTATTTGTGTTGTTTTTCCTGCACATTTCATTAATCCTTGGGGACTATGAGAAGCAACGTATTGTTGTCAAAAGGCAAGACAAAAAGAAAAAGAAAAGCATATGTTGAGACTTGCATTGCCATTACAAATTGAGTAAAGCAAGTATTCTCTTGTCTCACTTCCTACCCATGTGGCACTGTTCATCCATGTGCACCGCCTGGCTTCTAGGCCATTTCATGTACCTATGGATAGACCAGTGAGGTGGTTCATGAGCTTACAGGTGTTACAGGTGTTCATATCTAATCTTGTTTCTGCTACTTGAGTCCCCACCTATGACCATATGGGTAGGCAAATGATCTAAATTGTTCCAATCCCCCTATTGCCCCATTAATTGGACAAAGGGGTGGGCATATTCTATGATTAGTTTTTATGTGTCAACTTGGCTAGCTTATAGGGCCCAGTTATTTAATCAAACACTAATCTATATGTTTCTGTGAAGCTATTTTGTAGATGTGGTTAACATCTAAAATCAGTTGACTTTAAGTAACGATTACCTTTGACAATGTGGGTAAGCCTCATTAAATCAGTTGAAGGCTTTAAAAGCAAAATCTGGAATTTCCCAAAGAAGAAACCCTGCCCCAAGATTGCAGCATTAATTCTTGCTTGAGTTTTCAGCCTGCCAGCCTTCCCTACAATGTGTGTATGTATATATGCATCCTAGTTCTGTTTCTCTAGAGAACTCTGACTGATACAGTATGTGACTGAGCTTTGACTCAATCAGAATCCTTCCCCAGGATTTTTTAAATCCCCTTTTATCTCTGAACGTGAATTTTCAAGGATGTGGTAGAGCCGTGAGCAAATATGGGGTCGGCTGGTTTGAGAGCAATGAAGCCAATATGCAAAGATGCAAAAGTCAGAGATGGAGACAGAGCATCTCAACAGACAGAGAACACCCAAACCCTGACCCAGGGTATTCTGAGGTCAGCTGTAACCCCTCTCGCACAAAGTCAGTACTGGAGTACCAGTTCTGTTTTTTTTCTGAGTGAGTCTCTTGAGACCGCTTGTTTGGAGGATCATTCATGGGGAGTGATGACTGTCCTTGTTTCCCATGTAGAAAAACTACATGGGCCTGAGCAAATACTGTTTTCATGCCTAAACAAATGCTAAAGATAAATGTATGCTTCAGACACCTCTGTTATAATGCACTCTGCCATCTTCAGACCCTCTGCTTAAATAGGTCATGTTTATACTATTTGACCCTCATTACTGTCAGCTGATTGGAACAAGGCTGGACATCTTACTCAAAGAGAAGCATGTACAGACTGGCCAGTGACCAATCCCTTGTGATGTCTGGCTCAGAAAGATGGGCTGGACTGCTCAGATTCCATCCTTGGGAATTTGGAATTTGGCAATTTTGAACCTGAGTTAGAAGTATGGGTAGATAGCAAATCAAACTCATGATGTTGAGTTGAGGGCACAGCAATTCGAAGTGTATGTGTACAACATAAAAGAAAGGAGATCGGGGAAGAAGAAGCCAGTTGGTCAACAGAGAAACATTTAGAAGTGAGAAGCGGGTGCCATGAGAGAGAGGCCGTGTAGCTGAGTGAGTTCCAGTCCTATTCTCAGGAGGTGCAATGATGCTAAGTAAAGTGGAGCTTCCTTTCGCTGAGTTATACTGAGGTTAGCCTCCAACCTTTCCAACCAAACAGGGCCACCTGGAACACGTTCAATGGGATTGGGAAGTGCTTATCATGGGTAGAGCCCCAGACTGTGACATTTTAACTAAAAACAAAACAGGAAGTGATTTTTAGATGACAAAGCTTCCTAGAAAGGAACATCAACTTGCAAAATGTAAATTCCAAATTGTCTGTTAATCATCTGTTAATGTTTACAGGGAGCAAACAACTCTCTGTGACTATTTCTTAATTAAATGATTTTTTTCCCTCTGTGAATACTGGTATTTTTGATAAATATAACATCTTTGTATGCTCTTAGATAGTTCATAAATCATATTTTTGTGGCAGGAGAAATCTTTGGAAGGTGATGGATACATGTATGGCCTCGATGGTGATGATGGTTTTATGGGTGTATACTTACCCCCAAATTCATCAAGTTCTATGCAATAATAGGTACAGCTCTTTATATTTCGATCATATCTCATAAAGTGATTTTGAAAATTTCACTTTTGCTATTGTAGTTTTTTTTTAAAAGAAGAGGAAAAAGCCCACAAGTAATCCCATTTTAAGATGACAATAACATTTAGGGCACAATAGGGATCCATACCCAACGCTAGCCAGATTTTTGAAAAGAGGAAAAACCAGTGTGATAAAAGAGGAAGAAATGATCTCAGTCTTAGAGGAAAGTGAAAGGGCTCTTGAAACAAACTGAGAAGGTTAAAAAAAAAATTGCAAATCCTATACCAGGTTGTGTTGTCATCTTTTCCCTAAAAGCGAATGCAAATTATGTCAGTCCAGAGACGTAATCTGGGACTAATCAGAGATCAGCGTTAACATGCACAGCTTGGGAATGGCCTTCTCAATAGGCGCTTAGTGTCTGACTGTCCATTTGTGGAAGATGGATGAGTGCAGGTGCCATAATAAGGCCATAGCATTTGGTTATGATAATGGTCCCTGACGACCAAAGCGATGCATAAATTATAATTGAACTACAATTGAGTGCAGGCAGCATGTGACACAATTCATTCTAGTCACCTCATTCTAAATTCAAGCCTAGAATCGTAAATGCAGGAGCCGAAAGGCAGGGGTGAGAGTTCTATAAGGAATCCTGTTCCTTCCTTCAGCTTCCCTTTGTGGTTTTTAATTGGGAGGTGTTTAAAGATCAGAGCTTTATAAAATTGTCTCAAGATAATGGTCCTCCCTGTGGACAGGTTTCTGCAGAACTTTAACAGTACGGGTCAAATGTGGTAGTCAGCAAAAATTGTCTACTCATTCATTCATTCCATAAACATTTCCTTGTTGCTTAACTGTGTGTTGGAAATTGCTACACTGAGGCTCACAGTCTCACAAAGGATGCAGCCACATATAGATAATCTAGAACAATGTACGGTAGTATTCGAAGTATGTTCATGGAGTTGTATGGAAATTCCTAACAAGGAATGTCTAAAACTACCTGGAAGGGTCAAGGGAGCCTCCTAAATTTGGTGTGTGATATCTAAGCTAAGTCTTAAAGGATGTGCAGGAATTCACCAGGCAAAGGAGGAGGAAGTGAAACATTCCAGGTTCAGGGGCTGAATGAGCTGACAGAGTGTGAAGCAACCTGTGATATAGGAAAAATTCACACAGTCTCTCAAAAGGCAGGAGAGCGCTGCTTTACTTTAACCTGCCCAGTTTCAGTTACCATTTTACAAAGTGAGCACCTACTATTACCTTAGACACTTGCAAACATTTGGGGTTACAAAACAGGATAAGGCATAAAGCCCATCCGCTTATAAAATATAATCCTGTAGCAAAAGGAATTAAAATAACTATAAAAAGTACCATCATGGAGGTATGAACAAAAGTCTGTGGAAGTCCCAAGGAAGAGGCGAAAACCCAGATTAGTGACAATTTTATAAAAGAGATGGCTTTTGAGCAGGGACTTATGTTCCTTATGCAAGACAGGCAAATGAAGAATTTCTCAAGTGAAGAAGGCATGAATTGTAGGCAGTGTGAAACTGGAGAATTTGTTTTCTCAAAGGAGGGAAAAGTCTGGAGCAGTGCATTCTCCAGGAGAGGCTTGGGGGGCCTGGCAGGAGAACCTCAAAGTGACCTTTCAAAGGAGACCAGGGAATTTGTTATGTTTGAAGTTATGTTTCCGTCACACTACCTTATGTAGATTTTATATTTATTTTGAGTGGCTTGTGTAGAGGTGCACGTGGAGATTGTGGGAGAAGTAAAATCTACCTACTCCCTCTCCAAGGCTCCATTCATCACAGAACTAGAGCTATCTAGAGCTCTGGAACCATCTTTCCCCAGGACAGACAGCAAGGGCATGTCCCACTAAGAAGCCTGGTTCCACAGCCCCTCATTGGGTTCAGAGGGTCTCTGGAGTTTCTTACCACTGCTCTTGTTCCATCTTCCAGTAGAGGGGTCTTGGTAATAAAGGCCTCCTTAGGGAGGCAAGAACTAAACTTTAAACACAAATTATTTTCTTTCCCAAAGAAACCAAGGCAGTCAAGATGTTATCTCTGATGGAGTGCCAGTGCAGGGCAGGAGGGGACATAGGGAGGCCTGTTTGGGAAACACATAGCAAAAGGAAGAAATATGTGTATTGAGGGGCCAATGAGGAAAGCTGATAGGATGGAGATGGTCTTGTCCAGTGTCTAAAACTTTTGAGGAGCTCAAATATGACCTAGGCAATTCTTGTTTCCAAGAAGAATCCTGAGTGACGGGTGGTATATGCCATAGAAAGGAAGCAGGCAGATAGCCTGACTGTGGATCCGGGTAGGATTCCTTCTACTTAGAAGACAGCAATTTGTGAAAGAGAAGATGAGCAACAGCACCTAGTCATCAAGCAGCGAAAGAGGTTATTGGGATCTAGCCAGCAACATGGCCACCTTGCGTACTTCCGCAGTACAGCACAGAGCACCAGTCTAAGCAGAGATCAAGAGTGCATGTCATGACCTCCTTAGTGTTCACGACAGTGGAGAGCCGCCCAGAGCAAAGGCTGGGAGCAGGGCCCGCGCCACGCTGGGTGCCACCAGGCCCGGGGCCGGGCCGCACACAGCGCGGGGCGCCGGCTTCGCTGTGAGACCTCAGGGAAGGGGAGCATCGACAATTTTCGGAGGGCCCAGCCGCTGGGTCAGGTTGGGACGCACCATCTAAGGAGGTCACGGGACGGTGTCACCCAGCACGTCGGTGAGGCTGTGGCCTCCGCCAGGAGAGCACCACAGGTGCAGCCAAGTCTACTTCCTGTGTCATGACCTCAGGAAATAAATTTCCTTGACTTTATAAAAGCCAAAAAAAAAAAAGAAAAGAGTGCATGTCAGGGAAATGGAGGCATGAGCCCAGTCCTGAAAATAGATTGGCATAGGACAAGGAGAAAAGAGACAGTGGGACGATACACATTAACGGCTTCAAGCATGCCCAGAACTTGCCCTGCCTGACATATCTCATGAGCTTATAAGCTTCAGGCTCTAATGGGATTTCTGTTCTGGTTGGGACTGGCTTTAGGAATAAATGTGCCTGTGTCTGGGTGTGCCCAGGTGGGAGTGGGAATAACCTGGAAGGGCCAGAAGGAGGCAGAGGAAAGGAGCAATGATCTCAGAATGCCATGTAGGTACCACTGTATAGGAGCAGCAGCAAGCAAGCTGAGTTCTAGCAGGCTATGCCTGGGAGCCTGTCTTGGGAACCACCACTGCTTGGATTACCATTCTCCTGGGACACTCTGTTGGAGGCTCCAGGCAGGAATGCTGAGGGACACAGCACAGTAATGCACAAGAAACAGAGCACTAGGATTGAACTTCCATGCCCTGAACACATTCCTTAGCTCCTTCTTAGTGATTCGGAGTAGATTTTCCAGTCTACACATTAGTCATAGCCATAGTTCCTTCTTCTTTTGTTTTTTTTTACTCAGCCTCTGGGTACCATTGCTTATTCAAATCACAAATGAGGGGAAAGAAGAGAAGAAATTTTCTGAAATAGTTTACACCTCTTATAAAGTTTGGAACAAAGGAGGAATGTTGACACATGACTTAAATGGGCCAGATTCCCAGAGGATACAAAGCTGGAAACTTTTTTTCTGGCATAGAATATACAGGAAGAATCATCTCATGAAGGACCCAAGGATTCACAACTTAAGAACACTCTATTGCACTAGCATATTGGGTCAATCAACAGAGGAGAAGGGTGTGAACTACTGGTAGAGCTGAAAAACACTGAAGTATTTTGTATTACCTATTCATTAATGTCCAGCAAATCATCCCCAAGCTTAGTGGCTTAGAACAACAATAATTATTTATTATCTTATGGTTTCTGTATGTCATGAACTGAGGATCAGCTTAGCTTGGGAATTCTGGCGCAGCCTCTCTTATAAAGCTGTAGTCAGAGGTCGGCTGGGCCTGCAGTCATGTGAAGCCTTGCCTGGGGCTGGAGGCTGTACATCCTCCAACGTGGCCCACTCTCATGGCTGCAAGTGTGTGTTGGCTATTGGTGGGAGGCCTTATCTCCTCCCCTTACATTCCTTCCACGGGGTACTTCAAATACGGCAACTGACTTCCTCTAGAGTGAGCAAGCCAAAGACCAAGGTGGAAGATATAATGTCTTTCATGACTCGTCTTGTTGGTCACACGCCCTCACTTCTACAGTGTTCTACTAGCCTTGCTTCAGTGTGGGAGGGGACTACACAAGGGCATGAATATCAGAGATGAGGATCGTTGGGGGCCAACTTAGAAGCCGGCTACCACAGTCTCTAAGTGTCCCATAAACTGTTACCTCCCTGCCATACCTCCATGACTTTGCATGTTCCCTTTACATGAATTTTCTGCTGCCTTTTCTTCTCTTTCAAGGGCCAGCCCAAAGTTCCCTTCCTCTGAAAGCACTGCCAACACTTAAAGACAGTACTTCACACATATATCTATTTTAGAGCTTATGTGTCTGTGTATTTGTTAGTCCTCTGATGGCAGGTCAAGGACACTTTGGGACTGGCATAGAGTTGCCACTCAAAAGTGCTGGATGAATGAATGAATGCTTATCATGACACCAAAGTACTTTGATGGCCTGTAATTCCCATTTGCCCTCTGAGACTTCAGGATAAATCTCAGGATGGTCATCATAAACCAAATTCTCTCCTATAAATAGATGACAGGAGTAGGAAGTACATAGCTTGACTTGGCTCCATGCAAACTTTGCTTGGCGTGATTCTCCTTGCAAGCATCTTTAATTACAAAATTCCAGTAGAGGAATATGAGCACAAAATTCAAAAGTTACCAAAATATTATTTGCAAGAATTTATTTTTAAATATGTCCTCATCTCACCAAACCTTATCAAGTAAACCAAATAAAAACGTCAGGGAAATTGCAAGGCAAGAGAACATCAACCAAAAAAGGGAGGGGGACAGGGAAGCTGTAAGACAAAAGCTAACAAATAAAGTTGGTAGCCGCTGGGGTGGGTTGCCATAATTACCAAATTTGAAACATAAATTATTTTCAAGTTGGCTTTCATTCTCCAAACTATGCTTTATTTAATCCATTCATGAGAGGATCATGATGTATCTGCAAATCAAGGATTGTTTTTTAGAGGTTTTTTACTCAAAGTGTATGATAATTGACTAGTCTTGATTGCAGTTTCCCATTTAAATTCTCTCATGAAAAAGCCTTGCTCAGAAAACCATTGGCATAAATAAGGGACCAAGGGAATGAGAACTGCTTGGAGCAAAGGGGATTTTTGAAGAAAATTGACTCTGGGCCCAGGACCTGAGGACAGAGCAGTACTCAGTGATCCTGGCCAAAGGGTTCTGGTTTTCCATTGAGGGCCCATCTTGATAGTTGATCTATTGAACCCTGTTTCTGGATTCCTGCTACTTGGGATAGTGGCTCTCCTGACCCAACAATGCCTGTGAAGCCATGGTACAGGCAATCACTCGAAGGCAGGGGCAGACATACTGAACTTCTTGGGCAAATTTCTTAACGTCCATGTGCCTCAGTTTCCCTGTCTGTGAAATATAGATAATAATACTTTCTACTCTATAGGGTTGGTTATAGTAAACACAATAGGTTTATTAAACATATTCTTTTTAGAAAATACCTCTAACACTTCACGACTTTCCTCTCTTCCCAGCTCTGCCATTCTCTCTCTCCTAACACTCCTCTCCTACCTTGAACTCCTTACATAGGGCTAGTGTTAATTTAGTAATTGTTTCCTTTAGGAAGACTTTCTTGGTTCTCACCCTTCCCATGAACAAGTTTCCTGCCCTTTCTATGAGATTCTGAGCATTGGGTGATATATATGAGCATTCTAATAAAGACCAATTGCTAATCTGGAAAACGTTAGTCATCCATATATAGTATGTAGAAATGCCAGCTCACAAACTCAGGTGTGCAAAAAATATGTATATATTGCATTTCTTTATTCTACAGAAGCTATTGTGAAACTTGACCTTAGTCATCCTCAGGGTAAACCCTGGATGGATTGGTGAGTGATGGGTAGGGACATCTGGTCTTTGGTCCTGGGCACACCTGGGTTATGCTGTGATGCCAATCATCCCTTTCTGCTTGGATCCTTCGGAAACATCACCTGTGGCCCTATCTGCTGAGACACTGCACACAGCATTCCTTTCTGGGGTCTCGGCCCCTCATCAGGATGCTAATGGGAAGCCAGGCTGATCCCCACTGTGCCAGGATGCCTGTACTCCACCTTTCTCTTAATGCAGCCCAAGTCTTTATGGGGGTAGGACATGGGTGAGCCTGACTCTCCTTCTGCTTCTCCAGGTCACTCTGCCTCTGCCACTGAATACCCTTCATCCCTTTACTTCTTCCACAAACCCCTAGACTCTCTATAAGTGTTTATAAAGAAACTACCAGGTACTATTGCCAGTGACTTCTGCTTTCTGTCCTGCCACATATACCTTATCTGTGCAATGAAGCACAAACAGCCTGCAGGAATGGGCCAAAGAGAAAAAGGGAAAATCAGAGACAGTAAAGACAAAACAAATAAAATAACATCTCAAGATATTATCCAGGAACTTCCCTGATGGTCCAGTGGTTGAGACTCTGTGCTTCCACCTCAGGGGACATGGGTTCAATTCCTGGTTGGGAAACTAAGATCCCGCATGCCATGTGGCACTGCCAAAAAAAAAACAAAAAAACATGTATATATATAATCCAGTCCTACAAAGTTCCCAAGACACGAGGTTCACGGATTTTCACACTCTGCGGAGATGGAGGGCAGGGAGGATTGTGACCTCCTAAAGACCCCGCCCATGATCTTCAGCAGCTCAGTCCCAAAGAGAGGGTTGCAATGCCCACGCTTTCCATATGTGGAAACCATACCTATGAGCCTGCTGCCTCTAGCCCAAATTTATATTCCAGGGCTGGACCCAACTAGGGGGCCAAGCAGGGTACAACCAACAGCTAAATTGACTCAGTGCCTCACATGCCTTTTTCCGGCGGGCAGTTGCCATTTAGGGACATCTTGCTGGGAAAATCCATCCCTTTCTGCCAGCTGAGTCCCTATATTTATGAACAAGTGAACCTTTTACCAGCATTGCTTGGAAGATGCAGACAGTGTTCCCAACTTTAGAAATATAGTTATTTGTCATCTGTCCTTTACCTAGAGCTGACTGAGGGATGTGTTTTCTTGTTACATCAACGTGCTCTACTGCTCTTGGTGTGAAAAGATGACAGATGCTAATGCTTTTGCCATCTGAGTGTGTGAACATGTCGGCAAAACCTGGGGGTGTTTGCCGGAAAGGGGCAAGTGTGTGAGCATGTGTGACCGTGCACACACACACAGACACAGACACACAGAGTCTCACACACACACACACACACACACCAGCACATGCAGCGTCACTGGGTTAGTGAAGTCTAGACCAGGATCAACCTTACAAAAATCTTGTCCAAATATTTAAAAGTACAGCTCTCTGGCTTTCCTCTTGGTAAAACGGTTCCTACTTTTCAGAATTGTTTTCTCTTTTGCCTTGTGTTACCCATTTTCTGAAGAAGCCAACATCAATAAAGTGATCTGTTGCATTTTCATCATAATTTATTGTACTCATCCATTTAATTGTCTGGTTTCTCAGCAAACTTAGGCATTTATTATGCCCACCATCAACTTCAGAGCTTAGCCACAGTAGGTGCCAAAAACCAGAAAGTACCTTTACCAACATCATTAATTTGCATTTAGAACTTCTGGACTTGGTGACATCTAGTATTAATCTGGTATAACTTTTAGTCTCATGTTATTAAACCTCTGTTTGTTTCATGCCAGCTGTGAGCCAGATTCTTTGCCTAAATGTCTTACATCCCTCACCAGAAAGTCGTGAAACTGAAAATGTTTTCCTTAGGAGGGTTAACTGACTTGCCTGTTCACCCAGCTGGTAGCAAAGTTGGGATTCAAATACAGATCTTCCTTGACTCCAGAGCTAGCATTGCACCACAGTCTCTCCCACAACTGAACTGTTGTATTCATGAACTTGTGAGCTAGAAGGTGCCTAGAGAACATCTGACCTCTTCATTTTTTAGATGAGGAACAAAAATGATAAGTGATCTACCCAATGGGGTAGCAATAGGAAACAGTTATTGGGCAAACCTGGCTCCCACTCCTGCACTTGTAACAAATAATTATCTATCCTCTGCAGAGGGTAAGGAAATCCACCAAATACTATGGTGTATATAACATGCAGAAGGTGGGACCCCTGCTCTTAGGCAGTTATTGCCTGCAGAAAAATAAAGAACCAACAGCTGTAAAGTGCTGGCCCCCATCAGAATGCTTCAGGAGTGGGAGGAAGGAGGAAGACACAGAAAGGCTTCTTGCCAGACGTCATCCAGCTAAGTCTAACAATAAGAAGAAAGCCGGTCACTGAGGGCTTTGCCTATGTCGTGATTGAGGAAGCATTGCTCTCTCCTGTCAGGGCACAGGTTCACCTGGCCTCTCCTTTGCCATCAAATCACTATTGGAAGAGCCTTGTAGTCCCGGATTTCCAATAGGGTAAGAGATTCCTAAAGGCTGTCTAGAAAAGGGTGGAACATCAGCTCTCTTCACTGAGAGAAGTTGTTAGGAGGACTGCATGCTAGGCAGATACTTCTGAAATTTTCTCTTGAAGGGAAGTGGCTTCTTTTGATCAAATTTAATTCTGGAAATAACTCAAGTAAGAGGGTTACACAAAAGGAATTTTCCTTTGGATTAAGTTGAACTGTTATAAATAGCGATAACCTGATATCTTGATTTAAACTACAAATAAATTTCTGGCAAACATACATTCTGATCTCATGTTTGAGCAGATAATCACCATGTGTTGCCTGCTTCTATGGGTAACTGGATTCCAAATAGGATGTGTCAGATTATCATCCTGCTTGAACCTTCTGACTTATCATTGCCCTCAGAATAATGTTCAGCCCCCTTGGAGAGGCTCAAGAGACTGTGGATGAACTCCCCCCACCCAAGAGGTCCGTCCCTGGCATCCCTCCTACCTTCCTGCACTTCTAGGTTGACAGACGTTCTGCACAAAAATATCAAAATACCAGCCAGGAAGGGGGCATTGGTCATAGCTTAAAAATACTACTTTGCTCATTTTAATAAATCATTTGAAATGTATGCTTGATGAGATTTTTCAAGTTTTAGAAAAACTTCTATAATTTTAGAGCAATTCTTGGTGTTGCTGAAGAAAACTCAAATCTGAACAATTTTAAAATATTCATGCTTATAAACAAAGGAAAAATCCCGAATTGTCCTGTTCAGTTCTGGATGTTAGCAAGTGCATGCTACCCAGTGATCTTGCTGTATTCTGGACACCAAGCAAGCTTGGCTGAGCCAGAGATTGGATAGACACTGCCAACACCATTTCATTTTTCTGGACATGTAGAAGAGCATATTCCCAAGTCTCTCTTGCAATGAAGTTGTTCTCTTGTGGCTGGGTCTCACCAGTGGAATGTGTAGGAGGAAGCAAGATATATGACTTGCAGACCAGGACATAAAGCCCCTTGCACGATCCTCCTGTCTCCCTCCTTCTCTTTTACTGCAGTTCTGGATAGACCGAAGGAGCCTGAATCCCTAAGTTACCACAAGTAACTGCCCAACCCTCAGAAAAGAGTGTCGTGCACAAGAAAGCTTTGTTATGTCATGAGATTTGGGAGTTTCTGTTACTGCAGCATAGCCGAGCATACCTTAACTTATACTTACTCCTCTCTTGTCCCACCAGACATGACTCAGCAATGCTGGGCTAAGGCTGCTGCAGCGGATGCAGTAGGTCACCACCCAGATCCCCTCCTTCAGGACGGAGGAACTCTCTCCCCCAGCTTCCGGGAGTGTTGCCTGCTAAGGGCTCACAGCTGAGTCCTTCCCCAGGCATTGCCTTCAGCCAAAGGGAATTTCCCCTCCCAAGGTTACATGCTCTCCCCCACTCCACACGCACCAACCCCCTTACCCCCGGCCAACAACAGCCCTGTCCTGTGTTGAACAGTTAAGGGCCTGTAAAGACCTGGCTCCCTTGATTCAATTTGAGACCCCTCTGCAGAGCCATCCCAGCTCTAGACTCTCCATGGGGTCTTCCAAAGCCCCTGCTGCAACTAAGTTGCAGTTTAACTTGCTCAATCCTGCTTCCATATTCCCTCATGAGTCTGGTTCCCATTTTGATGATTCCCTAATAACCTTCCTGCATGCAAATCTCTGACTCAGAGTCTGTTTCCTAGGGAACCCGACCAGTGGTACCTCTTATTCCCATAACATGCTGGGTTCTCCTTTGTTTGATAGCTTTACCTATGCTGTCCCTTCTGCTCTGAACAATTCTGCCACCCCGAACCCAGATGCCTGCTGAGCCAATCATATTAGTCATTGACACCATCTGCAGTCCAAATATTATGTTCTCCATCTCTGCTGCTCCTCTGATGGATGGTTCCAGATGTACCCCCTTCTCACTTGTACCTCCTTCCATCATAGCATTTATCCCAGGTATTGTAGCTGTGGGCATGGCTGCTGTCCCTTAGACAGTAACTCATCAACAGTAGATAGGAATCCTCTTCGTCAGCCCAGGGCTTAGCAAAATGCCTTACAGTCCAGTGCTCATGAGAGCTGGAGAGAACAGTGCTTTGGGGAAGACCACTAGAGCAGGATAACTTTTGCAGATATTAATTTGGATTTTTTCTTTCTGTCTTGAAAGATTTGGAAAGGATGAGAGGTATTTTATCTTGTTTCCTCAAATTTTTATTCTCACCATTTATCAGAACTCTAAATTTAAGTTTCTGGAGGGCAGCTGCTCTTCCGAGTGTTTAAGAAAATCTAAACTCACTGAGGTTATGCTATATAGAAGGGGAGATGGGGGTGCCTTTGAAAGATTCCCAGTACATAGAAGTGAATGGAGGCATTGGTTTCCCCAAATACTGGAACCTGTGGTTCCATCCCTGGCAGCCAGAGGGGGAGGGGGTCTGGCCACGGTGCCTGAGGAGGACTAAAGCCCAGAATGTGGACTCTTGGAGGTGGGGAGAACGCAGAGCAATCAGTGTTGATATTTTATGTCCTGTCGGCCCATCATCGTAGAAATGCAAGGCCAGATTTTATTTATTTTGAAGATATTGTAACATTTCTTATATAAGAGAGTATGGTTTAGAATTCACCCTTAATAAATTAATACTCAAAACAAACTAGAGTGAACTTCTCTGAAGGTAAGCGTATTTCTTTAACTGCCTGACTCTCTCGTCATCCTAGCTAGAGGCCTCTGTGATGAGTAATACTTTCTCCAAGGCTTGACAACCTCCTCCACTCCCTTTGTTCTCGTAAAACATTTTTCTCATATAAAATGCCCTTCCCCACGTCCGGCGTATTATACTGACCTTGGAAGTGCACATCTGAATATATTACTTGGAGGTTTATTTACAGCTTGCCTTATAACTAAAGACAGGTTACTCTTTATCCCTTTGCAGGTTTGATAAAATGTTTGGGATTTAGGGGTTTGGGTAAGTGAATGCTGTTTTGGGGTGAAGGAGAAAAATAGATTTGCAGCATCTTAACAAGAGCCACCTGTCTTGGGAAGCATCCATGTCATCTGGTGATTTCACCACCTAATTAGTGATATTGTACCTACACATGTCACCAACACTTGAAAAAATAATGATAGGCCTGACTGCTATGGGAGAGGAGTGCTTAGGATGTGGGAGAATGAGTTAGCTAGAGCTTGCAGACAATTCTGTATCATGGACAGTCTAGCCTATTGAAATGCGGGAGTTTGACCCTTTAAGCTCTACACAGGTGTCCATAAATTCACCCCCGCGATTTCATGATAATCAAAGGTGTTGTGAGGCGAATAAAATGGGACCTCCCAAGGTCCTGTGAGGAAGATGAGCCCTGGCCTTCCCCGTGTGGGCTGGTTCGGCTCTGTGTTCTCCTCCAGGGTCCTTCTCCGTCTTTCTCTGCCTGCTCCACCAAGGGGCTGAGCTCTAGGGACTGCATCATGGGCCTCCTTGCGCTCTGGTTTCCGGTTGGGAGGAGACATTTGCACGGAGGAGACACCAGCAGGAAATTGAGAGGAGGGAGAGACTGGGGGGTTTATTCCCTCAGCTCCCTTCTGGGTCACAGGTTGGCAGTGGGTGTGTTTCTCCATAGAAGGCCACAGCTCCTGTTGGTGACCTCCTGTTTCACCCAGAGCCACAGCTCCTTGTGGGTTTTGACGACCACTCCATCCCCTTGCCTGGTCAGCTCTAAGAGTAGTAATAGCTCCCAAACATTAAGGGTCCCAGGGCCTCACCATCCCTTCCTGGTTTTCTCTCACCCTACCCACAATTTTATAAATAGTCTCTTCATTAATCTCTCCTCAGTTACCCCCATTTCAGTGTACAAACACCCTGATGATATAACATATTACCCTTAGATTCCCCCGCAGTGCTGTGCCTACAAAAGGTAGGTAGCGGTAAAGAGGTAGACCTAGCAGTTGTAACAGAGTCTTCCTTAGAAAATCCTGGTTTATATCATACCATATCACATTACAATATTATATTACTTAGATTAGCCAACTTCAATCTTATAACAGCATTTGTCTGCCTTTACTTATGAGGGTTTATATGTGCTCCAAAACTCACTTTTTAGACTACTGAAGTACAGGAGAGTGTTTCTTTAAAAACAAACAGGTTCTTCTGGGTGTTGACAATGTTCTGGGCTATTCTTTATCTAAATTCATCCAACTCTGTTACTCATCATGCTTTTTCACGGCTCCGTGTAGCTTTCTCACCTTGGATGTCTTTTCTGCCCATCTCCATCTCTTCATACCCTATTCTTTCTTGCCAGTTAACACCTCTCCTATTAATTCATCTACCTAGCCAATTTTTATTGTCTGCTAAATTTTGAGTGTCTGCTTCATGGCAGATGGCTCAATGAAAGAGACATACGAGAGCCTTCCCTAAAAATCCACTCTCTTCTCTTCTAGCTCTAGAATCCCTGCCCTGGTTCTGCTTGATCACATTCTCCTTTGCACTCTGAGTGTTACCTTCATGCCTATCTTTGCCCCTTTATCATGAGATTCCTGAGAACAGAAAATATGTTTTGATCTTTGCCATCTCCCTTAGGAACCGCGTACATACCAGTACATAGCATGTACTTAGTTAATGCCTGAGGAATCAAAGCAAATTACCAAGATAGTCTTACCCCTAAGGGCCAGCAAATGCCTTGGGCAACTGATCTGATATGGAAGAATGGTTTGACAAGCAGGGATCTTTGTCAGATATTCCAGAGTAGAGAACCCACGCGTTTTGGCCAATTTGAGCAACTTAGACTTAAGGCAGTGACATTATAAACCCCAGAAAGAGGGCATTTCAGAGAGAACTAGAACAGAGAGGTTGCCCAGTCAGAGCTATCCCCGTGACAAAATAAGGTCAGTACCCCTCCAACCTCCTCAGTCCTTCTGGTCCCTGAAGCTTTAAATAACTAGCCAGGACAGCTTTAGTCACTCTGAAAAATTTATGTAACTTCTCATAAAGTCTAACCCCAACATTCCTCTCACACTGTGCTGACTCATTTGCCCAAAATATGCCTGACCAGTGAGGCAGAAATAATGATTCTTACTGGCTTTTAACTATCAGTCTCCCTAGGTCTGTTTCCCTTAGTCCTAGGGGCCGATTCTAATTTGGTACAGAAAAAAAAAAAAAAAAAAAGTATGCCTGCCAATTTCCATCCTGGAACGGCTGAAGAAAGAAAATGTACATGATTATGGTAAAGGCACGTATATTTATATTAAAGTGTCATTCACAACCTCCACCTCCCACTTCACACTCCACCATCACTTCCATCACCAGCTAATTGTTTCAACCTAATTGCATCTTGGAGTTATGCCATTGTCCTATATTAAAAGAAATGAAGTTAAACATCACGGCAAGGAGATTCAAAATAACATCTTCTTTACAGAAACTTTCAGAAATCTCTTTCTGCTTCGCTACGGGGAATGGCTGTGAATTGACAAAGCAATTGATTTGATTTAACTTATGTTAGAAATATTGCGAAAGGCGTCACTGATTCAGTTTCCCTTTCTATACTGGATTTGTGAAAGGTTAGCCAATGTTTGCATCCCATTTGCAAAGAGCGTAGGCCTCTGAGAGGCACAGTTTTGTTTAACCCTCACTTCTGCTTCCATTTCTTATTTAGGCCTCTCTAGCCCTTTCTTTGTCTTCTGCCTTAATCTTGTCTTGGTATATCTTCTGTATCTTTGCAAGATGGCTATAAACTTTATGGAAAAGGAAAGGGCATACCAAAAATTTAAGGATTACTTTATTTGAACTCTTATCTTCCTACCTCAGGCAGGTAAGTCAAATCATTCAAATATAACAGTGATTACACTCAAAGCGAGGGCCAAGATATAGGAGCACACATTTTGCTTCCCCATCTCTAGAGGCCAGATGGAGAAGGAAAGAATCAATTGACAAAGAGTCATCACACTCCCACAATACCCACCTCCACCTTCCAAAATGATACCGCCTCTATTTTCTCCCAAGTATGACTGGTGTTTAGAGGTAATTGATGTCCTTGACGTACTCTTTGTAGGAATTAAGGGTGAGAACACAGGTGTACATATTAATTTGTGTATTAAGGGTTACCTGGGCAGACTCTTACGTATTGACTATGATTCATGCTTTTATATTAATTCATAATTGTAAAGTGGAATTCATTGATTCCATCTTAATACCTTACCATTTAGAGCTAAGCTGTGCCATGCATCCTTCCTTAAATCTTACAAAAAAATTTGGAAAATCTAGGATCATAGACTGCTAAAGCTGTAAAGACCTTTGTAGTCATCAGTTGTTCCAAACATAAATGTGTGTATGTCAGTGTATGTTTTCTTAAACTTAGTTGCAGAATTAGCTTATGCTTGAAAACTAAGAATACAAAATTGCCCTGAAATATAAGAAGTAGAATGTAAGTCTGATCATCCCTAGTCATACTTCTCAGACTAAGTCCATTAATAGGAGCCTGCATTCATTCATTCATTTATTCATTCATTCAAAAATATTTATTGAGCACCAATTATGTCTTAGGCTCTGTGGATCAAGACAGGAGACAAAAATAAATAAATAGATATAGAAAATAATATCAGTTAGTCATAAGTGTTACAAAGAAAAATAAAGTACAGTGGTCTAGAGTAGACTTTAGAGTGACAAGTGAGGTCTCTTTGGGTAGAATGTGACTAAATTGCAAAGGGAGAGGCAGATGCAACTCCAGCAGGAGTGAGCTGGGAGTGCGCTAGGAATAGCCAAAGGGCCGAGGTAGCTAAGATGCTCTGAGGAAGAGGGAGAGTGTACAGGATGAGGTTAGAAATGTCAACAGTAGGCAGATTTTTTAAGTCCTTGAGACATTATAAGGAGATTTGTTTTTTCTAAGTGCCAGGAGAAACCACTGGGTGGTTTTAAATAGGAGAATGGCATCTTTAATAGCCAAAAAATTTTTGTGTGGGGAGAAATGATCTAGGGGGATGCCTGAAGATTAATTTTCAAGGAGGCATCGTCCAGGGCTTCCTTAGTGGCACAGTCGTTGAGAATCCGCCTGCCAATGCACAGGACACGGGTTCGAGCCCTGGTCCGGGAAGATACCACATACCACGAAGCAACTAAGCCGGGCACCACAACTACTGAGCCTGCGCTCGAGTCCGCAAGCCACAACTGCTGAGCCCGCATGCCACAACTGAAGCCCAAGTGCCCAGAGCCCGTGCTCCGCAACAAGAGAAACCACAGCAATGAGAAGCCCGCGCACCACAATGAAGAGTAACCCCTGCTCTCCGCAACTAGAGAGAGCCCACGCACAGCAACAAAGACCCAATGCAGCCAAAAATAAATAAATAAAATAAATAAATTTACAAAAAAAAAAGGAGGCATCGTCCAGAGGGAAGAATTACTGTACATGATTTTTGTGTAGTGCTTATGCTTATAGCTGTTTTCCTATTGCTTTAAAGCCTACAAGAATATTAATAACAGTAAAAATTAATAATTAAGTATTAATTAATAAGCTTAGCAGACTCAGCAAGATCTACCTCCTATGTCATGCCAATACCTGAGTTCATAGGCAGAGCATCCAAATGAGGCAAAAGGACAATGGGAATCTGACACAGGTTATGCTGACCCACCTGTCTAAGACAGCCTATGACTGTTCTTTATGCAAAAAACTAATATCTCTCTATATATTTTATAAGATTTTTATTTTGAAATAGTTCAAGATTCACAAAAAGTTTCAACAATAGTATAAAGAATTCCCAGGTACCCTTTGCCTAGCTTCCCCCAATGATAATATCTTACATAATACATAGAACATGTAAAACCAGGACACTGACATCTATATAATATTATTAACTTAGGTACAGACCTCATTTGGATTTTATCAGTTTTTACATGCTGTCTCCTTAAATTATTTATTTGGGGGGAGCGGATAGTACTATGAAATTTTATCCCAAGTGCAGATCCAAGTAACTATCACCATAATCAGGGTACAGACTCTCCCATCAATACAAAGAGACCTTCTCATGTTATCTTTTGTTGTGCTGAAAGTCAGCTTTTGTTTTATGAACATTTCAAACCTGGATATGAAGAATATTTCTATTTCTGGCTTCTCTATTTTATTTTTGTTAAAATCTATAAATCCACTTAATACAATGTTTCTAAACCTTTAAACATCACAAACACATAAACATTTACACATTTCATGAATTCTCTTAAGTATTTAAACCTTGATTTTAAATGTAATTAATTAAATTCTCCAAAACATTGCAATAAAAATCGAGTCTAATTAGTCAACTCTTTAATTGATCCAGTCACCTGGGAAATGGACAACATTCACGGAGTATCAGAATGATTTCATAATTTACTTTTCTAGTTTTTACTTACCCTAATACAAAAGTGATGATACTGTGATTTTGATTTATTTCTTCACTTTTTACTGTATTTATATTATACCTCCCCAGGGGTATAGTAATCTTGCCACACTCAAAAGAAAACACGATCTCACACATATCTGCTAAGATGATGGGTTCTGGAGTACTAAATAACTGTTTCTTGGTTATGGCACAAGATCTGGTTGTTTCTAAGCTCTTTCAAACCTAGATGGGTACACCTAGGACCCTCTTCTTATAATCAACCCTCAGTTGCAAATGGAACTTTTCAAGCTCATCCCTTTAAACAAAACAACCCCCAACACCACCCCCTGCCAAAAGAAAAGTTTGACTTTTTATACCCTACATTGAAAAACCCATTATCTTCTCAAGTTTTTTCATAATTTTGATATAGTCTGTTAGAACTTTTGGAAATTTGAGTATGTTTTATTCGCATCTTATTATGATTTAAAGTGTTATCCAGGGTTTTGTAATTCATGAGATGAGAATTTGGTCTGTGCAGTCCGCTTTCCCCTTGGGTCCTCTGGCTGGCCCATCATCTTGATGCATTCTCTGGAACTCCTTTTCTACCTGGTTAGAGTGTATGAGCACTGGGTTCCCTCAGTCCTTCCTATTCTTAATAGAATCCTTTTTTGACTGAGAAATATTTTGTTTGCTGACAATTCCCAAATTGTACCCATTCCTGCCTACATAGGTAAAAATTCAATATATACTTCATAGAAACAGCACTTACCCACCTGTATCAACTATTCCACATGCATTAAAATGAATAAAAAATAAGCATATACTATTACAGTCATTGTTTTTATTTTGCAGCTATCTTTTAATACATTTTATTAGATGGCACCTGCTTTTAAGGTTTTTGGTGACAATGTTGCCACAGCTTGGTGAATGTGTGCCCTGTAAGCAACACTCAGGGGTTTTCTGATGGCATCTTTGTGTTCTGGCAAAAGACATTCTACTCCCAAGTTGATTTTTTTTTTCAAGTCCCAAGACATTAAGTCAAGGAAAAAATAGTTTAAGTGATTCAAATAAAGGATAAAGTCTTCATTAGTTCACGCACATCAGAGACAACATGAAAACCACGTAACTCCCCAGACCAAAGCAGGATTGGAGTTTTACAGAAGAAGAGAGGGCTCTGTTTCCTCGTGGTCTGGCCTGGATTGCATTTTTTGGAAAACCTCTAACTGCTGCAAACTTGTGGTTGCAAGAGTTAGAGAATGTACTGGTTTCCCATGCTTCTTGCTCGGGCTCTTTTGTATAATCCCTTTCAAGCAACTGTCAGAGCAGTTCTTTTAAGAGCTATTTTTGCAAGCTTTGTGGTTTGTCACGGTTCAGTTGAGGGAGAGGAAAAGAGGGAAATAGCAGAAGGAAAAACGAAGGAAAGGAGGCCAGGGTCAAAGCAAGGAAAACAGGGGTCTGATGTAACTCATTTACAGAGGTCATCTTAACTTAATTATAAATTTAATTGTACCTGAATTAAAATAAAAAAGAGACGAGCTAAAATGAAACAATTAATAAACTTTATATCAATATTTCCTCACAACAGAAATATATTCTAAAAGATTCCTTCCAAAACTAAGGGAATCCATAATTTTTTTAAATGGTAAAAAGTCATAAAAACAACTTTTTCTACTTGCTTTCATTTTAGAGAACATTGATGCCTTCCTGCTAACGATGAGAAAATTAACATTCTCACATTTCCTCCCACAAACTTCCCACCCACATTCTTATTGCTGTTACAACAAAAGACAAAACAAAATGACCTTCTAGAACATATTTGACCAATAGAACTTTCTGCAGCGTTGGAAATGCTCTAGATCTTTGGCTATTGAGCCCTTAAAGACATGGCTAGAATGAACAAGGAAACAAAACTTTTCCTTTTGTTTAATTTCAATTAATTTAACTTCAAGTTAACCACATGTGGTTAGTTGCTACTGTAATGAGCACCTCTATTCTAAAAGATAATATAGATTATTTTCAAGACCTGAGGCAGGGAAAGAGTCCTTGAACAGGACACAAAAAGCAGAACATAAAAGAAAATATCAATAATTTGTATTACATTAAAATTAAGAGCTTTTTTATGACATGCTACCATTAAAAGAGTAGAAAAGAAAACACAGAATAGGAAAAGATATTAGCAACACCTTTAAAAGAAAGGGCTTATATGTAGAATATATAAGGAACTCCTGTAGCTCAGTAAGAAAAACAGACAAGGTGAAAAG
The DNA here is from genome assembly GCF_965194825.1 of Balaenoptera physalus. Classification (NCBI taxonomy): domain Eukaryota; kingdom Metazoa; phylum Chordata; class Mammalia; order Artiodactyla; family Balaenopteridae; genus Balaenoptera; species Balaenoptera physalus. Next base: position 80,814,053 of record NC_138887.1, on the reverse strand, counting down.
GACAAGGTACTTGAACTATAGGCACTTGCTTATAAAGGTAATTCAGAGGGCTAATAAATATATGAAAAGGTGCTGGACTTCATTAGTCATCAAGAAAATGAAAATTAAAGCATACCAGAATGGCTTGAAGTTAAAAAGAGTGACATAAAAAGTGGTCAACGATATGGAGCAACTTGAACCCCTACACATTGCTGGTAGAAATGTAAACTGGTACAACTTTGGGAAATATTCTGGAAACATTATCTATTAAAATTGAACACACACATTCCCTATAGGTAAGTATTTCCAATCCTAGGTGTGAACTGAACAGAAATGTTTGAATACTACACAAAAAGACACATACGAGAATATTCAAAGAATCATTATTCATTATGGCCAAAAACTAGAAACACCTCGAATCTCAAGAGCAGAATGATAAATTGTGTGCATTCAAGCAGTGAAACTTAACCTATTATAATTATAATTACATGTAATAACAAGGATAAATCTTACAAACATAATATTGAGCAAAACAAGGCAGACATAAGAGAATGACTCCACTTATATGAAGTTCAAAGATGGGTAAAACTAGACCAGAGTATTAGAAATCAGAATGCTAATTACCTCAGAATAGGAAGAAAGGGGTAGTAATTGAGGTGGCCGTGAAGTGGGCTTTTCAGATGCTGGTAAGATTTTATTCTTTGACCCGATGTTGATTATACAGATGTTTACTTCATGATACTTTATGAATAATTACATTTAGGTTTTGAACACTTTCCACTGTCTGTTTTTCTTCAATAAAAAACCATTTTTAAGAAAGAGATCTTGAATCCAGAGAACAATCAGAAGTGACCATTTCCTAAAGCAAATGCTCTCATTCCTTAAATTGTTTGCTAACATTGGCATGAATGAATGAATAAATAAATAAATCCCTCATTTAAAATTTTGCATTTTTAATAATGACTTTATGAAGTATTTTATTCATTTTCCCTAAAATGCTTATCATAGCCTTTTCTCATTTTTTACGGGGTACTTATCATTTTTATAGTGATTTATGAGAACACTGTATAGTAAGGACATTATCCATCTGTAAATCAGGTTGTAAATATCTTCCTCAGTTTGTCATTTAATTTTGTTTGTAGCATAACTTTATAGTACCAAAGTTTTAATTTTTATTTCATCAATTTCCTCATATTTTTCATTTATGGTTTCTGAACTTTTTGTTTATAATAGCTGTCACATTCCAAAAGTATAAAAAATATTTGCTTATGATTTTCTCTAGTATTTTCAGAGTTCCATTTTTAACATTAAAAATCTTCTATCTATCTGTAATTCATTTTTTATTTATGGTAGGCACAATCTAAGTCTTTTTTTTTTTCTTTTGTACATCTGAATGTCGATTGTCCAAGCAACAGTGTGTCCCATGCAAGAGTCATCTTTTTTGCACCAATTTGATTTCCTTTTAAATACATATGTATACACTTACATATGTGTTTGTGTGTGTGTATATATATATATATATATATATATATATATATTATATATATATGCCTTAGACTCCCTTAGATACTTGGATTTGTGCCTGGGTTCCCTATTAAGTTTCACTTATTTATATATCTAGTCTTATACCAATGTTGTGATGATTTAATTACTGTAGCTGATTAGCCTTCAGTGTAGTCACTGAAATGTAAATTTCACAATAGTAGGTTTCGCCTAATATTTTGGCTTCTTCGCTCACAGGCCTGGTGCCCTTCCATGAGCCTCTGTCCATGTGGCATCTTATCCTCCAGGTCCTCTCCCAGTGGCCTCTCTCTCTCGAACGGTAGTCAAATGCTTACATGGTGGATGGCCTCCAAGCACACTGAAGTTTGTGCTGTCAGGTCTTTTTAAGGCATAGCCCTCTAACTGGCACCACATTACTTCTGCAGTGTTCTGTTTGTCAAGCAAGTCACAGGCTGGTTAGATTCAATGTAGGAGCGACAGCACAAGAGTGTAAATACCAGGAGTTGTGTCCATTGCGTGGTATCTTTGCAGACTAACTACCTCAGTGGACGTTCTTGTCTTTGTCCTGGTGACAAGAATGTCTTAGGCTCTTCTCTGATATCTGTTGTTGGTTTCTAGCTTTTATCAAGATAAGGAGGGGCCTACCATGCACAGAGGTTTGTTTTGTTTTGTTTATCACAATGGGTGCTGAATAGTGTCAAATATAATTTAGAATTTATAAAGATAACCCTATGGTTATCTCCTCTAAATATTTATGTAATGAATTCCATTAACAGAATTCCTAACATTGAACCCTTCTTCCACGTCTGAAGTAAACCTTTTGTCTTAGCCTGTTTGGGCTGGTATGATAAAATACAAGCTACTAGGTAGCTTATAAACAAGAGAAATGTATTTCTCACAGTTGTGGAGTCTGGAAAATCCAAAATCAAGATGTTGGCAGATTCTGTGTCTAGTGAGGGCCTGCTTCCTGGTTCATAGATGCTGCCTTCTCACTGTGCTACCCTCTCACGGTGGAAAGGTCTGGGGAGCTCTGTGGGATCAGTTTTATAAGGGCGCCAATTTCATTCTTGAAGGTGTCACCCTCATTAGCTAAGTGTTACTGAGACCAAGCTTATAGTGCTTGACACATGACAGGCCAGTAAGTCAAGAGGCAATTTTTTGGGGCAAGGAATAGGGACTTTATTGGGAAAGCCAGCAGACCAAGAGGATGGTGGACTAGTGTCCCAAAAAACCGTATTGCCCAGGCTTGGATGCTAATTTCTTTTATAGAACAAAGAGGGGTAGGTGAGGAAGTAAAGTAAAAAAGGCAGTAAGTGTTGCAAATATTCCCTGGTTGCAATGTTGAAGCTCCAGGGCCATTCTGTCATTTGGGCAATATTTCTGTCATTTGGGCAATAATTCCACATATTGCACAGCATATACCTTTTGAAATTATCTTACCCACTTTCTAAAGTCAGGGCAAGACTCTCGGATTTCTGTGCCATTCCCTCGGGGAATGCTCACCACCTCCACCTCACTCTCCTGTAGCCTATAGTCCTCATGCAGGTCAACGACTAGGGACCCATCCCATCTGTTGATCAGGTATTTTGGGAGCACATCTGAACCCAAACTTTAGCCAGAATGGGTCCTCTACACTGTATGTGTTATTTTAGGGTATATTTTCTTCTAAGCTTTAGGAGCAAGGAGAAATTTGTGGAGCTAAATTTATATAAACCTAACACCAAGCATAAAAATAACGGCCTAACCCTCTTCAAATGTTTATAACAATGCCACTGTATGTAAAGTAAAGCAGCGAAGTTGGCAGCTATCTGGTGATTTTGCTCAATAGATCAAATTACACAGTTTGGAAGATTCAGACTAAACCCCATGCTTTCAAAAAAAAAGAAAAAAGATATTTTGAAATTATTTAGAAGATTATGAAAGTACATGCATTTAAGCTTGTGTGAAGAAAAAAAATATAAAGAAAACACCAGCAATAATAGCAACAAAACATTTTCAAAAAATCTATAGGGTTTGCAAGCGTTTTGTGTAAGTTTTTTATCTAAAGCCAAAGGCAGAGAGAATGTAATAAAATTGATGATTAATTCAGCTAAAAATTTGAAGCAGTTTTGTCTTCAAGTGTTTGAAATGTCAAAAATATTTTTGACATCTTAAAATATCAAAAGAGAGCTAGGTTCCTTCAAGGAAATATTAGAACTAGAGCAATTTAGAAAAGAATTGCTTGGCAAAGAAGCTATGATGGTAGATTAGCTTATTTGGTATTTGAAACCATTAAAAAGCAACAATACTTTAAGAAGTGTGGTATTGGCCCTCCCAAAAGAGTATAAATCTTTGGAATTGCATAGAGAGAATATATGTAGACCAAGCAACACAATAAACTTAATATACAGTAGAACTAGCTTTCCAGTATAACTCTATACTTGAGGAGAAAGGATTATTTAATGAGTAATTTTAGAACGATTCAATAACAGTTTTGAAAAAAAAAAAAGAAAACATTCATACCTTATACAACATCAAAATAAATTACATGCCTTTGCACAAGCTGTTCCATCCACTAGGGGTGACTTCCTCCTGCTTGCCTACCCAGCAAACTCCCACACACCCTCCATAAACACTCACCTCAGTGCTTCTTTTGTGATTCCTTTCTAATTTCCTTTAAAAAACATAAATACATTCTATTTTCTACTCCCACTTTATGTGGGTAACTGTCTTGTGACAAATACAGTATGGCATTATAATAATTTGTACTTCCCTAACCAGAGTGTTTACTCAGTTCTTTTAACCTTTGCAATCCCAGCACCTGAACCAGTATTGGCCACAGAGTAGGCATTCAAAGGGTCTTTGATGAATGAATGACACATCAATATCCAGGATAATACATACACATTAAAATTCCAAGCATGATTTCACAAAATGTTTGTGAAAATAAGTTTTTTAAAAAATACATTGCAAAAGCATATGTACAATGAGATTACAGTTATAAAAGAAGAAGTATGGTTTTATTTACCCCAAAATAAAAGTATATGTTTATGCTAGGGTCATTAAAATATTTTCCATTGTTTCATTACCTTTACAAATTTTTTTTCTCTTAGCATGTCATCCTTGGGCTTAATGTAACTGGTACAGGATGTTAGAATGAGAATCTTCCTGTAATCAGTTTCAGCTGAAGCACCACTACAATAAATATTGGATTACAATGACAGAGAGACAAATCTATCCGCCACTCCCAAATGCAGAATTTATAGTTAATAGGAATCCCTAAATTTTTGGACACTTCCATGATATCAAAGGTATATAAAACATCAGAGAGAAGCTGTGGGGAGGAGTTCAGTAAGTTTTTTTTTTTCCTGGAAATATCTGTTGTCTTGCTCTGTTTCCCCAGTTTCCTGTTTGGGGGAGCACATAGGGCATTAGAGGGCAAAAATGAGCCACTAGCCTCAAGGCCTGCAAGGCGGTAGCCCTTAGAGTAGACAGGGGGTTGTCTCCAAGGTCACCACTGTAAAGCATTGAAATTCTGTTCCCTGACATTAGGAAACATAGAAGACTGGTCCCTGATGTAAAATTGATGAAGTAAAGCCAGCTGTGGAATGTGGTCTGAGCTTACCCCAGAAATCCTAAGAGAAGAGAGGGCCTCAATAGTTGCTTTGTTGAGATTAGACTGATTTCCCAGGGGTCGTAGGGGCAAAGGACATATGAGTTTTCCCACAGTGAGAGAGAGAAGAGGTGGAACTAAGCTGGAATGGAATTGTTCAAGGTCCTGTCCAGCTGGAGGGATAAGGAAACCTCAGCAGAGAGAAGTTGGAAGTGTTGGTGTGTCGGAGTGGTGGGGGGAACTGGCGACCACGGGCTAAGAAAGGAATCTTGGCAACTCAGGTAGAATATGTTTCTGCTTGAGTCGAGGAAAATGCAAGGGAAGGAGCCTAACAGAAAACCTCCAAGGGGTTCTCAGAAGCACTTTATGGGAAAAACGGGAAACAGTCAGCTTTCATCAACTGCAGGGCTCATAAAGCACAGTGCTACCCACCTAGAGAGTATTGTCCTCTACCTTTTATCCTCCTAAGCCTTCCCCACGAGGACCTTGCTGAAGAGTAACACAAGTGGTAGGGGAAGTCAGCAGGACCGGCCTCCCTGTTCTGAGAAGCAGGTCCAAGCTGGTGAAGGGAAGAACATGTTATACCAATTTTGACATTTTGATAATTACAGGAAGCCGGACTTCATATATTCTGAATTGAGAGTGTTTGTTACTGAAAGCAAATGTTGCACTGTTTCCTAAGAGTAAAGGAAAAGTGGCAAGCCTGCAGAAGAAAGATTACCACAGATAAAAGATTACACCATGGGGTAATGCTTAAAGGGATGGTGGGAGATAAAAACTAAATTGTGTTCTGATTCCAAACCACACATTGAGCTTGTTCAGTATGTCAGTTGCATAAGGAAAAGCAGTCATTCTCCTTTCTTAATGCTCCAGTAAGTCATAGAAATAAGTCATCCAGGTCAGAAAGTTTGATCAGTTTTGATTTTTATTTTAAATATTATTTAAACCCTCATGAATTGTGGAACATCCTGCCATATTTCGTATGCTTTTGGATGATAAAATTTGCATCATTGATCATAAGGTGGGGATGGAAACTCATAGGTCATTGTGTCTTTTTTTTTTTAACTTTTTATTTTGTATTGGAGTATAGTTGATTAACAATGTTGTTATAGTTTCAGGTGTACATCAAAGTGACTTAGTTATACATATACATGTATCCACTCCTTTTCAAATTCTTTTCCCGCTTAGGTTGTCACATAATATTGAGCAGAGTTCCCTGTGTCATTGTGTCTTAACCCTTCATTTTACAAATAAGGAAACCGTGGCACAGAGAGTTTAAATGACTTGCCCCGAACACCACTCCTGGTTAATAGCAAAACAGCTTCTGACATGCCATGCTTCCTTTTCTGATCCACTCCAAAATTTCCACAGTATGCTGTAGCTACACCCCGAGTCTGAAAGGAGTCTGAAAATAGAAGAGAAGTGGGCAGTTTTCCTAACAATACTAATCAGACATTGCAGTCTTCTCTAAGTGTCAGAGAGGGTCTCACAAAGCAAACTTTTAGAGAGTGTAGGAAGTTAATTACCTTCCTCTGTAATGCATTAGTCACTGGTCCTTGTAACCTGAGGCTATTTAAAATACAACTTGTATTTAGTAGCATGGATTCAGAAGACTTTAGACATTAATATATCTAAGAGAGCCTCTTTTATCTAGTTTATTACATTTTCCTCTGACACGCTTAAAGGACTTTTAAAACCTATCTTGTGTTTAGTTAAAAACAATGAAACAGATTACAGAGAAAGAATGTTTTGATTGAAATTAATAATTACTTAATATGTCTCCTTCAAAGGAACATGAAAATGGGGCTTACATATTTAAGAGGGTTTCTGGGATGAAATTGACTAGGTTTTCAAATACAGGACTGAAGAAAGGATTGTTTCCAAATAACTCTCTTAACAATCTACTGCAGCACCGCTGTGTGTACCCATTGCTTTAAGGTAAAACATTGTCACCTAAGAATTCTGGGAAAATTCTTCCCACCTTATGATCACTGTTCCTCAGTGAGGATATGGTGTCAAGGGATTTAATTTTTAAGATGGGAGATAAACATTGGGTTTGTATGATATAGAAAGTAATACAGTGCTCAGAATGACAGTGGAAGAATCTCTGAATTTCTGCTCCTCCATAAAAGCAATGAGAACACTTGCAAAAATCAATTTCAACTTTTTCAGAATTCTGGAAAATTCCTGCAAAAATCTGAGGAATGTTTATTCAAGAAAAATAGATAAATCTCAGTAAAAAGAGGGAGTTTCGTGATGTTTTAACTTGCCTTATTCTCATCTCCTTCTCCCCCGCTCATGGTAGCCGTGAAAACCTAGCAGTGAGCCACTGGAGAGGGGTAGAACAAATCAGGAGCCACGAGAAAAAGCCCCATTCCCAAGAATTGTTATTATCTGATTTGTGTGACAGCTACCTAGGAACCCCAACTTACAGGGCTTGTCTTTATCTGACCTGACTTGAGCTTACTCACTGCTACCAACATGTTCCCTACAGCATTTTTTCAAAACAACCAGTGGTGATTGTTTAATATCACAGCTGCCTAAAGTGCAATAACTGATTAGGAACACTTTAAAAGAAAGCTGATCAAAACTCTTAAAAGGAAAAGCTTGGAAATGAGATTTCAATAGTTTGAAAAGCTTTGACATATTCTAGAGAATCTAACAGACTTCACACATACGCTGGGTTGTGCACATGCTCAGGAAAAATCTGAGAAGGTCCTAACCTCTTACCTAACTTTGAGGCTGTGCACAAACAGGAAGTGAAGGCTAAAATAGAACTGTAAACTGACTGTGGAGTAATGGAGTTGTGCCCCAAACACATAGAGTCCCTTAATGAAAGCTGGGAGACTTATTGGTTCAAGGCATTTATGTAAACGGAGATTTAACCAGGGTTTGTGTTTTTCAAGTGAGTTTACTGTACTCTTGAGAGCATGTACAAGAGTGATTATTATCATGAGCTATGGAATCTAAGTGGGATAACTACTAAGTGGGAAGCAAGGATGTGAGGAGATTTATAGAGAAAGTGTGTTAAGGTTAATGGATTGATTATGTCTGGGTGGGGGGTTGAAAACTTATTAGAGTAGGAGTAGTAGAGGAAGTGGACAGGGAAATTTAAGGAGTAGAGATGATCAGAAATTGGGATAATGGAAATTGAGGTTTTACAATTATTATTCTACAATGTCTAAGGTTTATCTCTGGATATGAGTGGCCGAGACAGGGTGGAGGACAAGATTATTATACCAGGGAATCAACAAAAGATGATATAAAGTATTGCTGAGCCATTAAGTGCCTCATCTTTGACAATGTTTGCTTGGGGTAGAAAAAGCTGCATGTTACTGAATCTTTCCCTAGCACTGGAGACAGATGTCCATTGAAGGATACAGATCCGGGGATTAGCAAAGCAGGTCACTGAAGTTTGGAAGGCAAGGGATTCTAGGATGGTAGTAAGACAATGTTGGTGAGGATGCCCACTGCGTCTAGACCAGACCAGTCTTCAGCTATAGGAAGAGGTGCTAATGGACTGTGCAAAATGAGGCAAGTGAGGGCTGAGAACCATAGATTTAGCTGTATATGTGGAATAATTTAGGTGCATATGTGGAATACCTTAGGTGTGTATGTGGGGTCCTTATTCTTCCTAAGAAACAGGTTCTGATTATGCTTCCCTTTCTCCCACCCAGACACCACCATTTCGTCAATGTGAAATGAAATTTCACACTGTTTTTATTTATTCTCATAGATGGGATTAACCCACTGTTTCAACTAAAGTGTTTTGAGCTTTAAAGAATTAAAGGAGAAATTGGGGACCAAAAGTTGTCAAATTCAGGTTGAAGTCGTAAACCTGGTGGCCCTCAATGTCCCAGAGTTGGCACAGCCTTGCGGACCCCAGCCACCAGTTCAGGAACCAAAAGGGAAGCCAAGAGATTCATTCTTTCTTTGAGCAAATATAATGGAGTACTTTACAGTATTCACAATCTGATTAATGAAAACTAAAGACAAACAAGGAGAGACAGAAACCAAGAAAGCATTCTGAAATATTCTTAAAATGCTCGGTCATCATAAAGCATTTGATCACAGCTGGGTTTAAATCAAGGCTTTCCCACATCTGGTTGTGTGACCTTGGGCCATTTTCTTTACCACTCTGGGTGGTACTCTTTTAAAACTTACCTCAATAACGTTGTTCTAGTTCATGAGACAATGTATTATTGGCATATATTTAAACATTTTATGATATACAATCCCACATTTTTAAAACTAGGCAAAAATCGAAGAGTGTTCTATTATTTTGCAAGATAAATGTAGTACGTTGTTGTTTTCTTCGCAAATTAAATAATCTGCCTGCAAAATATATAATTAAACTCTCCAAATCTGAATGCTGGCTTGTTAGACCTTTATCTCACTTATCAGCCACATGATGTTATCTCCTACGTTGGTAAGTTTGGGGATCTTTCACTCAGCACTCAAACAGACTATAGGAGTGGACACGGATGGCAACAGGCAAAAGGAGGGTTTTTGTACCTCACCAGACTTCCTTTGTTCGGAGATCTGGGATAAACGTTGGTAAGGCTATGGTAGGCTCAGTGTGCATGGAGGCAGGGAATAAAACTAGATAATATTTCAAGGTTTCTTATTTTGATCTTAGAATAACGAGCAAGAATTTTCATTATTATATAGCAATTCGGGAAGATGGCTTTTCTGCTAGTGTCTGGCCTCTCCTTGGGGACTTTATGCTGATGAATTGCACACATCCTTATAGTGACACTTAATTTGTCACTGTTCTGAACTCATAGGCCAATGTTTTAAATGAGGTCTCTATTATCGCTGTTTCAGGCACAGAAACTTGGGTGAGGATGGAACTGTGTGGTCAGCCAAATGGACCACTGTCTAGTCAAGTGGGACAAGTGATGCTCATTTCCTGGATTGGCTGAAAATGGCAACCAGGCCCTCAGCAGGAAATTTGCTTCATTGCTCCACAGCCATTCTTGGAAGAAGTTGGCTTCTAAGTATCTATTTATGTGTTACTATGTACTGATTCCTCAAATGGTGCCTAGTTACTTAGCACTTTTCCCAATTGAGAGAAGGCAGTACCTGCATTAGCAAGCAGGCTAGTTTCTCCTACTCAATGTTTTTTATCTAAGCAGCATCTTCCTATAAAGTATTGAAATTTTCACATATTATCTCCTTTACTCTTAAAGCCAATGTTTTCCAAGTTCTCGAACTGGCCAATCCTTTTCTGAAGCAGATGGTCCAACAAGACTACCAAAGATCCCATGGAAATTAATAAAAGTAACCATCATAGAACGTAATTTATTAAAATAGCTTTGGTTGTCCTTTCCTTACCTTCCCAACTCCTAATTCTTTTCACAGAGATATCCAGGTCCCTTGGGGCTTCCTTATCTTAGGAATCTTGGTAGAACTGAAAGCAAAATGACTCTCAAGTAATGACATTTCCTGAAATTGTAAAAGAAGAAAATGTTAAGTGTCCCAGAAGAACAGCATAGTAATTGAAAGGTTTTTAAGGGCAAGGAAAGAAAAGGAAGATTGCCCAAGGCTGAGGAAGAAAAGAGGTCCCTTACTTCCTCAAGTAGGCCTGGGCTTTCTGCCTTGGAGGAGCCCCTCTAGAAGGATGGCTGCAGAGTTTATCTGGGGAAGCCGCCCCTCACTCAAGTGTGGCATAGAAGATGTTGGGCCTGAAGGAATCATATGGTGTTTCCATAGTAACTAGTGGGGTCTGTGGTACCAAAGCAATGTGTGGTATTATGGAAAACCTTAAGAATCTTGACTAAGTATTCGAGTAGGAGGAGATGGAAGTTAAATAATGGCTGAAATTGAATTTTCAACCCTTTCAGAGGTGGGTGGGTACCCATATTCAGAATTAAATGATATAAAGTAAAATCATAATACACAATTTTTCTTACCTATCTGTTTGTGGTCTAGGATTCATTCCTACTATACTAACATTGCATATAACTTTGCAATTTTCAAAACTGTTTACTTACCTTAGAATAAGTATGTAGATAAACATTAATATCGCCCTTGCTTTACAGATGAGGGAATTGAGAGTCAGAGAATTTGAACAATTTGCCTAAGAAACAGAACCTACTAGTGGCAGAGTCAGGAATTAAGGTCACATCCACCTACCCCTAAGTTTCATATTATTTTCAATATACTATGCTGCCTTTCTAATAGAGTAACTAATATCACTCATTAGGTACTATTGAGGGGATGGATAGAGTTATTGAAGTATAACTAAATTGTTAATTAAGGGTTCTGATACCCACCAAGCAATACCAGCTAGGTATCTTACAATTCAGCTCAATTCTAACACGATTTACCTGGAAATAGTATCAGATCCCACAGGTTGAGGACTCAGTCCCACATGACTGCCCTCCAGTTTAGTTGCCAGTCACAAGTCAGGGTTATTACCTGTACTTCTGATCCCCTGGCTATAAATGAGAGGTTCCCACAGCCCCCTCTTTGGGTTCAATTAATTTGTTAGAGCCGCTCACAGGACTCAAAAAGTTTACTCACTAGATTTCTGGTTTATTACAAAGGATATTAAAGGATATGAATCAACAGCCAGATGAAGAGATACATAGGACGAGCTCCTGAACAAAGGCGCTTCTGTCCTCTTGGAGTTTGAGGTTCAGCATGGTGGCACGTGGAAGCATTCTGATTCCCCAACCTGGAAGCTCTGCAAACCCCTTCCTTTTGGGTTTTTATGGAGGCTACATTACATGAGCATGATTGATTAAATCACTGGCCATTGGTGATTGATTAACTTCCAGCTCCTCTCCCCTCCCCAGAAATCAGGAAGTGAGACAAAGTTTCAACCCTCTTTTCATGGTTGGTTCCTGGGCAACCAGTACCCTCACCCCATCTTTAGGTGCTTTCCAAAATCACCTCATTAACATAAGCCCAGTTGTGGAGGAAAGGGTCTTGTTATGAATAACGAGACACCCATTTCACCTTTATGGCTCTGAAATGATTTCAGGAACTGAGGAATAGAGACCAAAGATTATAACAAAAGGTGATTCCATTGCTCTTATCACTCAGGAAATTCCATGGGTTTGGGGAGCTATGAGCCAGGAACCAGGATGAAGACCAGTTATACATGAAAAGTATATTTTTGTGATCTGAATGACCAAATATATGTTTCTTATAAATCACAGAACAGCACTAATTTAAGCCATAGTTAACAAAATTGGACCTCAATCACAGGTTCTCAGGGTCACTGTGGCATCAGTTTAATAGGGATTTTCTTACCCAGCTGCTCTCAGGCTTCTTCTCAGGCTCTGTGCATTCCTCCCTTCTTCAAGGAAGCTGCCCCCTCTTATTCTGCTAGCCCTTTGTTCCTTCAGCAGAATTCAACCCCACAGGTGATGCCCTCATTCTTGGAGTACTACTCCCTTGACTTCCTTTCCACCACATTCTCCTGGATTTTCTCTTATCTTATGGGCCTCACTATTCTTTTTTTTTTTTTTTTTTTTTTGTACCTGAATAAAGTATTGCCTTTTCTCAACATTCTTTCTGGGGCCCTTTTTCTCTTCTCTGACATTTTTTGTGAGGGTAAGCTCATCAGTTCCCATAACTTTAAATATTAGTGATTATATATTTGAATCCCAAAATAGTAATTCAGCTTTGTTTGACCTCCAGACATGGATTGAACCAGTTTTCCCCCGCTTAATTAAATGTCAAAAGTCTTTACCACAGTTTTCAGTCAGTCTGTTTTCTCCCTCACCTTTACTCCTTCAATAGGGCCTATATGTATGTCCCAAATTTCCAGTCTATCTTCTTCTCTCTAGCTCTCCTATCTCTGTTATCACTATGACCTCTCACCTGGACTTGTGCATCTGCACCCTAACTGTTCTTGCCCCTCCTAATTCTGTCTCACTGCAATACACTGCAGCATAGCCGCAAAAATAATCGTCTTAAAACACAATCAGATCATCTGACCCTTGTGTTCTGAACCCTCCAAAATCTTCTCTTTTCACTAAAGGAAACCCAAACTCCTCACATCCCACAAGGTGCCAGTGATCTGACACCTCCTGATCCTGTCCCATGTCCCTCTCACACCCTCTCTGCCTGTTCCAGTTATACCCAACCTCCATCAGGGCCTCTGCACATGCTGTTCCTTCTGTCCGTGATTTTTTCTTCCGCTAACTCATCCTCTGGCTGTCTTTTCTCAGAGAGGACTTCCTTGCCACCCATCTAGAATGTTCTGAACCTCAGTTTCTCATTTGCTTCCTTCTTTGGACTTATCACAGTCAAAGATTTTTCTGGTCTGTGTTTAAATACTTGATTGTACACGTTTCCACAACAGAATTTGTGTTTCATGAAGTCAGGGACAAGGAGAGTCTTGTTGTTTCTCATATCCCCAGTGCTGAGCACCGGGAGGGGCCCATAGAAACTTCTGGATAAATTTGTGTTGACTGTGAAAGAAGAACCCAAGCCCAACACTCAGCAGATAAACAATGGAAAATATGAGTTCAACTTTGGTATTGAGCTTATGGGACACTCAGATCTTCCTCCAGATTCTATCTAAAGCAGTCCACTTCTACTTCATAGACAGGGAGGGAGTTTAGTCATAGCACACTGAAGGTCCATTAGATACAGAGGGGCCGGCCCCACTGGACCCGACTAGACTGTGGACCTCCTTGACTTCTTAAGCACAGATCCCAGGGAGTTCTGTTATGTCAGATCATGTGGATGAAAGTCATACTTCCATTTAATGCAGAGTGGTTGACACCTATGCTGTAACCTATGTAGGTCTGTCACGTGTGACTATCTGTCATCTCTGCTCATCCGTGTTATGCCTTATAGCATCTTCCTGACTAGTTCAGGAATCCAGCCCTTCCCTGATCTGATTCTGTGGCTCAGCCTTTAACCATTATGACAATCAGTGTCACCAGAGTCTGCCCTGAAATAGTTTGCTGTGCCATATGGCCAGTTAGAAGATTATAATGACTGATGCTTTTAAGATCCACCTTGGCCTTGACTCTAAGTGGCCAATGAAATCATCGTTTTCAAGGAAAAATACCTGTGCAAGCATGGAGGAATGCGCTTCATACATGATTTCTCGTTGGGTTACGTCTGGACAACTTCCTAGTCTTTTTTATTCAATGTACATGCCTATAAATTTTCAAACTCCTGTAACGTGTCTGATTTAGAGAATTATGAGAGATAATACCTCTCCCATTAACAGAATTAATTTAGAATCATGGTACTCCATACAAGGGAATTTTCTCAGCAATAAAAAGAAACAAAACACTGATACATGCAGCGATGTGGGTGAATCTCATGTGCATCACACTAAGCAAAAGAAGCCAGATTCAAAAGACCACATATTGTGTGATTCCATTTGTATGATATTCTGGAAAAGACAAAAATACAGGGAGAAAACAGATCAGGGGTTGACAGGGCTGGGGGTGGGTGGTACAGGGAGGATTGATCACAAGGAAGCATGAGGGGATTCTCTGGGGTGGTGGAACTGTTCTGTATCTTCATTATGGTTGTGGTTACACAGCTACATGCCAACTATGGTAAGTTTTTTGTGTCAACCTGGCTAGGCTGCGGTACCAAGCTACTCAACAACACTCATCTAGGTGTTGTCGTGAAGGTATTTTGTAGATGTGGTTAACACCTACAATCAGTTGACTTTAAATGAAGGAGACCATCCTTGATAATGTGGGTGGGCCTCATCCAATCAGTGGAAAGGCCTGAAGAGCAAAACTGAGGTTTCCCCTAAGAGAGAAGAAACAGTCTCAAGACTGCAGCATTGAAAGACAAATATCATGTAATATTGCTTACATGTGGAATCTAAAAAAAAGGCTACGAATGAACTTATCTACAAAACAGAAATAGAGTTACAGATGTAGAAAATAAACTTATGGTTACAGGGTGGGGGTAGGTAAGGGGGGCAGGGATAAACTGGAAGATTGGGATTGACACATACACACTGCTATATATAAAATAGATAACTAATAAGGACCTACTGTATAGCACAGGGAACTCTACTCAATACTCTGTAATGACCTATATGGAAAAAGAATCTAAAAAAGAGTGGATATATGTATATGTATAACAGATTCATTTTGCTATATACCTGAAACTAACACAACATTGTAAATCAACTATACCCTAATAAAAATTATATATATATAAAAAAAAAGACTGCAGCATCAACTCCTGCCCCCAAATTTCCAGGCTGCTGGACTTCCTCTGTGGATTTTGGACTTGTCAGCTCCCACAGCTGTGTAAACCAATTTCTTGGAATAAATCCCTTCATATATATATGGTTTTGTTTCTCTGGAGAACATAACTCATACAATGAGTTTATCAAAATTTATAGAAATACTCACCTAAAAATGATAAATTTTACTATATGTAAAGTATACCACAATAACCCTGATTTAAAAAAAAAAAACTGATTCAGAATACTAGTCAGGATTCAGTTTTAGGATATATAGAGAAAACGTGTGTATGTGTGCGTGTGCAAATGAACATGCGTGCGAGTTAGTGCATGTGTGCCTATATGCCACGTGTGCCTTTGCAGGTATGTGTGTTTCTGCAGAGGGTGTGAGGAAGGTGGGTGAGTTTGAAAAAAATCCTTAATCATGAAAGTGGAGTGATAAAAGTAGGTATCTGTTTGCAATCTGGGCTGATTGGGAGGTTGTTCCATAGCTAAAGAAGGAAGACCCAGTGCAATAGGACACCAGCTGGTCAGTGCACTAATGAGTCCCAACACTTGAGTGGGGAGATTAAATTAAAGTAAACTTTTATTTGCTTAACACTGCCTATACACATGATGATATGTCAGGCCTTTCAAGGTAAACGAGGTGAATAAAATATGGTTACTGGTCTCAGTGTGTTCACAGGTTATTAGGGAACATATTAACAACTTTGTAAATAACCATAACCCTGGGCACAGAGGTGCAGACCCAGGAAAACATGGACTGCAGGAATGGGGTGCTCCAGCAGGGCCAAAGAGATAGTAAGTCCAATTTGGTTATTCATTCAATAAATATTTGTTGGAGGCTTCCTTTGGGCCAATTTGGCTGGCACATAAGGTTTATATATATAAAAGACTAAAAGACAAAACTGAAACAGGGAAGGCTAAAGTGAAAACACTGGATAGACAATTTTTTAATTAGAAACAGTTTTGAAATGGTTTACTTCCACTTGAGAAATGAATGAACCCAGATGTGAAATGGGTCACCCTGCTCCTTAAGATCTAGTTAAGATTTGCTCAAGCCATCATTCCCTTTTAAATGTCCAATGTCTTCCTTGAGAGGTTTGCTAATTCCTGGGGTACTTAGTCATCTTCATTTCTGCTCTGATTTTCTGCTGCCCCTGAATCCTTGTTTGCATGTCGTGTCTTGCTGCTATTCCATTATGTCTCTTGCACACCCCTCCAGCCGTCTCTTCGCATCTCCTCAAGAACTAGGCTCCCGCAACTTTCCACTCATTCCTGCGTCATCAAGTTATCTCTCCCTTCTGTACTATTCTAACAATACTACAGTACCTTCAAACTTGAAACCCCTCGACCTCATGTCCTACTCCAGCTACTGGCCTAATTCTGTGCTCCCATTCATTGAAAAATATTCAAAATTTAGAATAATAGATGCATATAGTTTAAAGAAATTAAACAGCCAAAATACCTTCTCACTGGGACACCCCTAAATGTCAGTGTCTGGGGTTCAGATGCTCAGGTTTTTTGAGAACATGACTGTAACCCTATGTCTGAGGCAGGGCAGTGGGATAATTTTTTATCTAGAAACAGGCTACGGAAGGCAGACAGGATCCCCGTTCCATTTGTAGGCTGGCACCAAACCCTCTTGTTTTCAGCCCTCCAAGTTGCCTAGTGTTCCTTATTTTAGAGTCTCTCTGGTCTTATTTCTTGAGAAACAAAAATCTTTTCTTCTTCTATGGGGTGTGTTGTCTCAGATCGTCAATTTGAACTGAGATTGAGAAATTCCGTTAAGTCGAAACTGAAGAAAACAGAAACGCAAGAGCAAAATCCACTGCCTTCAAAAGAAACGATTGAACGGGAGAAGCAAGCAGGCGAGTCGTAATGAGGCGTGCGCTGCCGATACGCACCGTACATTCCACAAGCACTGCCTCCTTATTTTACTTCTTTTAGCTGTTTAATTTTGTAAGATGCAAAGAGGCTGGATCAAGTTTAAATGACTGCGCTGCCCCTTTTCACATCAAAGAATGGAGAACTACTAACAACAAAGGCCGCGCCTGCCTCTCCCATCTGCCCGCCTGTCTGGCTGGCAGGAAAGGAAAAGAACTTGCATGTTGGTGAAGGAGGAGGCTGGGACGACAGTGAAATCTAGAGTAAAGAGCAAGCTGGTCCACGGTGTCCTGCGGGCTGTAAAATGCAGTTTAATCAGAGTGCCATTTTTTTGTTGTTGTTCAAATGATTTTAATTATTGGAATGAGCAATTTTTTTAACATGCAAATAAAAAGTTTTAAAACCTGAAAAAAAAAAAGTCTCAAATTGTCATCTGGCTGTGTGGAAAGTGGAAAGGAACCTGGGCAGGGGAGAGCTTAACTGTTCTCTATACGGAAATTCAAGCAAGTCCCATGCCTCTGGGTGGATGAATTTAGAGATTAACAAGAAGCTGCTATCACTCTTTGGGATGCAGAAGCAAAAGTAAAAGTCCTCTGCTGTTATTTGAAACTTTGATGACTGAGCAGGGACCAAGGACCGCTGTCTATGAAGCTGCTGCCGCTGCTAACGTCTCCACCAAATTCTGGAGAAGGCATGCCTTCTTCCTTCCCTCTACCTTCCAATCTCCTGCTTGCCTCCCACTGTCAGAATCTTCCCTTTGTCCCTCCAGGCCTTCCAATAACTTTATAATGAATGCCTTGTATTACAGTTTCTTTGTTTGAATATCCTGGAGTGGTTTCCGTTTTCCTGATTGGATATTGACATATACACTGGCACCATCCTCTGTAACTTTGTTCTAGTCTTTACAGGACTTAGTGCTGTCAGAAGTGGCCTTACTAACTTTTGTTCACTTGGTGATTGTCTCTCTTCCCCCACTCAAAGGCAAGGATTAAGGGAGGAGGGGTCAGTCTCCGGCTGCCTTACTCACCTCTGTGTCACAACATCTAGAATAAACCCTGCTTCCTAGCAGATGTTCAATAGATATTTGTTGCAAGAATGGACACACATGAAAATGAGACCTAAGCACTTCTCTTGCTTTCAAAAAAGATTATCAATAGGATTCCTTTGGGTCGTACTGACTTTACTGATGGTTGGGGGAGATGGAGAAAGTTTACACCTAAGTGTAAGTATCTCCTTATGCCTTTCAGACGCGCCCCTCTTCACTCTCCATTCTCTCCTCTTCCAGTAGCCCCTGCACCACCTCCCTTCAAGCACACCTACCAAAATTCATCCATCAACCAGAAGTCTCCTCCTCCCTAGCCCCACACCCAGATTCAGCTCAGGGCTCACCTTTGTGTATCTCCCCCTTATTAGTGTTCCCCCTCATGCAGACTGCTGCTCTGAACCTTCCCTCCCCACCTCTCTGCCATAGGAAGGCAGCGGCACACTGGGTTTATTTCTCCGCTGATATGAACTATACTTCTCCCCTTAGAAGGCAAAATACCTACAATTTGTTTCGGTTTAAAACAACTTTTTAAAAAAGTAGATATTAGGTAAATATAAAATTAGGAATGTGTCCTCAGATATGGAGGACAGTGACATGTAAGGGTAATCTTCTTGCTTCGGAATCAAATACTACATTTTTAAGGGTAATAAAAGAAAACAGAGATATATAGCTCTGCTCCCTGGCTATTCTCTAGTGTATATATCTCCTACAAATTCAAATTAAAGGAGTAAGAATGGTGGGCACAAGATGTGACTTTCATGCCATCCATCTTCTGGGTTAACAAAGAAAATTCTTCCAATTCAAATGATTTCTGAAGTCAGAAAAATCAAACTCAAAGACGTGTGTGTGCATAAATGTGTATTTCAAACCTTAATAGAACAGATACATTCCAGACATAAGTTGGATGCACGTTGCTCAGAAAAGTCATGAACTTGGGGAGTGACCTTCAGACAAGGTCGGAGTCACTTGCTCTTTTACTGCTGAGAGCCAATCACAGGACTGGCCATTGCCAAGGGCTGCTCAGAGGCCTGAGGCATAAGTTGGCAGAGGTAATGGAAAGGGAAGGAAGCCGGGCAGAGTATAGGAGAAAAAAATAGAGAAGATAATAAGGATGTTTGAATACCATCAGCAATCACCTCAGGTACACTTTGCTGTCTTAGCTGCGTGAGTCAGCCTGGCCGGAAACAACCTAAAAAAGGCACGGGCAGGGCTGGCTGCAGACGGCGTATTTTGGGTCCTCTGCCCTGCCCACGCTGGAGCTGGCGCCGCTGCAGCTGTACTTTCTCTCTCGTGAGGCACGGGCTGCAAGCGCCTCCCAGGGTCTACTTAGAACCACTCATCTCAGAGGTCACGGAAAAGGAGGGAAGTCACTACCTCATTTGCATGATAGTCATTTTTCCCCTTCCTCATCATTTCCTGAAATGAGAGTTGAACATTAACTAGAAATTTTTGTTAATCGAACTAAAATGCCTTGCTTAGCAAAGGAAACAGGGTAAATGAGCTGCTGCTGTAATCAAGTTCCAATTCTTATCTAAAGCAAGGGAAAGGGCGCTGGGGGAAGTGTAGGTTATAAGTGTGGGCAAGTCTCCCCCTAGTGGACAAATGGCATCACGTCGCACTTGCAAAGATTGTGCCTCGTTGGCGTGAAACAAACTTTCAGAGACGAGCCGAAAGAAAAGAAAACGTGTTATTATGACACGTATTTCAGTCTTGATTTCTAAGGGGTTCTTTTTAGTGGACAAGTAAAACTGAGTTGAAGATTTTACATATCATTTGTGAATTTTTACCTTTAGAGTGTTGGTTATTAATCACTTGAATATGACTCCATGTCTCCCTGTAAGGAAGAATAAGCAGAGAGAATACCATTTTCTAGGACTGGTTTTGAAAGGCCTAAGTCACTTCCGAGGAGGCATCGTATTTGGGGACAAGCTAAGAAAGTTCATGGTAAAAAAGAGTGATTGGAGATTCCGTTTTTATGGACAAAATGAGTCCCAATGTCCTTGCCCCTTGAACAGTGGCATGTCAGCAACCTCACCAGGCTGACAGTTCCTCATGGGGGTCCTTGGATCAGCATCTTCTGCCAGCTCTACCCTTGTTTGAACCAGCATCCATGACCCTATACTCTTCAGAGAAAATAGAAGTGGCAAGTTATCTGTGCTCTTGACTAATCTTGACCTTTCTTAGTCTCCTCCAGCTATTCTTGACTTTCAGTAAGAAAACTTGAAGTCTATGGAATAGACCTCAAAAGAGTTTTCAGGATCCTAATATATATAGAAAATATATCTGTATGTGCCTGTGTGTACATGTGCGTATGTACTTGTGTGTGTGTGTAAGTATTTATATTTCTGGATGGAAGTTTACAGACTGGAAATTCATTGGATTTTCATGGAAGTTTACAGACTGGAAATTCATTGGATTTTCAAAGTATCTGTGACCTAAGAAAGATTATAAACTACTGATGAAAAATCTCATTCCACTGGAAAAATCAGCCACCACAGAGATGGGGTACCTTGGTTGTGGAGCCAGAATGCCAAAATTCAAATCCAACTGAGATTCCTTAGGAAAGTAATTTAATCTCTACAAGCCTTAGTTTCCTCTTCTGTAAAATAAGAATAATAACAAGAGCACTTAATCCATTGAATTAATGCAAGAATCAAATGATGTAATGCATGCATGTACTAAGCAACTTGCTTGACCTATATTAATTGCTCAGTAAAGGTTGGCCTTCATTATTATGCCAAACTTCAAACATGTGTAAAATGTTAGGTTTGTTAAAATCACACTGTGTGCATAATATATTTTCCAATAATTTTACAATCTTTTGGATGAGGTAGAAAGGTTATTTTTGTCTTTTGATAGAAAAGGGTTATTTCTTTGAAAGAACCTAAGTATGGCTCTATCCAGGGTGATGAACTAGATCATAGAATTATATAATTTTAAACAATTAGAGACCTGAATTATTATCCAGTCATATCTCCTTCAATGATATTTTATAGATAAAATAATCATGATGCATTTTGGAAAAGGACTTGCTCAGGTCACTCTTTGTGACTGCAATTCAGGACCCTAACTTTTAATTCTGAGCTGGTTTTACCATAGCTCTCAAAGACATTTTTAGCCTTTTTCCCCCCATTTCATCAGGTTCTTAAAGGTCTATAAAAGAAAAGATTGAGAATGGCTGTCTTGTGGGAAACATCACCATCCATCAGGACTCTGCTCAAATCCCTGGCTTCCTGGACCCTCTGGCTCACAGCCAGGTTCTTTTTTTTTTTCCTCTGAGAATTCTGCATATCACAGTCTTCTCACCATCTATTTTAGTCTCACAATGCATATCACATTATGTGTCTCTTTTTTGTCCCATTAGAGTATAAACTTCTTGAAGACAGGAGCTATGACCTTGCATCTAATAGAATTAGACAAAATAATGTTTCATGAAGGGAAGGATAAAAGGTTCAAAGGGATTGGAAGAGCATCTATTTCACTGATAAACTTGAACCTGAAAAACTCCAGAGGACCTAGGAAAAGTCCATTGCTCATTGCTGACACTTTCTCCTAGAGTCATCTGGAAGCAATAGGAACTGTAATCAGCCTGTGATCAGGGTTAACAGCACAGAAAGGCTAGAGGTGAACTGTAGGAAAAACTCCAAGACCCAATCACATCTTGGGGACAGGACTCAAACTTCAAAAGGGCAAAATGTGAGAGTCAGGCCTAAAAAATAGAATATATGGCATGGACGTGCTCATAAGAGCAGGGCAAAGCTTGGTTCCTAGACTTTGATCCTAGATCTAAACCTCAAGTGAAAGAACAATGCAGACCAAGTGCCAGGCTTGGTCCATACATCTGAGATTGGGCAGGAACTGAAGGAGGGGGTGAAATCCCTAGCTTTGAAGATGAAAGCCTTGAGGGCAGAAGCCAGGTCGGACCCCAGCCTCCCCAGTGTTGTCTTCTGCTGTTTCTCAGCCTTTCTTCCTTACTGCACCTCAAATCATGCAACGATAGGTGAGACATGGTCACACTTTCTGCCAGTGCAACAAGTGTGTAGGAGCCAAGGCCTTTTAACCTGACCTTAAATTGTTCTCTAACTTCCCTGAAAGAGTACTCAGTAAAGGAGCCCTAGAGCATTTGTGTGTCTGGATAGAGGATTTGCAGGTTTCCTGAGATTCTCTGAGATGTCTGTGACTGCAAAGAGGTAAATGGTAGTTGCTCTAGTCTCTCAAGTCTTCACAGCTCTCCAAACCCTCCCAGAAGAATCCTGTTCCTTTACAAGTTCTAAGAACAACAATTCTTTTGAATCCATTCCCTGGACAGTCTTCCCCTGTGTCGTAAACCAGGGCCTGCAGACACCAGTCTCTTGGGGAGGATTCCCTGAAGTTGCTGTTAATCCAATGCTATCAGAAGAGGATGCCAGATGTCTAGAGAGCCAGACTGCCTGAGAATATCACTAAATGCCTTTAGTGATTGCTAAAGGAGCCTAAGTAATCACTAGCCCAAGAGAAACGCATGAAGCACAGTACAAACGTATTGACCCCAAAGCATTCCTTTGACACAGCAGACTGTAGCTTAAGGAAAGTTTGGGGTAACGTGTAGACCGATTATCATTAGGATATGAAGAACAGCGATTTATTCCTTTTCAAATCAGGTTCTGATCTTGACAGAGGGCAGAAACAACTTGCCTCATTTTATCTTTAAATTATCTGGAGACCTGCTTTTCAATAGCTGGAGAAAATGGGTCATGTGTTTGTCTTTTTGACCAAAGAAACTCACATCCCAGAACAATAGGATATCATCAAGGTTGTGCTGCTCAAAGACAGAGAACTTACAGAGTGTTGTTTGAGGTTCTGAGGTTAATTAAACACTAAAAGTTATCTGTAAGTAGCAAGTGAGGGAACAATCTATTTTCCATGGGATTTAGATCTATTCTAGCCTGTAGTAAATTGCAAATGTTACTGCAGTGCCCAGGTCCTAAGAGTAACAATCGAAGAGATTGGCTTAAGCACTACTGAGGTTTTCTTACTCAAATGAGCAGCTTTTGCAATGGGGCATTTGTGTCCTCTCTTGCCTTAGATGCCCAAATCAGCAACATCACCCTTCCATCTACCCAGACTTCTGAACAAAATCTATTATAATCTCGGATCACTGTGTCTCAATGGAGCAAGAAAGTAAATGTCAGTGGAAATAAAAAACATTAACTGAGGACTTGAGTAGAAACAGTGTCTCAAAGGTTGCTGATGTGGGTAGTGTGATACCCATGAGAGACATGGCTGGTTGCCTGCCTAATAGCCATGATCTCTTCTTCTTTACCACCAGACAACCATTTTGTTTAGAAATGTTAAAGAAAACAATTACATTTTCCAACTTTGTTCAAGCTAGGAATGACTATGTGACACATTTCAGGTCACTGAGATGTAAGCAGAAGTTGGGAAAATTTTCCCAAAAGGTGCTGAGTCAGCTAATATGTGCCTTTGACCTTTGCTATTTCTCTTCTTTCTTCCTGGAATGGAAACAAGATGTTGAAGATGCAGCAGGTACCTAGTGTCTACGAGGAGACATGCATGGGGGCAAAATTCACATGCAACTGATGACTCATCAAAAAGACAGAAAAGGGCTTCCCTGGTGGTGCAGTGGTTGAGAATCTGCCTGCCAATGCAGGGGACACGGGTTCAAGCCCTGGTCTGGGAAGATCCCACATGCCGCGGAGCAACTAGGCCTGTGAGCCACAATTACTGAGCCTGCGCGTCTGGAGCCTGTGCCCTGCAACGAGAGAGGCCGCGATAGTGAAAGGCCCGTGCACCGCGATGAAGAGTGGCCCCCACTTGCCACAACTAGAGAAAGCCCTCGCATAGAAACGAAGACCCAACACCGCAAAATAAATAAATAAATAAATAAATAAATAAATAAATAAATAAATATATATATATATATATATATATAAATAAGTCAGGAGCTCTTTAAAAGAAAAAAAAAAAGAGCTATAGACTAAATATTTAAAAAAAAAAAAAAAGACCGAGAATACTTTGGCCCTTGATGGCATCATAGAGCCATCATATCAGCCCTGGACTCCTTGATTCCAGTCTTTTACCGTATGAGAAAAATTACATCTCTGATTATCATTAGTCGCTAGTTAACTGGGTTTTCTCATGCTTGCTACCACATGCAATGCCTACGATGCAATGTCCCTTCTCTCCTGATGATTTGAGGCTCCATAAGTCTCCTGAAACTTAGATGCAAATCTAGAGAGAGAGAGAAAGAAAGTCTGGTTTTCTCTCTTGATTACCAGATTGAATTAGACTACATTTCTGGCCCTTGGTGGGTGCAGGCTCAAGAAAAATATAATAATAATTTTCACTTTAGAAAAAAATAAAGGATTTTTTTTGCATGTTTGACTTTATAGCTTTTGTGATTCATACGTGCTACAGAAGCACAGGATAAGAAACAGCTTAAATACAATACCAGACAACGATGTTTAAGTTCACCAACTTTCACGATTAGAAAGAGACCCTTACTGGTAACATCTTCCTCTCTATGCCCCTGCTATCCCTATTCACTATATGGGGGCCCACTTTTACTCTCTCTATTGAGATCTTTCTTCTACTTCTTTTATCTCCATGCCCCAGGGTCATAAATCCCTCTCATGTCTGCTGACCTGGGGAAACATTCAAAATTCCTATTAATTTGTTAGGTAGAGCAACTTAGTCTCCAGTGTTTCCTCCTCTCCCATCGCTCCCATTTCATAGTCAAAGAATTATTAATATGTTTTCCTGAACTGGATGAGTACTCTCCTGGTTCTCCACTGTAGCTTTCCTTTAACAACTTCCCAAACCTGTAATTAAATTTTTAGGATGGGCTCAACTCAGAGTAGGACAGCTTTCCTTCTCATAACCACGATATAAGTGCAAAGTGGTGTGGAAGAGCAGGAGGTCACACTGGAATCTTTATTCTCTTCTGTTCCAAAGTAAACCCCAGGGAGGTGAGGGGTTTTCACCCTCTTTCAATACAGATATTTACGTAGACCCTGTACAAGAGGCCCCAAAGTCAAGGATTGAAAAGCACAGTTTAAAGGGTAAGAACAACACAAAACTAGTTATTTGAGCTCAACTCACCAACTTAGCAGCAAGAAGCAGAGTTCTCCTGCCAAATCCCTTCTCCCCAGTAGCTTCCTGGCACTGTGGCCCTTTCCCTGCCTCAGTTTTCCACACCACCAATGACCCCTGGCTCGAGCATGAGCTAGCACCTCCCCTGTATTAGTGAGACTCCAATTTCCCCTGTCTTCATGACCAGAGTTCCTCTTCCCATTGACATGGCCAATGGCCTGACAGCCATTGCTATTGTCACTGGACTGGGTCCAGCTGAGTCCCAAACTTTCTTCTCACTAGCCACAGTCCTCGAGTCTCCTGGGCTATGTCCTCAAGAAGTGGTTGTGTTCCTTGATAAAGTGTCAGAACAGAGCTGCTACGAGGGCTCTTTTACTCTGTCCTCCCCTACACACACACACACACACACACACACACACACACACACACACACACACCCCAGCAGTGCAGCAAGGAGGGGTGTCCCGCTCCAGACTGGTCACTGCCTACCTTGGATCAAGTTACCTCCCTCCCTCCCTCTTCCCAGGAAGTATTGCCAAACTTCTGCCACTCCCATCTCCACTGGGAGTCAGTGTAACCAAATGGTTAAGACCGTGGGGTTCAAATCCCAGCTTGCTAAGATTTAGCTAAGTGACTATGACAAAGTTACTTAACTTTTCTGAACCCCAGTTACCTCATCTTTAAATTGGGGTTAATGATTATCCATGTGATATTTTAAAGAATTATACAAGGTGATATATGTTTAGTACTTAAAGCTGACACCTCATAAGTGCTTGGTAAATTGGTGCTTCCAGTGATGGATTTCTTCCTTTTGCAGTTATACTCAGAACTTTGAGAAGCCAGCAAAGCTCTTTCTTCAACTATTTGTAACTAGTGACCTCTCTGCTGTGTTTCCTTTACTTTTTCTGCCAGGATATTAAACAACAAAAGTACGTTGTGCTCTGGCCTTTCTCCAGTGGGGTCTAGTCCCTCCCCAGCAGGGTAGATCCTGAGGTTTCTTCCACGCCCCTCCTCAGTAATCTGTTTCCTAGTCCCTCGCACCCCAGGATCCAACACAACATGTAATGTTTATATGTTAAAAAGAAAAGGTCAACTCTGGAATGTGGAGGCTTGGTCCACAGCCCCACCCCCAAGTTAGAATTAGTGAGTTAAAGGGATGAGGCCAGTAAGATGGAAAGGAGTCGTACCACGCATGGCCTTGAAGGTGTTTGTAGAGTTTAACTTTATTCTAAATGTGAAAAGAAGGTGTTAGAGATTTAAATCAAGGCAGTGAGATGATCTGGTTAAGAAGGTCACTCTCACTGCTTTGTGGAGAATTACCTGGAGTGACACAGAGTAGAAACGAGCAGTTTAGTGAAGATGGAAGGAGATCATGTGTTACACTCACACACATACATGTATAAATATATACAAATGTATACATGTATACCTACCCACATAGAAATATCTATATATAAATGTTTCTGATTACTTTAAATGAAATGGCTTCCATAGTGTGCCTTCATGTCATTTTTTTTCTTGTAATAATTATTTTTCTCATCTATTCCCCTGAAAAATTACTTTTAACAGTACTTCATTGAATGGATGTGTCACCATTTATTGAACTAATTTCTTGGTGTTGGTCATTTCTTTTCATTTTTTATTTGTTAAAGATGATACTTTCAAAAATACCTTTGCCAAGAGGTTGTTGAGCATGTCTCTGATGATTTTTTCAGGGGTATTATTTGAAATAAACTATTTGAAGTGGTCAAATATTTTCTTTTTTAAGGATTTTGATCTAGAGTGTCAAACTGCCATCCACAAAGGTTTTCCTAATTTATACCCATGTCAGAAGTGTATGATGGTGCCCATTTCCACAGACTCTCCCCTTATAATTTAAATTTGCCAAGTTAATGGACAGAAATACTGAAGTTATTTTAATTAATATATTCTTTGAATATTAGTGAGGCTAAATATATATAGTGTCTTTTTAATTTATTTTTCCGTGCATTGTTGTTAAAGTAGAGCAGAGAGTTAAGGAGAATGAAGTTTCCTTAAACTATGGATATAAGAATGTAAATTATATACAAAAACTTGCCCCAGTCAGTAAATTCTCTCTGTTTTATTCTTAACTTATAAAAATAAAATAGGCTATTTCTTGTCTGTATGAAATCTCCATTGCTGCATGCTATCTAACTTGCTGAGCAAGTCTGTAAATAAAAGTAAATGCTTTGAAAGTTGGTTCTAGTTGCTTCCTGGTGTGTGAAACATGGTGCTTAACAAATGATCCTAGAACTCTCTTGCGAATCCCATGCAGTCTTAGTGTAAAAATAATTGAACAATCAGGGTTTGTGGCTCTCTAGTGAAGGAAGGGAACTCAAATAGTCAGGCAAGCCATGTGAGTGAGAAATCAGTGTCTCCAGAAGACATATGATAGAAAATGACTCTCAAAGGCCATTCTTCGCAATGGTACCGGGTTTGGATGAATTCAACCATGGAGCCGTGCAGTCTGAACCCTCACTTAAATGGAGCTGAGGCTTGCTACCTGTAGGAAGCAAGGGGTCATGCTCACTTTTAATTGGCAAAACATTTAAAACGTAAGAATTTATAGAGAGCTTATCAGTTAGTGGACAGAAAAGTTGAGAGGCTGGTAGTAAAATAAATGAACAAGTTTGTGGTTTTCATTTCTGAAGTTTAGTCTCAAGTTTTATTGACTCAGGAGCAAATAGGTACATTATTCAATGGGGTTCTAACTTGCAATCTGAATAGCTTTTGCTTTTAATCCTGCACAGCCTAAATTGAGGCAGATATGGGGTTGATAGACATGTGTTTCTTTAATGAATATGAAAAAAGGCTTATCTCATCTATTTTTCTTTTTTGAATTCTGTGACCTTGTCAACAAACAGCTCAAATTACATAGTTTTTATTCCTTTACTTACTAGAGAATTGTGGGTCTCAGAACCCTACCATAGCCCTGGGTTAGGAGTCAGGATCAAATCTCAACTGTTGACACTTTACACCAAATCACTGTACTCTCCAAGGACACCATTTAAGCAGTGTTACTCATCAAGCTATGCCATGGGAAAATGCATCATACTGGGATTTTTTTATCTGTTCTGTCCCAAGGGGAATGCAATATCCCAGAAGGATGGAGCCTTTGAGCAAAAGGAAAAAAAAGAAAAAGAATATTTATTAAGCACCTCTTATGTACCAGGCCCTCTACTAGTTCTTCACGTTTTATTGCCGTTAATTCTTGTAACAATCCTCTGAGATAGGTATGGATATCCCCATTTTTCTGATGAAGAAATGGAGCTCAGAAAAATTAAGGAGCAGATCCAAGGCCCCACAGCCAGAAGTAAATTTAGATCTCTGTGACTTGAAAGACTATGAACTCTCTACTGCCTGTTGACATTATGAATTTCAGGATTTAGGGAAAACTCCCCTTTCACTCAGGGAGGAAGACAGAGGGGAGCAGGAGAGAATAACCTGCCCAAGCCCAGCCTGGAGGGCCTTGACACACAATGTAACCCGATCCCTCTCATGTGCAGGTGAAGACATTAAGGCCCAGAGATTTAGACTTAGTTCCCTGGCATCAGGGCCTGAGGTGGGAATTTGTGTAAGGGAGTGAGGAAGCCGGCTAGTCAAGGGAAGAAGCTAAGCATAGATGTAGTTTTGGGCTCCCCAGCTGACAGCCAGCACCAGCTTCCAGTCATGTGAGTAAGGTCATTGTGGATGCCCCAGCCTCAGCTGAGCCTCCTTGACTGCCATCACGTAGAGTAGACATAAGCCATCTCCACTCACCCCTGCCCAAAATCCTGACCCAACGAATCATGGCCAATGTCACAGTTTTTGTTTTCAACCTGCTACTAAGTTGGTTTTTTTTTTTTTAATGAACATAAGTTTATTTTATCTAACATTTAAGAAAATTCAGTTTATAATTATAACTTCCATAATTCTTAGAACAGGCAATGAATCAATGCTGGCTTTTTTTTTTTTTTAACATCTTTATTGGAGTATAATTGCTTTACAATGTTGTGTTAGTTTCTGCTGTATAACAAAGTGAATCAGCTATACGTATGCATATATCCCCATATCCCCTCTCTCTTGCGTCTCCCTCCCACCGTCCCTATCCCACCCCTCTAGGTGGTCACAAAGCACCGAGCTGATCTCCCTGTGCTATGCGGCTGCTTCCCACTAGCTATCTATTTTACATTTGGTAGTGTATATATGTCAGTGCCACTCTCTCACTTCGTCCCAGCTTACTCTTCCCCCTCCCAGTGTCCTCAAGTCCATTCTCTACGTCTCAGCCTGCCACTAAGTTTGAGGGTGGCTTTTCTGCAGTAATAGATTACTGAAACATCTCCAAAACCTGTATTTTCTGGGGGAAGAACATTCTCTAAAGCAAAATCTGATTGCTATTTCTAGCAAAAATGTGTGTATCCTGGGGAAGAAAAAATATGTTAGAGTCACTGGGAGACAAAATCTTGGACCTTGTCTTTAAAAGTTATAGCCTCAGCTTCTCTGGGAGCATATCCATTACCTTTGTATTATTTCAGTCATTTCAAGAGAGCATTAGTTAGGCTTAGCCAGGGTTAGAGACCCACCCCTTACCCAGGAATGAGTGTTGGACAATCAAATGTTTGGTTCTGGGAACTTGAACCTTCAGTGGTGTGACATGGGAACTGCATGCATCCTTATGGAAGCATCCTGAGGGGATGGGCTATTACATCCTCCTCCTGTGAACCTTGACTCTTTCTAGGTCTTCTCTCTGAAGCCTGGTTATATGACTTCTTTGAAGATTCCAATTTTATCTTTCAATGAATTCCTTTAATGCTTGCAACCAAAGAGCCTTAACTAATACATAAATCCTGAGAGAAGGTGACCTCAGAATATAGCTCTAATTTAGCAGATGAGGAAACTGAGGCCTTAGGAAGTTTAATTTCATTGCTCAGGTATATAGCCAGAGTCAAAGCCCTGGCTTTCTTTCTTTCAGTCCAGTGTCTTTCCTCTGTTCCATAGGGGAAGCAGGACTTGGGATAGAATTTTCATTTTTCAGATGGAGGTAATGAAGTCAAGCCAGTAGAGAAGGGGTGTTGTTACCATCCTAGGAAATCACGCATAGCCCCAGACACTGAGGGTGGAAAACTTCCGTATTGAAGCCATTCAATATTCTGTCTCCTATAAGGAGATGCTTCATCTGTGACTAAAATATCTAAACTACTTATCAAATTAAGTACTAACATTATGTTTTGAATCAATAGCCAAGAAATACATTTTCCCCTCCCCAACCCACTTCAAAGAATTAATGAGAATTTAACTTATAATAAATGAGTTAATTGAGAAAGTTATTTGTCCTACTTAGTAGAAGTTCTTAGCAGTGAGACGAAGGCCCTGGAGTGCATTCATGAGATGCTCTTAAAACCTACATAATAAAATGATTTATATTTTTAAACTATGAATTAAAAACTATGGATCTATTATTCATGAATTTGTCACAATTTCTGCTTTCTTCCTCTCTCTTTCCCTGTCTCTCTCTCTCTTCCCTAGGTTAGAGATGTTTTTCTCTACTTTCTCTGTTGAAAAGAATTTTCCCTTCTATTTCTCCTTTCTTTATTTTTCAAGAAGATATACCCTTCAAACTGGAGATATATCCCGATTTTCCACAACATATATTGATGTTTACTTTATCCACCTCCTTATAATTTTATAGATTCTAGCTATATTAGTTTTTCATTTCTGAACTTTTATAGCTCTTTCTTTCTGGCAGTTAAGTGTAGTTCTAACCTTGTTACTTTCCACCTGTGCTTTCAGCTTCAAGATTACCTTTTCACTGATGGTGGTAAATCTTTTTTCCTTTTTTTACATGCTTCATCATTCACACAGAGTTGTAAGATAAGAGGTTTTTTTTCATTCATTCATTTCTTCAACAAGTATTTATGAAGAACTTTCTATATATGAAGAATGGCACTCAGCTTAGAACTACCAAAATGAATATGATGTCATTCCTGGCCTCAAGAAGTAACAGAATCAATGAATACCCTTCTCAGTCTTTAGTTATCCAAATGTCCTATCCCTGAAAAGGGAAATTAAACCAAATTAAATTTAAATCAGTGAAATTAAATTATCAAATTAAGAAGCCTGAAGCACGTCCAAGTGATACATGCTAAGAAGATTCACAGAACCTGGGCAATAACAAGTGAAAATACTCAGCGTCCTTGAACATCATAGAGGCTGAAAGACCTGGGCTGGGAATCTGATAACCTGAACTTTGATTTCAGTTCTGCTAAGACCAGTTTTGTGACACTCAGCCACTGTGAACTTTGGTATCAGAAAAATTGAGAAGACGGACGAGGCATTCTCCATTCCTTTCAGTTCTAAAATTCTATGAACAAAGAACAAGGTTAAAATTCCTCCAGTTTCTAACCAGGAGCAACAGGATGAAATTAGGAAAATTAAAATTAAGGGTAGTATACAACATAGTTTTCCTTAGTAAAAGCTTAATTGACTAAGGAATTTTTCTTAGAGGGGAGAGATTAAAGCCTCCTTGGTTAAAGAAATGTAAAAATAAATCCTGATAAATTTTATGGCATATACAATAATATCAGCATCCTAACAAAGACTTTGAAAACCAGAAAGTCAAGGAAGGAAACAGAGATAAATGGACTTTTTTCTTTCTGGAATATCTATCGTTGTATAAAATAATTTTACTAGTGCCCAGAAATATACTATTCTTTGCTTCTTAAACAGAATCAAAAGGAATGAAATGATGGTAGAATAGATTTGCAAAGTGTTCAATTAGAATGACAAATTTACAAATAAACCTTTTTTCCCACACAGGACTGCAGCTTCAAGACATCAAACGTATTTGCTATTTTGTGTAGCACATCAGAATGTTAAGTTAATGAGACACAGGAGTGAATAATATGTCAACATAACGGTAAGCCTGAGTGACAAAGTAATCGAATATGAGGAAAACATTTTTGGAGCAAAGTGGTAACAGCTGCAATAAGACATGAGGTAAATTGTGCAGGATCCATTTAGCTCAGGAGACCCAAGTGAGGAAAAAAAAAAAGCAGCAGCAGGAGTTGAACATCAGCTTTCATTGTGTCAAAGTCCAGGGACTGAGGAAAACTCTCTAGACAGCAGAGGAAACATATGAGGAACCAAACTCAACTCAAGAAATCAAAGCCTATTTGAAGGCAGGTAGATGATTCAGATCATTGAGGTATCACACAGAGAAAATTAATGAGTCAGAACAGAGTTGGAACATGAGATTTCCATAATGTTATTTTACTCTCGTTTCAAAAGTCAGTGTTCTTCCTTGGAAATAGATATTGTGCTCCCCAAGTGAGTCCCCATATAGCTTTGGAGGAGAACTTGAATTGGTTCCAAAGAGGCAAGAAAATTAAAAGTAGATGTCTAAAAACATGGCCTCAAGTGTAGACAGCTGTGAAATAAAGCAGAGATCCGAAAGCCTCCGACTGTAAGAAAATATATTCTCAAACGTACAAAATTCTGTTAACATATAAGTGAGACAATGGGAACATTACCCCTTAATGGAATTGAATTAAAGTTTAAACAAACATCAAGGTGGTTAGGCTTTTTAAGTAAAGTCAGAAAATTCAAGCTGATGACTCCCCCGGTAACAATATCTCAAACAACTTATCCATACGTTGTATTTCATGTCTGCTGGCTATGTTAACTTTTAGACTTTTTTACTTGTAAAATGGCCAGCACTGAATTGGGGTGAGACTTCACTAAACCTTAACAAAGATTTTAAAACCACATCGGGGATCTGTGGATGAATGGAAACAAGTGTACAAAAAATAAAATCTTATGGAAAGATAGTTTGTTCTCATATGCTCTGCTTTGATGAGAATGTTTTAAAGAAGCATACATTGAAACCAAAGCATTCTTAATGTGAGCAAAGAAAGATGATGTGTGTCCAGGGGCATGGATGGCTGGTCCAGCCAACATACCACCCTTGTGTGCAAAGCACAGCTGCTCAGTGGGTCTGGGGAAGATGCATGTAGCCCAAGCCACCTAGAAGCATAGAAAAACAGGGCAAACAGAAAAAAAAAAAAAAAGGTATCCTGGAAGCTTATTGAAATATTTTATATTTATGATAGGTTTTACATTTCACAATGTTTCCTGTGGAAGCTATCGCTGACATTTTCCATACAAGTAAACTGAGTTTTGGAGAGATTTCTAATTTAACCAACACTGCACCAACTGGAAAGTAGATTTGCACCCAGGCTTCTGATGCCAAGTCTAGTGCCTTGTTCATTCTACTGCGTTCTTTCTGTCTTGTTTCAATGGAGTCTGTGGTAAAGGAGGATTGGGACATCATTCAAGGGGTTTACTTAAGAAGGTAGCCAAAGTTATTTACTGCAGAGTTTGTCTAATCATAATTGAAGAAGTCTCTAGCTGTACATCCAGAAATGTACATGCTGGGGCAGGCAGGGGCACAAGAAAGAGTTGTCTCTATGTTCTACCCAGAGGACATTATGTGGGTAAGAAAGGAAAAGGAACAAAACTAACTGAATATCAACTATGTGCCAGACACAGAGCCAAGTGCTTCACATGTTATTTATTTTAATCTCACCCTGAGGAATAGGTCTTATAGGTCCCATTTTAGAACTGAGGAAACAGAGAAGAGACATTCCTAACATTAACTGGCTAGGAGGGAGTAAGAACAGGATTTGAAAACAAGCAGGTCTGACTTCAAGAACTCTGGCGTGATGTCACCTCACAACATGCATATTTAAGAGTAACCGGTTACAGAATGTTTTCACCTACTTAATTTCATCAGATCTGAAGCACAGGGCCCTCTGCTCATAGTTGGACCCCGGTCTCAGTAGAGGGGGTGGGCAGTCACCTTACTCTTTCTCTTTAACCAGGGATAAGAGGAAAATCTAGTTTGGGGAGAAGATGCTGGTCCCTTCTCCTGAAACCAGGATCTCGGTGGAAGAGAGAAGCAGATTATGTCATTTAAGTCTTCACCTGCTCTACTGTGCCATGGTAGTATGAATGTGCTTCACGACGTGCTCCCTAGGTAAGCAGCACCTGCCACACACAGATTTCAGAGTTTATTACAAACAGCAGACTGGATCCTACAGTGAAGAGAGAACATTTCTCAGTGTAGGGTGTAGCATATTCTCTTCAGATCACAAGGGCTGTTGCACTGGCCCAGTGTATCCCAGAAGGCAAAATACTCACCAGGGTACAATTGGAGATTGTTTTCTCCTGGGGGAGTAGGGGGAGTGTCTGGGGAAATAATCGCATTGAGCTTTATGGCCCAGTATGAAAATGTTAATTTACTAAATACCCCTGAAGAAGCACAGAAAGAAGCTGCTATCCCCTCACTCCAAATTCCCCCACCCACATCCCCACATCTCCTACCCACACATTATATTGTGCCCATTAATAAAACAAAATGGATAAATGAGTCAGTGATCTGTAGAGATCAGATAAACAAATATATGTTTTCCTAAAGTATTAGGCTAACTAATACTAGCTGCTCTTGCAATCTCGAAAACTTAGTGGTCTAACACAATAAAAATTTATTACTTAAATCATAGTCAAATGTAGATCAGATAAGGCAGTAATAAAAGGGAAACTCCCATCCTTCACTAGTCTGGTGTCAGAGGAGGCATGCTGAAACAGAAAATTTAATAATTTAAATAAGATCCAGAGTTTCATAACATAATACCCAGGATGCCCAAGATACAATCAAATACCACTTGTCACACTAAGAAAAATCACAATTTGAATGAGTAAAGGCAATCAACAGATGATAACACCAAGTCCACACAGATGTTAGTACAAGGATTTTCAAGCAGCTATTATAAACTTGCTTTAGTGAATAATTACAAACACACTTGAAATAAATGAAAAAGAAGAAAATCTCAGCAGACAAATGGAACCTATAAAGAAGAACCAAATGGAAAGTTTAGAACTGAATGATACAAAACCAAAATGAAAAACTCAATGGGTGAGCTCAATAGTGGAATACAAAGGACAGAAGAAAGAATCAGTGAATCAGAAGATAGAAGAATAGAAATTACCCAGACTGAATTACAGAGAAAAAGTAGACTGAAATAAAATAGAGTCTTTGGATATAACAAAATATCTAATATCTGTGTCATCAGAGTCTCTGAAGAAGAGGAGAAAGAGAATGGGACTGACAAATATATTCAAATAAATAAGTAAAAAATTCCCAAATTTGGCAATCTACATAAACCTAGATTCAAGAAAATTAGTGAAACCCAATGAAGATGAATTCAAAGAAATGTACACCAAGACTCATTATAATCAAACTTCTAAAGACTAAAGGCAAAAATATTGAAAGCAGTGAGAAAGAAGTTACACCTTACCTACAGGGGGAAAATCAATTCAAATGAGAGCAGAGTTCTATCAGAAATAACCAGGAAGAAGTCACAGTATAATTTGTAAATGCTGAAAGGAAAAAGCTATCAACCCCAAATTCTATATCCAGGAAAAATATTCTTCAGGCATGAAAAACAAATCAAGACATCCTCAGATGAAGGAAAACTAAGAGAATTTGTCACCTGCAGGCTTACCTTAAAAAAAAGTCTAAAGGAAGTTCTTGAAACAGAAAGGAAATGGCAAAACAAGGAACATAGGTACATTAAGAAAGAATAAAGAACAATGGAAAGAGTAAATATGGTTAAGTAACATACACTTTCCTTCTCTTGAATTTTCTAAATTGGATGCCATGTTTGAAGCAAAAAATTGTAGCACTGTTTCATGTGATTATTGATGTATGCAGGGGAAATATGTAAAGCATTATATTATAAATGGGAAAGGGTAAAGGAACTTAAAGTGAGATAAGGCTTCTACAGTTTACATGAACTGGTAAAATGTCAACATTAGGAGACTGTTGATAAATTATGTATGTATAGCATAATACCTAGAAAAATCACTTAAAATATTATACAAAGAGCTGTACTAAAATGTAGTAAAGAAAAATCAAAATAGAATTCTAAGAAAAGGTTTTAGCATCTCACAGGAAGACAAGAAAAAAAAAACAGAAATAAAATGGCAGGCCAAATGATACGCTGTCTATAAGAATCTCACTTTATACATAAAATGTAACCATCCTTTGCCTGCAGAACTGGCCCCTCTGCTTTATTGATGGGGTTTCTCTTGCCTGAGTAAGTTACTTAAGGAGAGGAAATCAATTCTCCTCATACTCCGATCTATACCCACTTTTCACTGTCCCTACTACATAAGGAAAGTAATAACTCACCATGCTCCTGGAGATCATTACAAAATTAAACTCAAAAAGAGAAAATGTACATATGAAGGACTTATGTTCTATATCTAAATGGTGGTTTGGCAAAGTTAGCAGAAGGAAAGAAATCATAAAGATCAGATCAGAAATAAATGGGAAAAAAATGAAGATAACAATAGCAAAGATCAGTAAAACTAAAAGCTTGTTCTTTGAGAAGATATACAAAATTGATAAACCACTAGCCAGACTCATCAAGCAAAAAAGGGAGAAGACTCAAATCAACAGAATTAGAAATGAAAAAGGAGAAGTAACAACTAACACTGCAGAAATACAAAGAATCATGAGACATTACTACAAGCAACTATATGCCAATAAAATGGAAAACCTGGAAGAAATGGACAAATTCTTTAGAAAAGCACAACTTTCCAAGACGGAACCAGAAAGAAATAGAAAATATAAACAGACCAATCACAAGCGCTGAAATTGAAACTGTGATTAAAAATCTTCCAACAAACAAAAGCCCAGGACCAGACAGCTTCACAGGCAAATTCTATCAAACATTTAGAGAAGAGCTAACACCCATCCTTCTCAAAATATAACAGAGGGAGGAACACTCCCAAACTCATTCTACAAGGCCACCATCACCCTGATACCAAAACCAAAGATGTCACAATAAAAGAAAACTACAGACCAATATCACTGATGAACATAGATGCAAAAATCCTCAACAAAATACTAGCAAACAGATTCCAGAAGCCCATTAAAAGGATCATACACCATGATCAAGTGGGGTTTATCCCAGGGATGCAAGGATTCTTCAATATACGCAAATCGATCAATGTGATACGCCATATTAACAAATTGAAGAATAAAAACCATGTGATCATCTCAATAGATGCAGAAAAAGCTTTTGACAAAATTCAACACCGATTTATGATAAAAACTCTCCAGAAAGTGGGCATAGAGGGAACCTACCTCAACATAATAAAGGCCATATACGACAAACCCACAGCAAACATCATTCTCAATGGTGAAAAACTGAAAGCATTTCTTCTAAGATCAGGAACAAGACAAGGATGTCCACTCTCACCACTATTATTCAACATAGTTTTGGAAGTCCTAGCCACGGCAATCAGAGAAGAAAAAGAAATAAAAGGAATACAAATTGGAAAAGAAGAAGTAAAGCTGTCACTGTTTGCAGATGACATGATACTATACATAGAGAATCCTAAAGATGCTACCAGAAAACTACTAGAGCTGATCAATGAATTTGGTAAAGTAGCAGGATACAAAGTTAATGCATAGAAATCTCTTACATTCCTATATACTAATGGTGAAAAATCTGAAAGAGAAATGAAGGAAACACTCCGATTTACCATTGCAACAGAAAGAATAAAACACCTAGGAATAAACCTACCTAAGTAGACAAAAGACCTGTATGCAGAAAACTATAAGACACTGATGAAAGAAATTAAACATGATACAAACAGATGGAGAGATATACCATATTCTTGGATTGGAAGAATCAACATTGTGAAAATGACTCTACTACCCAAAGCAATCTACAGATTCAATGCAATCCCTATCAAACTACCAATGGCATTTTTCACAGAGCTAGAACAAAAAATCTCACAATTTGTATGGAAACACAAAAGACCCCAAATAGCCAAATAGCCAAAGCAATCTTGAGAAAGAAAAACAGAGCTCGAGGAATCAGGCTCCCTGACTTCAGACTATACTACAAAGGTACAGTAATCAAGACAGTATGGTACTGGCACAAAAACAGAAATATAGATCAATGGAACAGGATAGAAAGCTCAGAGATAAACCCACACACATCTGGTCACCTTACCTTGATAAAGGAGGCAAGAATATACAATGGAGAAAAGACAGCCTCTTCAATAAGTGGTGCTGGGAAAACTGGACAGCTACATGTAAAAGAATGAAATTAGAACACTTCTTAACACCATATACAAAAATAAACTCAAAATGGATTAAAGACCTAAATGTAAGGCTAGACACTATAAAACTCTTAGAGGAAAACATAGGCAGAACACTCTATGACATAAGTCACAGCAAGATCCTTTTGGACCCACCTCTTACAGAAATGGAAATAAAAACAAAAATAAACAAATGGGACCTAATGAAACTTAAAACTTTTGCACAGCAAAGGAAACCATAAATAAGACGAAAAGACAACCCTCAGAATGGGAGAAAATATTTGCAAATGAAGCAACTGACAAAGGATTAATCTCCAAAATATACCAGCAGCTCATGCAGCTCAATATCTAAAAAAACAAACAACCCAATCCAAAAATGGGCAGAAGATCTAAATAGATATTTCTCCAAAGAAGATATACAGATAGCCAACAAACACATGAAAGGATGCTCAACATCACTAATAATTAGAGATATGCAAGTCAAAATTACAATGAGGTATCACCTCACACCAGTCAGAATGGCCATCATCAAAAATCTACAAACAGTAAATGCTGGAGAGGGTGTGGAGAAAAGGGAACCCTCCTGCACTGTTGATGGCAATGTAGATTGATACAGCCACTATGGAGAACAGTATGGAGGTTCCTTAAAAAACTAAAAATAGAACTACCATACGACCCAGCAATCCCACTACTGGGCATATACCCTGAGAAAACCATAATTCAAAAAGAATCATGTACCACAATGTTCATTACAGCTCTATTTACAATAGCCAGGACATGGAAGCAACCTAAGTGTCCATCAACAGGTGAATGGATAAAGAAGATGTGGCACATATATACAATGGAATATTACTCAGCCATAAAAAGAAACGAAGTTGAGTTATTTGTAGTGAGGTGGATGGACCTAGAGTCTGTCATACAGAGTGAAGTAAGTCAGAAAGAGAAAAACAAATACCGTATGCTAACACATATATATGGAATCTAAAGAAAGAAAAACCAACATGGTCATGAAGAACCTAGGGGCAGGACAGGAATAAAGACGCAGACCAACTAGAGAATGGACTTGAGGACATGGGGAGGGGGAAGGGTAAGCTGGGACAAAGTGAGAGAGTGGCATGGACATTTAAGCCTACAGTTTTTGAGAGACTTGTATCATCAAAGAAACCATGGCCCTGGACGTGAAAACATCTTTGAGAGTTTAAGTTTTAGAATAGTCCATGTGAAACCAAATTAACATAAGCAGAAAATGGGCTATGAAAAGTCCTATATCCCCCAAGGAAGGCGAATCCTCCAAGGCCCACTTCAAAAATGAAAGAGGAAAAATGTAAGAAAGAATCTCCCTGACAGTGGAAACAGGTACCATGGTGTTCCTCCTACACGCAGAATCAGGGCTTAATCAAGAAACCTCCAAATTAAGTGGCCTTCACAGTGCCTGCCCAGCAGGATTCCATCATGACTGTGGACCAGCAGAAGACAGTGTCTTCTTTTCCTAAATGAGAGTTTTGCTGCTGTCCTTTTTATGTTCCACTGTTGTCTATGGCGTTTGTTAAGCTCAAGTGATTTATTCATAGTTTAACTTTCACTGGGAAGTAATGGAAAGGACTGTACATCACACAGAGATCAAAACTGGATGTGGTGACTGTGGAACTTTAGTTTCCTCCCTTGATGAGGAAGTTGAGTGTATTTTCTGTGTGGGAAGAAAAGCAGGACAGATACTGTGTTTGGTGAACAGAAGGTAGACTGTAACAGAGACTGGTTAACTGTTCACTAACCTATAACCTATTTCCTCTTCTTCTTAGACGCACACCTAATCTACATCTCCCAAACTCTCTTGCTGTCAAGTGTATACAGGTGACTGAGTTCTAGCCTATAAAATGTGAGCAGAAGTGATATGGACTCCCTTCAAACCTGTCCCCCAGAAACCACCCATGCATCATCCTTGATGCCTTTGTCTGCTTGTTGGGTTCTTATAAGT
The DNA here is from genome assembly GCF_965194825.1 of Balaenoptera physalus. Classification (NCBI taxonomy): domain Eukaryota; kingdom Metazoa; phylum Chordata; class Mammalia; order Artiodactyla; family Balaenopteridae; genus Balaenoptera; species Balaenoptera physalus. The sequence goes on along the minus strand of NC_138887.1, from coordinate 80,773,615 downwards.
GAGCACGGTGAATTTTGAAACAGCAAGAGTGAGCCTGGGTTGCTGATTGCTGCTTGTCAATTATAAATACTCATTTTGAACTCTGTGTGAGTAAGAAATAGACTTCTCCCATAATTTGCATCGAGCTATTTTGCATTTTACCATTTGTTTATTACCACAGTTGGACACATCCTAGCTAGAAGATCTCTTCAGCATTAAATACAGAAGATTAAATCTAAAACATCATAAACATATGGATAATAACTCCACCAAAGAGATTTATTTCCTTCACCAATATCCAGGCATCAGCAGGGTGCTGAATTTCAGCAGATTTTATTCTCAATGTTCATACTGTCTATTTTGGCATTATATGTATATATTTGCAGAGCTATTCTCAGTAATTGACAGGACATTAGCCTCAAGCAGCATCTTAATGTCCAGCCTGGGATTTCCTTCAGGCAGACAAATCCTGCAGAGAAAACACCAATCACTGGCATAATGAATCAAGACAGCAGAGTCACATTCATCACCGCATTCCCTCCCTGGAAATTTTTCTGGGTACAAGTCACGCATATTGATCTAGAGGAAAATTCTATCTACTTCCTCGCTAAGTCAGAGTAAAAATCGCAAGAGGCCAATTTTTTTCTCACAAGGCAGCGACACATCAGCTTGAAAAAAGAACAGCCTGAATGTTCTTCCTGCATAGGGAATGCACATTCCCAGAGCAGTGGGTGTGCTGGTGAGGGGAGGTGCTCTGTCCCCAACTTGGTTCACACTTAGGAAAAGGGAAGAACCACTGTCAGGGCGACTTGGGGTTCCTGGCACTTCCTGAGTCCTTACAAGGAGACAGGTTATACAAATGATATGCTGGTCACGCTTGTCTCCATAGGACCTGATAGACCTGGGAACCAGTATGCACACCCTACCCTGAAGTAATTGAGGAATAAAGCCACCCACTGAAAAATATGTGAATTCTGGGCAAGAAACCCCACCCTGTCCTGCCTCTGCTTCTGCTGTTATGTATCTTGATCTAAAGCAGTTCTGAGGCTCCCTTTATGTCTCCACAGGCTCCTGAGGCATTAGATGCCCTGTCTCTCCTCTGTGCCCACTCTTCCTCCCCGAGTCATTCCACACAGGGTGCATCACATGGTATTCTGACTCTCGTTTTCTCTGGATTCCCTGCAAGAACGTGGGTTCCTCAAGGGCAGGGATTGAGTCATACCCATCTCTGCCTATTCCGTACCCAGCTTAGGGCCTAGCAACGTACTAAAAACTTAAATGGTGGAAACAATTTGTTGTCAGTCTGGATAACTGAAGTTTCCCACATTTCTTTTGTAAATCTTCTCATTTTTTTTACGACCCAGACGTATGATTGCTGAAAAACAAAATTTAACTTAAAGATAAGATTTTATGTATAAATAACACAGGGAAATATTATGAACTTGCTTGAGAGTGGCCTTCCCAAGGAAAGCCTCTTGTCTTCTTCCCATTGTCTCAGCTGTTCCCCTAGTTGAGACCACCTTCCTCTCTCAGCAGCCCGCAGACCTCAGAGCTCCCCATTCTCCCGTCCCTCTGTATCCTGCTGCCAGAACGAATCACCCCAAACACCCATCTGATTCAAAAGCATTTTGTGCTTCTCAATTGGCTACAGATTAAAGTCTAAGCGTAATGTATTTCCAAGACATTTCACAGCACCAACTTGCAAAGATTTTCTAAAAAGCACATTTCCCGCCTCTCGCCTCATATTTTAACATCTCTGAAATCAGTTTGTGCCTTAAAATCACTAGCAGCCACAGGGAGGGAGTGATATGGTTGCCACCGCCTAAGAACACACATCAGAATTTACAGAACAGGTGCCAACAACTTGGAGGAGACCCCAGAGACAACTGCAGAGGACCTGTTTAGGAAACACCATGTCCTCAGAGCTCTTGGTGCCACAGAGGACGATACTGTTGTGAATGCACACGTGACTCAGGATGCTGAAAGTGAAGATGCTTTGGGCGTTCTTGAACCAACTAGTTTTTCTATTTCTTTTTTTTCCCTACTTATGCATGAGAATGATGTATAACTAATTCTAAAAGAGCTCTTTCAACAAAATCAACATTTTGTGTCACTCTTTAGTTGGCTGGGGTTTTTTTTCTCAATGGAGCATGAAATAATAGTGTATCCTACAGTGGATGGTGTTTTTAGATTTGATTGAAATGGAACATATCAATCTAATCATCATATTAATTCTTCATCCCTGATTGATTTAGGAACATAAATTCAGTTGTTACCTTATGGTCACCATAATCACAGTTGCAATTTCTATTATACCTTGCATTTCCAGTAATCACCATTACATCTGAGTATCTTAAGCTTCCCCTCCCTGAAATTGTCCAAGCCGAGACAGTCTAGATCACCGTGATGGATGAGAGGTGGAATGAGATGACCTCTAAGCCAGCTTTCTCCTCTCAAATTCTGGGTATTTCACATTTAATATCATGCAGAAAAACAAAAGCGCTTGGTGCCCACATAGTTGTTCTAATTTACTGAAGCTTCGTAGTACTACCCACATTTTAGCTGATCTTATTCAGCTGGAAAGCTGAATAAGCAGATGCGGTCTCACATTTACTAGCAAAGAAGCTATTGCTGCCATCTTTCAGTGAAAAAGAGTGCCCTGTGCAAAGTTTTCTGACATACATAGGGAGTGGCTTGTTTTAAATGAACATCTGCTAAGGAGGTAGGGTGCTGCAGTGGAAAAGGCTGTAGTCAGGTTATTGCCTTCATTCCAGTACTAAGTAGCTAACTGAATCTGAACAAGACACTTCACATCTGTGAGTCTTAAACTCCTCATATGCAAGATAAAAAGGTTTAACTAGATCAGGGTTTCTCAGCCTCTGCACTGTTGACATTAGATGCTGGATAATTCTTTGCTGTGGGGGACCATCCTGTGCATTGTAGGATGTTTAGCAGCATTCCTGACCTCCGTTCATATTTATATTAATAAAAGGAATAATTAAGGGTGAAATATAAAATTAGGAATGCAAGGCATGAACTTTTATTCAACTCATAACAAAACATCTAAATATATACAGCAACGCAAGGGAAACCAGGAAGAAATTTTCATCTGGATCTACTTGGCACCCCAAATAGTATTGACATTCTATTAGCAAGGAAAATTAGGAGTATGGCTATTGGGTTGGTAGCTTACAGTCTTGCCCACGCCTGGAAACATTGTTGGTGAACAGTGGGCAGGTGGAAAAGCTTTTGTGTTTTAAGAGTGTGAAATTGCTGATGAGACAGCTTTCATGAATGTGACTTACTGTAGGTATATGAAAAGCTAGAAAAATACAATTTTTACCTTTATAAAGAAAAAAACTGGTTATGATAATGAAGCATTTTTGGTAAGCTTTACTTGACATAGCTAGTCAAATATTTCCTGTGATCTGAAGTATCATTCACTCAGGAAAGAGAAATCGGGCACATAGTAGGCACCCAATAAATTGTATTGAAATGAATTATATTGATCTATCTTCTTTAGTAAAATTTGGTTATGTGGTTTCCTTATTAATTCAGGATAATCTTACATTAGCATGAATGATTAATGCCACTTGATGAAGATGTTATCATGCAAACTGGAATTATTTCCGTATAGTTCAGTTTCCTCATTTTAAAACATGACAGCAACATTTGCTAAGTACCTATTTTAATAAAGCAAATAACCAAGAAGATTGTAGCAGAAACACACAGTACTGAATAAGTTTTCCAAGTGCTCCCTTACATTCCATACCCTACCTTGTGATCATACTGAGGCTTTGTAACTATTTCTGACCAATGAAATATGAGTGGATGAAGTATCTCTCCAGGACTGAGGCAGTTAAGAGTTAAAAGACTGTATGTCTCCTCCATCTCCTGCTACTCCAGCACCATGGTGGCTAGTGTTTCAGATGGTGTAACCATAGGATAGAGGAGGCTGGTCAAGCCTCACTGAACTTTTCAGGTGTGCCCAATAAATCTTTGTCAAGTTTAACCACTGGAGTTCATGTGTCATGGCAGAATTAATTACTCAATCATAGGAAAATTATAAGAATACAATCAGAAAAAAGCTAGAACAGTAAGAAGAAGAAAATAATAAAAATACAAGCATAAATCAATGAATTCAAAAGAAGTAAAAATGAACATTTTTCTTTAAATTCTTAATAGAAGAAGCAAATCTAATCAAGAATAGATGTAGGACATAAATCAGCATTAGTATTAGTTTCTAGGCCTGTCAGAACAAATTGTGCAAGCTGGGTAGTTTAAAACAGAAATTTATTCTCTTATAGTCATGGATGCTAGAAGTCCAAAAGGAAGGTGTTAGTGGGACCATGCTCTCTTTGAAAGCTCTACAAGAGGATCTCTCCTTGTCTTTTTCCTGGTTTCTGGTGGTTGTTGGCAATCCTTGACTTTCCTTGGCTTGCATAACCCTAATATCTTCCTCTGTCGTCATGTGGCCCTCTCTCTATATCTGTCTGTGTCTTTGTGTCTTCTCTACTTCTTATAATGACACCAGTCATATTTTATTTACAGCCCTCCCTAATCCAATATGACCTTAACTAATTACATCTGCAAAGACCATATTTCCAAATAAGATCACATTCACAGATACTTATGGTTAGGACTTCAACATATCTTCTGGAGGGACACAATTCAACACAGTTCAACCTGCAACAGAAGGGAAATAACAATCTGGGGATATTTGGAAAATAAGAGGCAATGTCAATGCACCTAAAACATACTATGAAATATATACTTTCCTCGAAACACAGTAGTGACTATAATTGGCCCAATAAGTAGTAAACCCAAATAGACCGATGCTGTCAGAACATTTCTAAGCAGTAGACTTAGAAATTCAGAATGATTCTTCATAGGTAGAGATTTGCTCTTTCTTTTTTCAAAGAAAGAAAAAAGCTTGACTGATCTTTTTGAGAAAAATAGACACTCCTTTTTCTCTAGGCTAGTCTATATTGGAGAAGAATTAAGAAAGAAAGAATTAAATTTCTCTGCAGATAAAGAATAACAAGAGTTTTGGAGCTGTCCACTGGTGGATCAAGATAGGACATTGGAATGTAGAATAAGAGACAAAGGAATAAGTGAAATTGTCTAGGATGAACATAACTGTGCAATGTGACGGTAGCTGGGGCCTAAGGAGGGACATGGCCAATGAGAAGTAAATTGCCTGTGCTAGGAAATTGCCAATGAATAATCAGAACAATAATAGCTGATTCTCAATGCAAACTTTGTTGCAATTATAACCCCTAATATTAACCCCATCATCCCCCAATCTTCAGAAAAGTCTAAAGCGAACAAAGACTATATTATGCATATGCTTTGAGAAGATAAAGAAAAAAAGATGTCTCATTTGTAAAAGGTACAGAGTGTTGGTAATAGAATCTTTATTAGCATGTATGGAATGCTGGCAAGAATTCACAGCGACGTATGACCGAATATATCACTAAACACAATCATACACTTGAGTGTCTCAAAGTGCTACTGCGTTTTGCTTCAGGATGGTCCAAGCTACTCTATTGGGGTATTAAATGCAGGGGTGACTACAGAAGCCCAAAGATTTGGAGACATTTAGGTCTAACAAAGGTGTCCATCAGAAATGTGGTTGGTTAGTTATGCAGGAATGTGGTTGGTTAGAAATGGAAGATTGTTGGCACTGCCACCTGCCCAGTCAAGTCCTGTTTAGAGGAGAGGATACAAAGACCCAAAGACATGCTCAGTTTCAGAGGCAGAAATATTCTCATCATGTAAATAAATAGATGCCTCAGATGCTCTTTCCCCGATACCTACCAAATATTCAAATTATATAATTCATTCTGACTTAGATTCTAGGTGCCCTCACTCTGCCTTCTCATATAGCTGGTCTACCCTCAGGAAATCTTTTGTGAAAGGGCAGTCATATCTTCTGCTTTAGGCAAGTACCTTTAATGCATTCGACAAATAAATTTATGAGTGTTTACCTTGTGTCATAAATGATTGGTTCTAGGCGCTAGAAATGAAGTGAGAAGAAAAAGAAATCCCTGCCTTCAGGGAGCTTACATTCCAGGAAGGAGAGAGATAAGAAAAAGGTAAATAAATATTTAGTATAAATTCAGGTAAAGACAAATGCTTTGAAGAAAGATATAAAGCAGGAGAGGAGATTAGAGGTGTTGGTGCCGGTACAGCCTCAAGCTTCCCTGAGAAGGGATCTCAAATAGAGATCTAAATTAAGTGACAAAATGAGCAAACTGAGGGAAAGCTTTTAGGGAGGCATTAACCAATGCAATTAAAAGATAGAAAGTAAATAGAAGCAGAAGAAATAACAAGATACTTAGAAGAAACAAGAATAATTTTAACATTAAAGACTACAGTTTACTATGAAGATATGAGAGATATAATATTTATGCCCTCAATAACACCACTAAATAGCCTTTGAATCAGGGGGAAGCCTTTTGAAACGCGATATTAGTCAGCTATTAATTACAGGCTGCCTCTCAGAGAAGAATATAGTGGCCCCCCAAGGGGCGTGGCTCCCATTCATCAAGACACTTTTCTAGAGAAGAGCATAGCTGTGCGCTATTAGTTGCTAATACTAACCCCACGGAGGGATGTATACACCAGACAAATAAATAGGCTCTGGGCAGGGGACTAATGGCTTCAACAGAATCAACTACACTAAGAACTAGAATTTTCGATGTTGCAGAAAGGAGATACATTTTAAAGTCAATGAAGTGTGTAAAGTCCCTGTAGTCTTAGATGTAAATCAGAATCAGTGGTATAAACTCATGATATATGTTATTTTCTAGCCATGTCCACTGAAAAGGCATAGGAACAATGACCAAAACAATAGCAATGAGCAGCCCTACCTGCCTGGCCTGTATTTTTCCCACGAAAAGAAATCAGAGCTCCTTAGAGAAGAAACTGATCTATTTAAATTGGATCTAAAGCAGGAAATGTACAACATAATCCTGAAATGTCTTGTCATTCCAAAAAGTAAGGAAGCTTTTAGAGACCACTTGGATCAGGCCAAAAGAAGTTAAAAATCAATTTGAAGAGGCTCCCAGTGACCAAGGTGGTATGATTTGAGCATTAATACTCAATTACAAAATTTTTGTCAAATGCATAAATTCATCATCACAATACCTCTCTTAGACACAAACATACATGCACACACCCCCTCATTTGTCAACTTTGGAAGATTCTAAGAAACTGTTTATTATCTCTTGCCAGCACAGCACCACGAACACTCTTCTAAAGGTGGACAATATGTTTCCAAGCATTCTTTCTATACTAGTTTGCTAGAGCTTTCATAGAAAATAGGACAGACTAGGTGGCTTAAAAAAACAGAAATATATTTCCCCACAGTTCTGAAGGTTGGAAGTCCAAAAATGAGGTAGGTATCGGTAGGTTTGGTTTCTACTGAGGCCTCTCTCCTTGTCTTGAAGATAATCACCTTCTTTCTGTTCTCACGTGGCTTTTCTTCTGTGTACATGCAATCTCTGGCATCTCTTCCTCTTCTTATAAGGACATTAATCCTATGAGATTAGAGCCCCACCCTTATGACCTTACTTAACCTTAATTGTCTCTTTAAAGGCCCTATCTCCAAATAAGGTCACATTATGAGGTAATAGTAGTTAGAGCTTCAGCATATGAATTGGGGGAGACACAATTCATCCATCCACCTTCCTAGGTTAGACTTTTGCCAAAGGAAGGAATGAGATTTGGAAGTAGTAAGTGAAACAACCCCAAACGTACACCATTTCCTCTAAGGCATTTGTCAGTTCTTAGGTGGTGCATGGAGTGAGAGGAGAAGGCAGTACTAGCAGCCAAGAAAACAAGCAAAAAGCATCTGCTGAGATGCTAAAAAGCTAAATAGAAATTCGGGCAGTCTCATGGTACAGGAGTTGGGCCGGTCAGGGAGGTGAGACCATTATAAATGTCTGAGGATTTTAGCTGAAATCCCCCCAAAAAAGAGCTACTCCCTAGAGGTAAAGGCAAACAAAAAATATGTGTGCCTCAGAAAGCCTAAAATTACATTACAGCAATTGCTGCTTGCATTAAGGTGATCTACCTATATTCTATCTGCCTGCCGGAAGACTATTAAATTCACTCTGGAAGAAGATAAAATCTTCTAGAGCCCCATTTTCTTCAGACTATTTTTCATGGATAATGTCTGGTATTCAAATTAATACGCATGCCAGGAAACTGGACCAAATGACTAGGAGGCAAGAGAAAAAGGAAAAAAAAAAACCAACACATAGTGGAAACAGATCATAGGTAATCACAATACTGAAGTTATCAGACATGGATTTTAAAATACATACAATTAGTGTGTTCAAGAAAAAGGTGAAAAGTTGGATCATTCCTCCAGTGACCTAAAATATATAGAAAAGAATCAAATGGAAATTCTAGAACCAAAAATAATGCAATACTGAAATTAAGAATTAAATAGATGAGTATAACAGCAGATTAGGCAAACCAGAGAGGATTAAGCAGCTGGAAGGTAGTCATTAGAAAATATCTAGATTGAAGTACATACAGATAATAAGCGTGGAAAATAAAAAAGGGTAAGCCTCAAATGGAATATAGCAAAAATGTCTAAATTATGTGATTCGGTTCTAAGAAGAAGTGAAGAGATAATGGAGCAGAAGAAATATGTGAAAAAAAACACTGGCCAAAGATTATCTGAAATTTATAAAAAATATAAAGCCACAGATTCAAGAATCTCTTAAACCCAAAGCAAGATAAATACAAAGAAAATCACACCTCAGCACCTCATAATAACAAAAAGAAAATCTTAAAAGCTGCCAGAGAAAAAAGACACCTGACCTTCTAAGAGCAGCCATAAGACTGACACCTGAATTTTTAATAGAAACAATGGAAGCCACCAGACAAGAGAATGGCATGTTTACAGTGAAGAAAGAAAATGCCAACTTAGAATGCCAACTTAGAATTCTGTACCTACCAAAAATATCTTTCAGAGATGAGGTAAAACAAGGATTTTTTGACAAACAAAAACAGAGGGAATTTGTTCCAAAAAAAGACTCTACCAAAAAATATATACTAAAGAGAATTTATCAGGCAGGAGAGAAATAATCCCAAATGGAAGCAAGCAAAGGTAAGAAGGAGCCGATAGCATTAAAAATAGAGGAATGTGAGTAAATTAAATGAATATTCCTTTTTTAATAATAATAGTAATATCTTATTCAAATAAATGTCAAATTAAAGGAAGACGGCAACAGTAGCACAAGAGTGGAAAAGGATATAAATAGAAAAAAGTGTTATGAAGCCCTTGCATTTTCTGAAAAGTTGTACGGGTACTAACTTAAGGTAGACTCCATTAAGGACCCATTATAGGTAGCCATGAGAGAAGAGTAAAAGAATGCGTAAATAGAAAGCTAATAAAAATAGAAATGGAATTTAAAAGTACTAGACTGATACAAAAGAAGACAAGGAGTAAAAAGGAGCAAGAATAAGGTAGGATAAAAAGAAAAGTAATTGTAAAATGGTGTATTTAAATCCAGATATATTAGGAAATACATTAAATGTAGCCAGACTATATTATCCAAATAAAACAACTAAAGTATACATTATATATTCCTATAGTCTATATATATTCATATACATATGTATTAGTAGAATATATATCATATTCCTGTAAGATTTTATATATATATGTATATATATTATATATATATATAATATATATATAATAAGTACACAGAAATGTTGAAAGGAAAAGATAGAAAAAGACATATCATGCAAACTCTAATAAAAAGGTGGCCTTGCATTACTAAGATCAGTCAAAGAAAAATTTAAGGCAAGAAATATTACTAGGAATGAAGGAGACATTTATGAGAACATTTTAAATTCATCAAGATATAAGATATAATCATTCAACAAGAAGATACAAGATATGAATTTGTATGCACCTCATCATAGCGATATTATACACCTGTGAAAAACAGCAAGCTGTTTTATATATGTAAAACAATGTGAATGAGTCTCATAGATATCATGCTGGTAGAAGAATCCAGCACAAAAGATTATATACTGTATAATCCCATTGAAATAAAGTTAAGAAGCAGGCAAAACAACTCTATGGTGAGGCAAGTCTGATGTCGATTTCCTTTGTGGGTCCAGCAGATACTGACTAGTAAAGGGCTCAGTGGAGACTTGTAGGGGGGTGGTGGTCTATATTTTGCTCTAGCTGATGTATGGGTGAGGTCACTTTTTAAATATTCATGGGCTATACACTTATGTTTTTTGTACTTCATAGGAATATATTATGTTTCTATTTTTTTAATTTTTAAAAAGAAAAGAAAAAATATCTCCTTGAGAAATTCTAATGTGCCTCAGGTTTGAGAACCACAGACTCTGTGATCCTTGACAGTGGGCTGGTGTTTGTGCTTCTTCAACCAACTCCCAACTGGACTAACTGCAACCTTAATGACTCATGGCACTTTGGATAACCTAAGTAACACTGGGCATAGCCATAGTGTTGAAGACCCCTCACCTAAACATAGAATCCCTCCCTTCTCCGACCCAGGGAGTTTTACAAATTCCACTCTACCCGTAAAATCCCTCCTCTAGAAAATAATAGAATATACCAAACATATGCCCCATTACATCAATTCCCCTTAAATAAGCTTCAGCTCTTTTCTTCCACAAAAGGCGAAAACTTGAGTTCTAATACCTATATGTGCTAAACCTCTACAAAGTTTATCTTGCCCAAAGCTTTACAACTAAAAATCTCACTTCCTTTTCTCGCATCCACTTTGACTCCTTTTCTTGCTCTTGATCGCAGACCCTGATTCCTAATCACTCACAGCACTTTGGGAACAGGCAGACAGCCTGATTTTAACACAAAGTGATGGTAAGAATCTCTTCTGACCACAGATATTATAGGATTCATCTGGGGAGCAAAGGATTTTGGTTATTACACATAGAAAGCTAGGAAAATGCCTCCTTGAGAACAGTTTAATAGCCATTGTGCTTATTTTGCAAATGTGGGAAGCTTTGCAAAACTTTAAGTGGCTTGGACTGGTGCAGCGATTGGACAGATCTGACCAATCTTCAAAGACGTGCCTTCTCTTTCAATCTTAAGCAAGAAATTCCAGCAGAGCTGAACCAGTTTCTTACAGTGATATGATTAATGCACTTATTGATGTATATGTTTGTTGAAGGTGCCACTGGATTTTCTCTGTCTGTGCTTGAGAACAGGGAAATTTCCTGGAGAAAAATGTGCTTTGTGTTTCTGCTCAGGTTTATTTACTTATTTGTTTTACATTGTGATAAATTGCACTGTGTTTTGGGAAAGTGAAATGGTACATGTTAAAATAAAAGAACAACAGAGTGAAGAACACAATATGGAAAGCAGCTGGAGCATCTTAAGATAAAAGGGGGAAATAGAAATGACAAAGAGTTTTGAAAAGAATTAACTTCCTCTTCATCATCTAAACAAACAAAACTGTATCTTCTAGGATCCACTGGGAGAGATGAATGTTTGGTAACACCCATGTTCAAAGCAGTTTGCTGTGTTGGATAGGTATCCAACCTCCACCACAAAGGAGCGTCGTGGTCCTGAGTAAATTATTTTGTCTTTCTGTACCTCAGCTTCCAAATTTGCAGAAACAGAATGATAAACATAGAAATAACCCACATAGAGGGCTTCCATGTGCCAACGTTCTAAGAGCTTTACATATATTAGTTCATTTAATTGTCACAAAGCAGTGAATGCTATGATTATCATCTCTACTTTATAGATGAGGAAACCGAGGCACAGAGGCACTAACTGGCATGCCCAGGGCCACACAGCTAGTGGGTGGCAGAGATGGAATCAAGCCTAGGCTTTTGGCTTGGTGTCCATGCTCTCAAAAACATCAAACTCTACTGCTTCTCTTTTAGGTTTGAGCACATCACTTTTCCCAGTGTCTTCATCAGCATGAAGTCCAAACACTACAACGTGGAGTAGATGAGCTTTCACGATGGAGCCTAATCCTGCCTCTACAGTCTTCCCTCTCCCGACCTCTGGCCACTGCAGCACCTCACCACTGGCCACACAAAGGACACTCATCTTGTGTTCCCTGCATATCACCTGTGCCCTTTCATGCCTCGGGCTCTGCTCTTGTTCCTCCTTCTGCCTGCAGTGCTCGCCTTCCACTGACCACTTCTGAGCTGCTTTACGGACTCCTGTCCTTCTTTCAAGGAAGTCCCCTAAAGCCTGCATTTCCTCTAGGAGTTTCCTTGATTTCCCTGGGCACAGGTGAGTCACCCACTTTCTATGTTCCAATACAACTTAATGTGCACTTCGGCTGTAGTGTTGTTCACTCAGTATCACATTATTTGATGTATGAATCTCTCTCTCCTGCCAGACCATGGTTCAGATAATGGGTCTCTCTTCTCTACCAGTCTAAGGTATTAGTGGTACTAGAGCACTGTGTTGAGAAGGATTCTGAGGACGTATTTGAGTTCAATAGAAGAATGTTAAATGCAGACTTCATAAAGGCAGAGACCTTACCTGACTTTTACGTCTTAGTATCTCTAATGCCTGGCTCAATCTGAGTACACAGTAGACACTCAATATTTGTATGAAAGAGTAATAAATTAACAATGTCTACTATGTTAAGGGAAGTGAAAGTGGTGATATTCATGCCAGATATTTTATATTCCTCTAATAGTCACTGAACTCTTCAAGGGCAAAGACAACATCTTATTTATCTTAGTATCTTTGGCGTCTCATTTAGTCCATTGAACAAAATATTATTGCTATATAAATACATTGTTGAAGGAAGCGCTTTAAGGCTCAAAGAGTCTATGCTGATGTGAGGCATGGAAGAGGAAAACCAAGCCATGTGACTGATTCTTGCTTCTGTTCTCTAATGAGCCAAATGGACCCCTGGAGAAAGTAATGCTTTCTGTGGCTGAAGATGTGTTCATTGATGTGTGACTGTTTTGCCCCGCCCCCCTCCCTCTGCGTCGTGAAATAACAGTAGGTCTGCCTGAGGGTTGGAATGAAGAGGGAGATGGCAGCTGCCAGAGGGGCTGGGAGTTTGTGAGACACACTTTGCATTTATTGTTTTCTCCTCCCATCCTCAGGAATACCTTCATCTCCCTCACTTTCTACTCTCGTGCCTCCTCTCACAGCTCTGTGTTAGTCAGCCTGGCGGGTCCAGTGTTTGTCCCAGCAAAAAGCAAATCTCTCTAAGGCCCTCTCTACGTTATTGGGATCTGAAAAATTGTGAATTTGCTTAATTATGTTTTGAAACTCCTTTCTCCAAGTTGTTAAATGACATGGAGAGGGATTTTAGTCCTGAAAACAATTACTCCATTTTATAATGAGCCAAGGCCAGGTGGCAAGTTTCCACTCAAGATGCCGTCCTGACAAACCTATGTCTCCTTCATAAGGATGTACTGTTTATTCATCAGTTAACCTTGGGTCCCACTCTTTGGAAGGCACCAGAAAGTCTCAGTGAAAAAGACAGAAGACCCAAAGGGAGGGATGACAAAGGGGTCTGGCCAATGAAACCACACCTTAGCAGCACCAAGGGGCCAAGTACACATTGCTGTCTCCAAAAGGTGCTGGTGATGTAATTGGTGATACAAACAAACCTGCACTCTCTGTACAGATTCTATTTTCAGACCTGCTCAAATAGCTCTTCTGAGAAGATATGAACAATACAAGTTTTGCTCTTCACAGAAAAAAAACTGGAGTGTGACACCTTTTTTGTTTTAATTGACCTGAATTGGAATAAATTAACTTAAAAATAATTTGGTGACATTCTTTGAGATGTACTAGGAATGTTTGAAGTGTCATGAAACCAAAGATAGCTTGGGGAGGGTGAGTGTTTCCTCTTCTCTGATCTCCCTCTGGGGCTTAGAATGAACTAACTAGGAGATTTAAAGCAGATCTGTCCAATAGAATTTTCTGTGATGAAGGCCATGCTCTACATTTGCACTATCCAATATGGTAGCCACTGGCCACATATAGCTACTGAGTGTTTGAAATGTAGCTAGTGCGACCTTATTTTACTCTTTTCTTCAAAATGAGTTTTACAACCTATCCAGGTGAATTTTCTTCATTCCCCGTAACATACACATTTATCTAAAACTCAAAACCATTATTCAAGCTGAGTCTGATATGTAAATTCCAAAACCCTCAGGATTTGGGTGTCAGGAGCTATACCTGAGCGAGAGAAGCCACATAGCACCCCCTACTTTTTTTGTTTGTTTGTTTGGTTTTTTATTAATTTTCATTGGAGTATAGTTGCTTTACAATGTTGTGTTAGTTTCTGCTGTACAGCAAAGTGAATCAGCTATACGTATACATATATCCCCTCCTTTTTGGATTTCCTTCCCACTTAGGTCACCACAGAGCTTTGAGTAGAGTTCCCTGTGCCATACAGTAGGTTCTCATTAGTTATCTATTTTATACACAGTAGTGTATATACGTCAATCCCAATCTCACAGTTCATCCCACCCCTCCCTTTCCCCCCTTGGTATCCATACGTTTGTTCTCTATGTCTATGTCTCTATTTCTGCTTTGCAAATAAGTTCATCTGTATCATTTTTCTAGATTCCACATATAAGTGATATCATATAATATTTGTTTTTCTCTTTCTGACTTACTTCACTCTGTATGACATGGTCTAGGTCCATCCACATCTCTGCAAATGGCACAATTTCATTCCTTTTTATGGCTGAGTAGTATTCCATTGTAAATATGGACCACATCTTCTTTATCCATTCCTCTGTTAATGGAAGTTTAGGTTGCTTCCATGTCCTGGCTATTGTAAACAGTGCTGCAATGAACATAGCCCCACCTACTTTTAACTGTTTGCCTGGAATATCCTGAACCCCTGGCCCCTGCTATCCACCTCCTCACGATCAAATGTTACTCAAAGATCTTTCCTAATCCTCGCCAGCTTCACTGCTCAGACTTGCTCAGCCTCTTATTTTACTATGATTACTGTCCCTCCTCCACCATGACCCACCTTCCCTACCTTGGGTCCCTGGAAGTAGCCCTGAAAATAACCTTACCCAAGTTCCTCATTTTATGGAAGGGAGTACTAAGACACAGATAGAGTTATTGATTCACATCAATTCTCATAGAGAGTTAACCTTCCCATTAAAATCTTACCCCTTTACTCAAGGTTCATCTCTAGTACCTGTCTTCCCTACAAAGCCTTCTCTTATTGTTTTTGTACCCACTGATAATCCCTCTATGTATTCCTGTAGCACAATGCCAAAAACATCCATTTGGGCACAAAGTCTGGCATTGTTCCACTACTCTTTTCTTAACTAGAATGTAGAAATCCAAAAAATAGGGACTGTTCCTTTAACTGTCTTCCCACATGATGCCGTGTATCAGAATATGTGTGCTCATAATGCTATTGAAAGCTAAAAATGACAGAGCTTATCTTGACTCCTAAGAGAATATTATGTACCCTAAAGGGAAAAAGAGTAGGGTAATCACATCAATTCTCCTCCTCTATGATAAACTGTAGAAGAAAAATATTCCCTTAAATTCCCTTTATGTTTAAATGGCCACGTTTGATAGACTACGCCCAAGCACATACTTAAAATTATTTCCAACGTAAGTCAGTCAATTCAATTTGGCAAGTATTTATTAAGTTCAAAGACCTTATACTGTAGTTTAAAGGACAATACTTTTGCACATGAAGGAGACTGAGATTAATATGACCGAATATAATTTAATTTAAATGTTTATTGAATACCCACCCTGAGCCAACCAATGTGTAGCTCACAGCTATTCAAGGTTGGTGGCGGCAAAAGTTACTACGGATCTCTTTACCAACATGGAGAGAATTAAATTAGGCTTTATATGACAGTAGAAAATAGCAAAGCTGACAGTAGGAAGAGGAAGAAAAGGAGTTGCCAGTTCCAGGAATTAGCTAAACAGTGGTGTTAATGTGGAAATGCGTGGGATATACATAGACTTTGACCTCAGAATTGAGGTTACTTACTGAGAAGAGGTGGGAATATCACTGTTTAAGAGGTAGAGCCAACCAGCCCTGATGGGGACATGAGACTGAACTTGACTGCTCAGGCAATGGGGAAGCACACTAAATTTCTGAACAGCAGAAGCACATGTGGAGGTGTCAGGGGCATTTGGGTATGGGGTAGAAGAAGTGAACTGATGTATGCTCTGATTATGGTTGTACAGTGGCAAGGAAGAACAAGATATTAATCTATTTTAAGAATAATTGTCAGAATAATTTAAGGATATATTGCTTTATGGGTTTGCAGAGTTTTAAGGGAGGAATGAAAGATGTTTCCAAGTTTGGAGGTTGGTAGAGTGGAAGGATATTCTGCTGATGAAGAGAGAAAGTGAAGAGTCAATGTGGTAAGGATAAGGCATACTGAGTGTGAAATGTTTATAGACTTACAGATAGAGGTGCTAAGTTAATTTCAATATAGGAATCTGGAACTAGAATTAAGGTGAGGATGAGGACAGTGGCTTCCATGTCAAGAGAGACTTCCTCCTCTCTCCTCCCAACCACAAATTTATTTTTTTTATTAGGCTACCTAATATGGAAGTCTAGGGCAGGGCCAATGTTAGAACATGGTTGGATTGAGGGCACTATCTCCAGGGATGTCCAAAGTTTACTTTACCTGAGGCTTTATAAGTGGTTCAAAGCCAAAGTATTAGCTAGCTGCTCTATGAATTGCCCATAAACAGGTGGTCTCAGTTTGAGCTGAGAACTGGACCTTGGAAGGGAAAGAGTTTTTGTCTCATGTACACATCAAGGGTTGGAGAGGGGTACTTTGTTCACTCCTGTTGCTTTCTCATGTGAATTCTAATAAAGTGTTCATGTTTCCCAGTTCTTAGTTATCTGAGACTAGAAAGCACATGGATTATCAACTATAGTCTCACTTGAGCCCTCTCCACCAGAATTCCTGGAGCTCCACACTTCCACTGCCCACCTCCACATCTCCCCTCCCATCTCCAACTAGAGTGTTAAGATGACTTGTTCCTTTCTTCATGGCTGTTAGTGAGGCCTTCCTCCAACAGGGGGGGAAAAAAAGGTATCTCTATGCCTCTGCCTTATAACATCTCCTCAGCCATAATGTTGTCACTCCAAAACCAAGGCATGTGCCTCTGATGTTTTCTATATCAGTATCTTTCCAGTTCTTTCCTGGTCCGTGGAATTCCTTGCATGCAGACTATTCAGATCACCTAGCTTTGCCATTACTCCAAGCAATGAGAGCTGGCTTTCTGGGAAACTCTGGCCATGGTTGATTCCTCGCTGGTGGCACTTCCAACTTGTCACAGTCCTTTTTGACCTTCCTGCTTCTGTCCACACGGCTCTAGCTGAGCCCAAAAATAAAGCCCTGTCAGCCCCTTAGTGTTACCATTTATCATAGATCTCCAAGCAAAACCCATGCTATCTTAGCTTCTCACTCTTATTTGTCTGCTCCTTAATTTGAGTCACCTTCTTGAATTCTCACAAGGAACCCAGGATAAAATCTCACATTTTGTGAAAGACTTAATATGTGTGGTACCATTTCATGTCATACCCATGGTCTTCCCTCTCCTACCACTATTCCTGGACCGAGCTCCAAAACTAAGGTCTCTCTGAGCTTAGGGAAATTTCCCTACTTAGCTGAGGACAGAGTGTATTGGAAGATAGGTCTCTTGTCACAAGTGCTCATCTGCAAGGCCTACCATCAGATTGGATGTATGCAGCCATCTTCTCTGCCCAAAGACGCAAGGACTCCACTGATGAATAGAATCATAGTAGGTCCATCTTTACCTATTATGTCATGCCAGGGTTCTGTGGAGGGCACCCAGCTTAGTTACACATACACACACACACAGAGCCCTCACTACAATAAGAGTAATGGGTAATAATATTCAGAAACTATTAAAAACAAGTGCTTTCTTTCAATAACAAGGATAATGTGTTTCAGGAGAGGGAACCAGAAATTACACAGGATTATTTGACTGAAGCCAGTTGCCTAATCTTATGTAAAACATATCACATTTTCTTTGAAATCCTTGATACGAACTAGAAGTTAGTTTAGGATAATCAGTTTCAAAATAAAGATTAAATCATAATTCATTACCCTAGTTGAGTCCAAAAATTCCTTGGTCAGGACTTCCAATCATTTCCAGCCATTTGTAAAAGACAAAACATTGCTACTTTGATAACCCTGTTGATCATTTCAAGCTGGCCTTTATGAGAGTGAAAATGATACTGGTTTCAAAATATTATCTGATAGCTCAATGGTCCATTTTTTTTTTTTCTGCCAGCAAAATAATAGCTTGGAAGAAAGCAAAGGAAAAATAAGTCCAAATTGTAAGTTATGAGAGTAAGTAGGACCATATCATGCCTCTGAGAGTATGACTGATTTGGCTAATAATCTTTCAGGAAGTGCATCAAAATGCAGCAGGAGTGAGTTCTGATTTTTTTTTCTGACACAGTATGAATTGTAGAAAATGGAAAAACACTAAGAGACAAAAAGTATAATTCACCTATCATCATCTGACACCAATTGGAAATAGAAAGCTCTATCTTAAATTGTTCTGGAAAATTTTCATACACACAGCATATCTAGGTAAAAACAGCTGGCTCATGATCAGAATTTAAATCATAGCGAGACTTTTCAATGCTTATTTTATTTAAAAGGTCACAGCTTTAATATTGTTCAGAGAACCTGCAGTGAGAGGCAACATGAAAAGGAGAGCAGGAATAGAGAAAGGAGTCAAGTGGACAGAAGACTCCATCGACTCCCAAGAGAAGCCAGTGTGGCCATCAAGACACCCTCGTGAAATTCAAACAACTATTTGTAGAGCAATCATTTTGTGAAAATTAAGTACAGATGCTTTTGTCTTTGTTGGAGGGAGATGGAGTGGAGAGTACTAGCTTCATAGTTGCTTTGAATCTGTGACATTTATATTTCTGTAAAGTCATCTTTATCCCTGAAACCTCTGGAAGATTCATTATACACTTCACAAATTTTACCAGGAAATATATTTGACTCTGACCCTGTTACCCTTATACAGAGTATTCCCAACATGTACTAGATCAAGTCAAATCCCCCTGCACATCTTAGGAGATCACTCATCATCTGCTACTATTTTTTCTAGTCTTTTCTTCCTTGGTTCCTTCCCACTCTCATCGTTTAAACCCACCACACCAACTATGTTAATGTGCTTGTAGGTTTCTGATCAAGCAATGGTATTGCCATGTGGTTGTGTTCTCAGATATGGTTCTCTCTGCCTGAAAATGCCCTCCACTCTATAATCAGGGTTCCAGTATAATGCTGAACCCTCCAACAACTGGCAGGTTTCTCCCAAGAGATCTTGTCAAGGTTCCCCTTGCCAAGTTCAGCCAAGGGGAAATGTTTCCTTCTGGCAGAGCAGCCCCAGCACTGCACATACAACTAGACATGTAAAGTGAGGCTCTCTCGAGTCAGCTCCTGGACCCCCAACCTGGGGGCACTGGCGGCCTGCTGGGCTCGAGCGCTCATGGGGAGTTCTGATGTATCTGGCCACATGTGTATAAAGCTGAGAGAGGCTACATCTCAGATCAAAGCAAAATGAAGCAGTTAGGCACACATCTTCTACATGGCACAGTAAGCTTAAAGGGTGAGGAGGAAAAGAAGAATCCAGGTTTAATCTAATAAGATAGAAGTCAGAGAAACAAAATGATCCTGGGGGCTAAAAGCACAGTCAGAAGCAGCACCCCAGGAAAATCCCTGTAACTGTGGGCAGAGATGAGACCTGTGGGCTTCAAGACATAGAAAATACCTGGGTTTGATGGACTGGATTAGAGAGATGCAAGTCAAATTGTTCGTTAAGCAGCTGTGATTTTATTTCAAACTCAGTGACTCAACATGCACAGTGATTATCTTCTTTTATGTCCAGTTGATTCCCTAGAGTATGTATTTCCCAGGACTATGATACCTCTCTTCAAGCTTGTCTGGTTGGAATCCCAAAGAGAAGTCACAATGTCCTTTTTGAAAATGGAGTTTAACATTACATCTTATGGTAACAAACTCCAAAAATGTCGTTTCCTTAAATATTATGATATAGGCACCTTTTTTTATTCTGGACTGTAAGGGAAAACATTTTTGGAATTCGGGTAGACCGGCCAACCCTCATATTAAAGATTAAAGAAATGTAAGTTTAAAGGAATGTGAGCATAAGGGAAATGTAAATTAAGCTCCTCAGCTAGGGCCACAGGAGTGTTTGCCTTCTGGTGCTGGCTCAGTTCTCTAAGAAGCTAAGCGTGCTTTGTTTCAGTATTATGATGTAACTTTGCCATGGGTAAAACAATCTTTGATGTCATCTCACAGTGCTGAAGATGTCCTTGGGAGCAAATTCAGGGGCCTCTGTGGAAGGGTCCCTGAGGACTGAAATGACAATTGTCCATAATTTGATTCTGCTGAATGGTAACACGTCTGGTAGATTGGGGAAATTTGGCTTAACGTAGCGTTAATTCTTCTCAGGATTGGTATGTTGAATTGGCCGAAGGTGATAATCTTCCCCTCAGTGTGATCTTGGTATAACTGTCCCAGGGTTTATGTGTACTTATAATTGGGCCAGGGTTTGTACTGAAGATTAAATATTGAAATAGAATGAGGAACATTCAAAGTCCATTGGTGATGTTTTATTATCACTCCCACTCCTCCAGTTACTGCTTTGTAAAACCTTGTCGGTAAGCCAGATAAAACAGAGCCAGCTTGGTGATGTGATGTATGAAACAGAATTTAGAAAATAATTCCATAAAGTCCACTCAGAATAATATTAAATTTAAATTTTACTGTAAAACTATCATCTCCTGCAAAACATTCACATGTCATAAATACTTATGGGAGGAACTGGGCTCACTGAAAACTGAGAATAGAGGGAAACTAGGGGAATTGGTGAACAAAATCTTAGAAGCCCAGATCTCATCTGATATCTAGGACACCTGTTCTTCTCAACTTCATAATCCAAGGAAAGTTTAGGAATTTGTAGGTCCCTTACCTTGTTTGGTTTCTAGATGACACTAGTGATTTAGAAGTTCAAATTTTAACACATGACTAGTAAAGATTTTCTGTCACTAGTATGTTGACATTCTGTTGAGCCCTTCTCTTCAGTAACTTGTTGGATCTAATTATGTAGGCCTTGTGTAATTTCTGCCCCCCCCTTTTAAATAACCCTTCCTTGATGCCCTCAAAACCATAAGCCAAGCAGTTTATTTGAAGCCCCCTTCTCTCTCCAGCCCCTTATGTCAGTTGCTTCATGAACAAAGGGCAGGCTGGTGGGTCTTAAGCTAATACTTAATTTAAGGAACAAGAAATCTTTATGTATGATTCTGATATGCTTGACCACTGTTACACTTCCTTATCACCTTGAGAAGAAATCTGTCTGGAAAACAATGGAGTAACCTATCAATCTGAATTGACCTTTCCCCAGCCTCCGACTCTGTATGTCATGGGTGAAGCCGTATTGAGCAGATTATGGATGTCTTTATTGAACTTGCTCTTTAACAAGATGATGGTTAGGATTGGTGGAAACAGTTATATGACAGATTAATAACAATTTTGGGCAGTAAGAAACAGCGCTGTCTTCTGCCCCAGGTTCTTTTTAACTTGTATCTTAATGATTGGACCTTACTTTTAAGTTGCAGTTGAGAATAAGTATATATTCTTTTCTGTTCTCAGGAATGTATACATTCTTTTCTGTTCTCTGATTTATTTATCATGATGGAATACAAGTGAATTCCATTCATAATTTGCATTGCAATCTGATTATTGTCAAAAAGAATGGCTTATGATGACAGCCTTAAACTGAAATCATTTGGTTTGGCAGACATCCTCCAAGATTCAATAGATGTATATTCATTTTTCTAATGGAAGGTTAAATTATTTAGTTCTACCCATAGTACATTTTTGCAAATATTTACCCTGAAGGGTTTACCAGGAAGTGCAATGCTTAACTTTAAACTTTCTATTTTGTATGCAAAAATTCCTGGCAGAATGCCTGTTGCTCAATACATAGCCACTGTTGGGATGATGAAGATGATGATGACAATGGTGACAGCCACTGTGATATCAATGCCATTTGGATATTTCATGTACTTCCCTCCAAAGAGTAAAAAATCCATCCTATAAAAGGTACAATATGAAGTATCAATATTAACCCTCACCCCAAACGTTTAACAAATGTCTTTTAGATCACACAATGTTAACTTAAATTCCAAGCCATCAAACAGAAATGGCCACTGTTTAGTTGAATTCATTTTTGAATGGCTTATAGAATTATTCTCCACAATCTATCAGACAGACTTGTCAGTGTTTGACAGCAACTGAAAATTTGGCTCCTTAGATGTTTTCTAGAGGGATCTAATTAAAAGAATAAGGTGTCTTTTTCAATCGAGAACACAGAATGCCTGGCCTAGATCTGGTCAGTAGGAGCAGCAGGAGACTGCAGGCCAGTAGAGTCTCCTGACGGGGAGCTGGGAGGAGGGCCTGGAATACCTCACTGAGGGCTGCTGTCTTCTGAGCAGAGGAGTGACACAATGAAAACAGTGGGAAGTGTGGTGGAAGCTCTCTCTTTGCTATGCTCTTTGAATAAGTCACAGAGATAACAGAACTGAAGCAGCTTTATCAGTGCAATTTTTCATGAAGTGGCTGATTAGCTTTATTGACTATTACTGGATATAAATTCCCCTTTCGGAGCACTCCTGGAAATGTCTAAATTATAAAACAAGCACCATTATCATAAAATTATATTAAGTTTAACTAACAGAAATCACTTTTTAACATAGGTCAAACACTAAGTGCCTTGGAGTTGCTTAGAGACACAAGATTTCCTAGCCAACTTCCACATTTAAATCTTCATTCACTGTTCATATTGTGGATGTTATATCGAAACTCTAATCATAAAAACACCAAAAATGTGTGTAACCTATTCAGAGCTAGACCTTTTATATGCATTATTGGATTTAAACTCCATACTAATTCTATGACATAGGTTCTATCATTAGCTATATATTGAAAATAAGAAGAGGCACAAGAGGTTAAGTAACCTGCCCAAAGTATGCAGGTGGTAGGCTAGAGGTTGCACCATTAATCATAGAGTAACTGCCACTCCAGGCACAAAATTAATACACGGAGGGCATGCTGGCCATGGTGGCACCCTTCCAGTTTCCTGGCTCTCCTGGAATGCCCCTGAATGCCTTGACCAGAGCTTCTCCAAAGCTTGCCACATCTACAGATGGCATCCTGACTCTGCCCACAATGGGACTTGGCATCAGGTGGAAAACCCTCTACGATTCAATCCCAGCATAACTGCTGTCTCTCAGCCACCTTTGGGAAAGTCACTGGCAAGCTGTCATCGTTGGCTGCCTGGTCTCCTCTCTCAGCCTTCAATTCCACACTGCCTAACCCTTGTGGAATCAATGGGGAGAATTCAGTTGTTTTTGTTACCCATTCTGTTACTGAACCAAACTTGGGTCTGCTCACTCACATGCAGTAAAGCGACACTGACGCTAGGTTGTGGTGAAGGAAAGTGCAGCATTTATTGTAAGACGTCAGTACAAGGAGAACAGATGGCTCCTGCTCACCGAATGGTTTCAGCAAAAGCATTTTTAAAGAAAGACCTGGTGTGTGTGTGCGGAGGTGTTGCAGGATATGTGATCAGTTCCTGCATATTTCTCTGATTGGTTGATGGTGAGGTAACAGGGCGGTGTCACAGGGGTTAACATCATCAATCCTTAGGCACCAGTATGTCTGCAGGTTATGTGCTCGTGATCATCAAGTAGTTAATTTCTTCTATTTGGTGGTGGTTTTAGCATCTGTAAAACAACTCAGGAAATGTACATCAGATACTGTTATCTGGGTACTTCAGAGAGGCGCTACAGCAGAGGATATGGGGGAGGGGTCTGTCCCAGGAAGGCCCCATAAGGTCCTGCTCAGTTATAATCCATCATGTCTTTTCTTGCATACCCTCATTTTCTTTTCTTTGAGTCACAGAGAAAGTGTCCCTGGTCTGTCCTTCTTAGACGATGCTTCAGGTCTCTCAAGGACTTCCCTATATAGTTCTAGATATCTTAATTGTCTGCCTGTACTGTTTAAACAAAAAATTGGTTTCTTAAGCAATTTCCTTATTCCCCATATAAATTTTGGACACTATTAATTATGGTAGAAGGAGTGCTAAGAAACTGACATTTATGAAGCACGATTTTCTGTCAGGAATTCTCCTAGACAATATACTTATCAAGATAAGAAGGAGCATTAAATCAAATGATATTTACAGTATCTATCATTTCCATTTCACTCACTAGGAGAGAGACACTCAACGAGGTGAAGCTACTAACCCTGCTCACACAACTGATAAATTAGGGTACAAAAAGTAAACCCAAGTCAGCTTCAGTCCAAACTCTCTCTGAAGCTGGCATCACTCTCCTCAGATGGAGCAGGCAGCCTATCTTAGTTAAGGGGGAATGTGTGTAATAAGAGCATCTTTAAGAAGGAGGCAAAAGTTCCTTATCGGAGGATGGGGAAATCCTTTTATTAGGAAGAAAATGTGTTATTCATGTGAGACTAATCTGTGTTGTCTCTTGAAGAAAACAAAGTCTCACTGTAGAGTGTGTTTGCTCATAGATGGCTCACCAGGAAATCTACTGTAGCTCTCACTGATTTCCCTGATTCCACCCTGCCTAATGGGAAACATCCCCTACAGGAGGAAAGATACCGGGGGAGGGGGCCTTGGGGGAAAGTGTTCTACTGCACCAGAGTTGCACTTAACGCTTTTCCTTTTTCAGATATTAGCTGTCCAGTCTTCAGAGGTCTCTCTTCTCCTCTTCTCCCCAGGGCCCAGGTTGAGTGTAAAACCCCAGACAACATTTCCTCATCAGCCAGATTTCCTAGGAAAGACGGACCACTTAGAAGAAAGTTAAGGGCTTAGCATATGGGAAAATGTGGACTTCTTCTCAACAAGAAGATAGGCAGAAATTTTTAGATTTCAGTAATGGTGGACTTGCCTATATCAGAGCAACCCTCCTACTCATAACAATGACTAACTTTGGGGAAATGTTTTAAAAACCACAAGTACTTGAAGGCACTGGAGAATAACAAAACTCTGTTAGACCTGGAGAGATTGTGACCCTTGAAAGAAGAGAACCCCTCTGGGTGAGATCCACATTTAAATGGCTCTTTTTCCAGGTCATGCCCCAGTTTGCATACAATGAGTGTGGAGAACAGAGCTCAAGAAGAAAGCAACAGGTTCATGGAACCTAGGAGTCAGAGGTCAGTTTAGGGCAACCAGAGTGCTAAAAATTTAAGGGGGAAAATCCCCAAAAGGAGGGAGCACCAAATCTGCATATTAATTACCCTGCAATCCTTGGCTGACACTTGAACTATTCATGTGCAGGATGGGGCACCTGGGAGCCAGGGGACAGTGAGAGCAGGAAGGCTGAAGAGTTTCAGGGCTTATGCTCATAACTCCTCCAGCCCCACTTCTCTTCTGAACCCTAGACTCAGAGACCCAAACGTCTCCTCAACAATTTCATCTGGATCCATACCAGTCATGTCAAACTTAACATGATCAAAACCAAAAGGCTGGTCTCTGCCTGAAAAAAAAATTCCTACTCTTCCCTTTTAGTTATTAACACTGCATTTGCAGTGCACTGTGTTCATAAACTTTGGAGCCATAGTTGATTCTTCTCTTTCTCTGACACTTGACATCCAACTCACCAGGAAATCCTGTTGGTTCTACTCTCAGACCCTTTCTCATCATCTCTTCTATTAACACCTCTGTCTAACCGGCATACAGAAAACAATATGAAATTGAATCCCTTTCATACTCTACACCTAAAAATCAATTTCTAATTAATTAAAGATAAGTATATGAGCAGCTAGAGTTAAACATTTAAAATATATAGAGATATTAATATCTTTATGACCCCAGGATAGGAAATGATTTTTAATAAGTAGCATAAACCACAAGAAAAGATTTATGCATTTGACTATATTAAAATTTAGAACTCTTGTTCATCAAACACCAGAAAGTAAGCGAAAAATAAGCCACAGACTGCGAGAGGATATTTTCAACTCGTGAAAAGTATTAGGATTAGTACACTGAATATATAAAAAATTTCTAGAAATCAGTAAGAAAAAGTCAAAAGACCCAATAGAAGAGTGAGCAAAAGACATAAAGCTAATTTGAAGCCAATTTTCATTGACTTGATGTATTCTCAGGCATTCAGTATGATGGGACCAGTTGTAGGTATTTTGAGTATCACTACTGTTAGCATGCCTTTCACAGAAAACACAACACAAATATGAAAATACACTCAACTTTATTAGTAATTGTGGAATTTCACACTTATACACTTTATACCTACAATATTGGAAAAAATGAAATTCTGACAATATCAAACCTGGTAGGATTTGGAGCGAAAGAAACTCTGAATCATTCTCAGTGGAGAATAAATTGGTACTACCAATTGTATAGTTTGGCATTATCTTATAAAGCTGTGCATGTATATACCCTACATCCCAGCATTTCCACTCTAGAGAAATGCTGACATATTTATATCAAGACACATGCAAAAGAATGATCACAAAGAATTGTTTTTAAAAACAAAAACCATAGCAATCCAAATTTCCTGGATAAAAGAATGGATAAGTAAATTGTGGCATATTCATACCATGGAATATTAAATAACAGTGAAAATGAATACATTACATATATAACAATATGGATGAGTCTTTGAATTATAATGTTGAGTAAAAAAAGTAAGTCACAGAACACTAAAGAACATTTGATACTATTTTTATAAATCTCCAGATTTGTAGAAGGACAACTAAAAATTGCATTACTCAGGAATACAAGCAATACATAAAAACAATTTTCAAAAAGCAAGGAAAATGATGAATACAAAATTCATAAAAGTGCTAACAAAAAATCAAGATTAAAAAAAATTAATTACATGGGACTGAGTGAACTGATAAGGACGATTATAATTTTTGTGACTTTCTGTTTGAATAAAAAAAATCCCACAAGGACTCAGAAGCAAAAAATATACAAATCAATTTTCACTGCAAAGTAAAGGAGCTGTTACAGTGGAGGATTACTGGACTGAATGTCAATATTATGACGTAGTATGAGTGTGTTTCGTGTTTGGTAATTGCAATCATTGTTGCTTTTGTTGTGGTCCTCCATGGTCCTCCATTTACAATGCTTGGTGTTAGTTTATTTATCTCTTGTAAAAATAAAATACAGTGTGTGTGTGTGAAAAAAAAAAAGAAAAGAAAAGAAATTAACTCAAGATGGGATATAGATCTAAACATAAAAATTCAATCTAAAAGTCTCCTTAAAGAAAATACTGGATAATATCTTTGCAAACTTCAGGTGTTCAATGATTTCTTAGAACACAGAAATCATTAAACACAATAAAAAGTTTAATAAACTGAAAAAAAAAGAAAAATTTTCAAAAAGCAAGGAAAATGATGAATACAAAATTCAAGATGGTTGTTACCTAAGGAACAGAGAGGGGGACAGGGTCAGAGGAAGCCCACAAATATATTCCATGGTATTATTTATGTTAGTTTTTTATATGGGTAGTGGGTTCACCAAAACTTAAATCATGATTTATAACTTATTAATATTACAAACAATTATAACAAAAACTTAATGTCACAATAATACTTAAACCTGAATCCAAATAGCTCCAAGTCTCTGCTTAGCACCTACATTAATTCAATCTCTTAAAAAATCATCCCCACCCCCAGTGAATTTCTGGGAGTACCTAAGAGGTGTCTTATGTGTATCCAGAAATATGTTGCCACTCACCTCTTCTATTTACATGGCCAGTGGCTTCCACTATGTTCTCTGTGGGTTTCCGTCTCTATTAATGGTGCCCATAGGTTTTCCTTAGTCACCTCTGTTCTTATGGGGTAGTGGAGAATCATCAATCCTTGAAAACTGAGAGGGAGAATGCAGTTTTTTCTTTGTTATGCTGAAATTGTTTGGTGGCCACCATAACGTGTTACGGAGTTTACTGAGTGAGATCTTCCAGCTCATTCACAGCCCTTTTATCTCCCAAGTTGCATCCTGCCAAAGTCACTGGGCAGGGATGGATTTAGTAACATTGGCTCACTACACCTGCCCCTGCTGTTCTCAGCCCACATATGAGACAAAAAAAAGCATTAGAAAATCATCAACTTTTGATGGAATCTGCATCACTGTAAAAGGGCTGATCTAAGACCAAGCAAGATTACAATCAAATAATACATACAACTGCTTAAAACATTTGTAATGGAGACAAGAAAAATATACTGAATAATAGAATCTAACAATCCAGTTAATTGAAAGGCTGGCTGGCTCTTGCAGAATTTGAGGGGAAATGATAGATTTAAAATATACAAAGAATAGATCCAAGAGAGCCAGTACCTGCACTGTAAAAAACCTAGAAGAAGATTGTAAAGATAAAAAAGAATTAATGATTAAAGAAATAAAAAGACAAGTTCCCTGATACCCTCACATTAAAGGTGTCACCTTCTTGCTCCAGATTCTACAATTCAAATGGGACAGGAAATGACAGGAGTTAAAAGCTATGTTCTCAATTGCCTGACGTCTCTGGAAAGAAGTGGTCCTAGGAAACCCCACCATGAACTCCAGTCTCTGCCAGTCATGTTCTTTGTAAGCTTAGGAGCAAAGAACAAGACATGACATTCTGGATTAAGTTATAGTTTCAGATTAATCATTCCAAGGGGCTGGATACCAGCTGTAATTTCACTAGGAAACTTAGCTCTAAAGTCATCTATTAAGTGACATTGTGTGTGATCATCAGGTACAGGCCGCCAATCTCAAGGAAACACGTGATCTTGACGTGAGGTACTATTAATCTAGATCAGTCTGGAAAGCTGGGAGCTGTGATCTTATACAGATTCTTTTAAAAACAAGTTTATTATTGATTTTTAAAACTTTATATCAAAACTCAAAAAATATCTTCCTAGCTACCACTCTCATAAGACTTTGTCAATGGGACTAGAATATTTGACTGATTACTTAGAGATAAGGCAGAGCACTTGGTAGTGAAAATGTCACCACCATGATTCACTCAGCTCTGCCCAATGACATGTCTACATATCTATTGGTGTCATCAGGATTACATTCAGATCTGAGTTAAAGTAGAATTCCACTATGGTATTTTTCCTTTTGAAAACTATAAGATACGGCATAGTATCATTTCCTTCCAGAAGAGAGAGGTGTAGTTGTTAATCATCACTGTCTTCATTGCTCATCTCTTACGCTCAAGTGAAACCTGCCTTTTATGGGCAGGAGAAACAAGAGTCAGCAAACAGATTGCAATTTCAGGCTATCATGCTCTAGCTGTTATCAATAGCTATAAATGCAAAAATTATATTAAAACGTGTATGTCTCATTTCACACACCATGGTACCCATGAGCATTATGTTAAAGGCTCTGGATTCTGATTTTAATAAATTAATTTAACCACTCTCTATCTTTTTATAGAGTACATTAAAATCCCATACTATGTGATTTGAGATATATGCAATTATTTTCTGGTGAATCAAATATCCTAATTAATAAATAGCTATCACCATACAGACATATTACATGGGCATTAACAATTTTCAAAGAATTAGAACAAAATCAATTCAACACTAAAATAATCCTGAAAAAAGTTAATACCTTAGATTCACATACATTGTTCTGATACAAACTTTTTAAACACTGATTTAATTTTGAGTCTTTTAAAATAATTTGTTTTATTAATTTACTTTTCATCAACATTTTATGAAGTTTGAATATTTAAGAAGGAAAGGGAGGAAGAGAGTTGAAGGAAGTATTTTATGATTTATTAAGATATAAGTACTAGCTACTCCTTCTTCATGTGTAGAAAAATTGGAAGCAAAAAAGAGTACTGAAATTAAAGTATAAGGAAATTCTCAGTAGGAAGTGTGCTGTCAGCCAGCCCATAGGTTTTCAGAAAAGCAAAAATGACTTACTGGAGAAAGAAGAAATTAGGCTCTACCCCAATGGCATATTGTAGAAGAGGTGTCATCATTGCTACAGGAATGATCAGAAAGAAGGTTGATCTGGGTGGGCTCTACTAAGTGAATAGTAAAAATATTTCAGTTATCACCCCCTCCAACTGGTCGATGCCTGGACTGTACCAGCCATGAAATAGTTTGAATATCATGCCTGCACTTGAAGAAGGTTGAGACCACCAGCAAAACTAGGCCAATCCAGCTTATTCACTGCATCAAAGCTGTGTCTGTGAGATGCTTTATGCTGCAAATAACAGCTAACTTGAGCTGGCTGAAATGAAGAAATGGAACGGCTGACATAATTATAATCCAGAGGAAGGCAAGCTCCCATTGCATTTGCCTATTATCCCCTCTCCTCTGCCCTCATCCTTATGCCAGGTCCCTTTCAGGCTATCACACTCTCCCCACCTCCAACCCTATGCTCAGAATCCTTTTGTGAGGTGAGTATTTCCTTCTCCCGGAGAATAAAAAGCATTTTTTTCAGCATATCCAGGCATAAGCAACAAAGGAAAACCTACGTTAGACAGAGACCCGCCTTCGGTAGGTATATCATCCTCTGGGGCAAGCTCTGGGTTCAGGTGTAGAGAAGCAAAAATGCATTAATGTGGCACCAGGGTCCAGGCATCTCAAACTGAGGCAGCCTCCTCCCAGCTAGATGCTTGGCATCAGGTTACCCAGCAAGAATTTCTGTCAAAAATTCAGCATAATCTTAAGTGAATTGAGGGAGAACTTTTTTCTTTCAGTAGCATCTTTCTAAAAAAAAAAAAGACTTCAATCACACAATAGTGAACATTGCAACTTATTACAAAAATGTCATGAAATGAGTGATCTCTTTACTCCTAATGCACTGATCCTGGTCTGGGAGGGGAACATGTCAGCTGGGAGTGATGTAGGAATTCATCACTGTTCTCAGCCTTCCATTTGTCTATTCTTTGCTTAAAATGTTTTGTTTAGAAGCCACAGGAGACAGTGGAAATGAATCACCTCCAAGCCCTCAGTGACGGCAATGAATTATACTCATGAGAAATGATCGCATCTAAGGCAGGCAGGAGGTCCAGTGCAGGTAATCACAGTGCAATTACAGCATTAGGCTGAACAGCACTGGGCCAGGCCAGATGATGTATGGTTTGTCTGAGGAGAACAGGGTAAGAGCACTTGGCAGCAATGGCTAAGGCTTCCATATGATCAGCAAACATCACGTTGGATTTTCTCAAGAACAAGGTGGAGTACTTCTGCGAGGCTCCTTCAACCGTGTGTTGTGCTAAAGCAAGCGCTTACTAAATGGTGCAGGTCAAAGAAAGAGAAAAATAAACCTAGAGAAGACCTGGTTACTGTACCCCTTGGACTGCCTCCAGCAGTTAGAGAAAACCCATAAGCAAAGAGGAAATGGAAATAGAGGAAGTGTACGTTGGCTGATAACACGTGTTGAGGAGAGTGGCATTGAACACCTTGGCCCAGGACCTGCTATTCAAGAGTAAGCAGAGAGGTCTGGTGTCTGGATGTTTTGATTAAAACCCCAGCAAAGTGGGAAGGGTTGCAAAGTTGACTGTCTAAATGCAACAGAAGGAGAGAGGAAGGCGAAGGGGAAAGAATGTTAGAGGAGTATGTGTGGACATAGATAGCCAAGATGGAAGTTTGGGTAGACCAGTCTCTAAGGGCTGTGCTGCTTGATGGTCAGTGCAGGAGAGGGTGTGTTTCATATATTTACTGACTGACAGTCATCAATTCTGTGTTCAGAGAGCTTAATCTCAATGGAAAATAGCTCTCTTATGAACGGCCCTATTGGATAGGAAAGACAAAGCTTTGGCATAATCTGAGAGAAGAAGGTTAAGGCAAAACAAAGATAAATGGGGACTTCCCTGGTGGCGCAGTGGTTAAGAATCCGCCCGCCAATGTAGGGGACACCGGTTCGAGCCCTGGTCCGGGAAGGTCCCACATGCCGTGCGCCACGTGCCTAGAGCCTTTGCTCTGCAACAAGAGAAGCCACCGCAATGAGAAGCCCGCAACTAGAGAAAGCCCGCGCGCAGCAGCGAAGACCCAACACAGCCAAAAATAAGTAAATAAATAAATAAAATTTTTAAAAAAAAGATAAATGGCTCTGCTTAATTGTGAAATAAGAAGCTCAGTATTTAATAGGAGATGCAGGCCTGGCAACTGAGAGAAGAGATAGGAGAAAGCTCTCATGACGGGAGACTGGGGAGTCAGCGAAGTGGTGGGAAGCTAGGTCCCATTAGCAGAGACACACAGGCGAAGCTTTCTCTGGGTTAGAGGATAGCAGATCAAGTATGAGGCATAGTGATTCCTGACAGCACAACTTAGAGTTTCTTCCTGTTCTGTGCTGCAATTTCTCTGACATCCCTAAATATTTTCAGTAGAAGACACAACCTGCCTTATATTAGTAATGACTTGGGGGAATAACGAACAATGTGCTGTGTCCATGTTTTGGTAAAGTCGGTGTATCTCTTGCCCCAGCTGCAGATGTATGAACTCCTAGATTACCAAAGGGAAACAGGAAGTCTCATGGAGGTGGACAACTGATAAATATTTCCAAATTATTAGCTACCTATAGCTCATTAGAGACTTTAAAGAGTTTTGTTTGTTTTGTTTCAAGTAAACAAGATTTGCAGGACCCCCGAAGGTATGAACAGCGCATATAATTTGAGAGTTCTACGGTTAAGCAGCCGGATGGACTGTTTACGGGTGTCTCCCTGAAGTGACATAGTGTTCATGTCTTTAAATAATGAGAATGGGAAATAATTTTCACCCAAGTACCAGTCTGGAAGATACTCTTCCTCTAAAGTTTATAGAATCCTTCCCCCTGCCACAGCAGGGGTGGGAAGTGAAGCAGCGCTGCTGAAGCACAGGCTGGCAGAGGGCGTCCCAGGAGAGGCAGAAGCTTCAGGACCAGGAAGCGATGGCTACCGACAACCAGGGCAACTGTTCTGCAAAGAGCGTCAGAGGGAGCTAGTATCCTTAACTGCTCCAGTTCGGGAATGAATGAAGAGTAACATGGGCAACTGTGGAGATGGGAGCGTGCAGTGACTGGGAAACAGGGCCCTGATATGAGAAAGAAATCAACTTGGGGCAAGAGGAGAGGCAGAAACCAAAGAGATCTGAAAAGACAGAAGAGTGCCCAAGAACCAGGCAGAGCCGAGGTCTTTGTAATTCTTGGTGGAGGCTTAAAAATTAACATCAGAAGCTATGATGTGTCATTTATAATTTGTTATGTGTAATTTTGCTTAAATTGTCTATATAGTGAATTATATATATAGTTCTTATTCTAGTACCAAAATATAGGTTCTGTCGTTTTCAACAAATTGCCTGTGCTGTTATCATCAATAGTTATGTTGCAGAAGCCCTCCGGGTATTGATATAAAGACATCTTGTGGACACCACCGGCTTATACCCAATCCCCTATCCACACACATACACAGACAAACACATTATTATAGAAGATTCTGGAGCTCAAACTGAGCATAAAAGTTAGATCGCCTATTTATTTTTTTTTTTTTTTTTTTTTTTTTTTTTTTTAAAGGAATTCCTTTATTTTTATTATTTATTTATTTATTTATTTATTTATTTTTGGCTGTGTTGGGTCTTCGTTTCTGTGCAAGGGCTTTCTCTAGTTGCGGCAAGCGGGGGCCACTCTTCATCACGGTGCGCGGGCCTCTCACTATTGCGGCCTCTCTTGTTGCGGAGCACAAGCTCCAGATGCGCAGGCTCAGTAGTTGTGGCTCACGGGCCCAGTTGCTCCTTGGCATGTGGGATCTTCCCAGACCAGGGCTCGAACCCGTGTCCCCTGCATTAGCAGGCAGATTCTCAACCACTGCGCCACCAGGGAAGCCCCGCCTATTTATTTTTGAACCCAAACCAAAAGTACAAGTTCATCAACACAGAGAAAGAGAGAGAGAGATTACATGTTAAAAAATTGAGAGATGAAATGCTAGTTAAAAAAATCAAAAATGCTTTGTGGAAATTTTAGTGCCAGTACATTTTGCTTTTTAAAATTATTGCCTGCCTTTCTTCGGTGAGGAGAGACTGCATTGGGGAAATCACATTTTAAGAGAAGCTGAATCTCTGCATCCTAAAATAAGGTATAGAAAATATTGCTAAGTATACTTTCTCAGGAAAGATTAGATAAAAGAAAAATATTCTAGAAAAATAATAAACAAAGGAAATCAATAGGCAATTTATAGTAGACAAAATTCAAATGGCTAAGAAACACATGAAAAAAAATGTTTCCACTCACCGCTAAGTAAGAAATGCAAATGAATACAAGATACCATTTTTTCACACCTCAAGTTGGCAAATTTAAAGAGAATGAAAATGCCTGTTATTGGCAGAGGCATGGGGAAACTGGCTTTTTCTGGCACAGAGGTGGGTGTAGCACATGGACAACCTTCTGGAGAGAGGGTTGGCCTGTGTATCACGAACCATAAAAGGCACATACTCTTTGGCCCCATAATTCTACTTCTAGGAATGCTTCCCAAGAAAACAATCAGATCAGCAAGTAAAAGATGTTCATTGCATCATTGTGTAGGATGATTGATTTCTGTTCAGTTTCAACAGTAAAAACTATTTCTACATGTTATGGTACACCGAAACAATGGAATATAATTCAGTCACTTAAAGGTGTTATTAAATAAATTTTATTGACATGAAAAGATGGTCACAATATATTACTATGCCAACAACCAGGTTACAAAAGAGGATAGTATGATACCATTTAGAAAAATGGTAAAAACTAGAACATTTTACACACACACACACATACATGCATATACACATGGAAGAAGGAAACAAAGGAAGAATTTACACCAAAATGTTATCAGCAGTTTATTGTATCTGGGAAGTGAGATTATGAGTGATTTTTCCTTATGATTTGTCTGTCCTGAGTTTTCTATAAGCATATATTAATTACGTAATACTCATAATAAAAAGAAAAATGGTACATTTTTTTACCTTCCATCAAAGGGAGATTGGATTCTTTTACAACTAAATCAGTGTTGTTATTATTATTTGTGGTTGTTTTCCTTAATGACAACAAAACTAACATCAATGCCTTTTTATAGCTGTTTGTGACCTGTGTCCAAATGGGTCTGTTAAAGGCTAAACTGCTTTCATATTCATTTTCATAATGAACCTGAAGGAGGATTGAGGACGATTGTGTTATAAGTGGAGAAAATGAGGCCCAGACAATCAGTGAAATTTTCCCTTGATTTAAGGAAGAATTAGAAGCAGCTCTGAGAAAAAAAATACAAGACTCCAGACTGTTGTTTTGAATAAAGTTGATTTCCCCTTGGATGTCAGTGGTAATTTTCTCATCAGTGAAGCCTCAACACCATGTGCCTTTGGCCACAAAAAAAGAATTCTTTCCTCTGGTTTAAAAAGCATCTTCCTTGAGCCAGGAACACATATGCACGTGGAGGGCCCTGTCACTGGTGTGTGTGTTGGGTTTCACTCCCATGCTGGGGATACTTGGGCTGTCCTCTGAGCCCAGTCTGTCCTCAAGAAGAGATCATTCTTCTTCTACCAGCATGAAAACTTCCCCAGTAGGAAAGCTCTAGCAGCTCCGAGTGAGAAAAAGGACACAGAACCAGACATAAGCAGCTTTGCCTCTTCAAATCTCTGAGCTTTACTTTCCTCCACAATAAAGTGGCGCTAAGTGAGGAGATAAACGGGTAGAGTGTGACAAGCACAGTGCCAGAGACTCAGACAGAGTGAGCTCTTTCTTTCCGACACCTACACCATCTGTGACTTGCCCATTCCACTCCCTGCAGGATGGTCTGGTCCACCTTGCATCTGATCATACCCACAGTTCTCAACCCGGATGGGCGATCAGCCAAAGAGGATCTACCATGAAGTCATGAGGTTTAAGCTTTGGGGCTTCTCCTTGCAGGGGCTCATTAGAGGACTGAGAGGTTTGGTGAGAATTGTAACATGTTCTATATGGAGATGGGAAGACAGGTTACGAAAGAAAAAGGATTTCTGGATAAGCATCCTTGGAAAATTGCCTGAAAAGTTCTCAGAGGGAAGAAACATGAATCTCCAAGGCCCCAGTAATCTGTTGTGATTTCTTTTCACATTCCAAATTAATATTTACATTCATATCGAATTGCATGTTTGTATTTTGTAGTTTCTAAAAGGCGTCCCCAGATTGTATAAACTTTGGGACCTACAAAACCTGGAACCTCCATGAGACCTTAGTTCACCTCTCTTACCATCCCTAGGTTGGCCTCTGCTTGGAGCAACAGTGAGATTTCTACCCCCAAAGTAATCCTCTCGAATAAGAAACAGTTCTCAACTAGACCAAATACACCGGTGGAGACGCCATGTCCTTAAACATCCACTCGTGGGTCACATTTCTGCTCCCTGGCGCCAACAGAACATGTACTACCTCTGAGGTTTCTTTCCAGGCCACACACCCAGCCCTGAGCCTTCTCTCATCTGTTCGCCTCCCTAAATCCCTGCAGTGCCTCCTTAGACTGGCGCCGAGGGCTGAGCCCAGCACTTGAAGTGCAGCCTGACTCACCAGCACGTGGCAGGCTTATGGTTACCACCAAATAATGGTGATGAACTTCAGGGTGACACTTCTGGGGCCAAGACTGCTGCAGTCAATTCACAACCATAAGCTGGAAACCAGCTGTGCCCCGCACAGACCCGATTCTGCCTGTCATCTGGAAGGTGGGGGCTGAGGTGGAGGCATTGTCAGGTTCTAACATGCAGGGGGATTCAGCCTGCAGCAGGGCCCTTGCCCTCAGAAGGAGCAGAGAGAATGGTGCCGTCTTTTGCCTGCTTTCTTTGGGGACCTCACAGCCTTGTTTCCACACTGCCTTCTCTAGGTCCTTTCATTGCTGCTCTAATAACAGTCACGTCAGTGCATTCCCTCAAATTGTCGAAAGGGCACTTTTTATATTATGTGTTCAGAGGGAGAAGTTGCTTCCTCGGCTCTTGTCTACCCACAGTCCCTTCCAACCCCCAATCAAAGGAGGAATGAAACCACACTGCCTCCTAAAAGTAGTTCTGGGACTGGAAAGGGCTTTCTTGGTATCTTCACCCCAGGGTTTCCTGATGCACAAGGACCCTCTGCTGATGTAATAAAAGGTACCAGAAGCCAATTTTGCAGTAGGGATAACTTAGCAGAATATGCATGACACCAGATATGGCTGCAATGTACTCAGGGTGCCAATGCTTCCAGGCACCACTTACACACACACACACACACACACACACACTCTCTTTCTCTCTCTCTCTCTCTCCCCCATATTGCAATGGCAGCCTGTGGTGAACTTTCTCTCATGGTGCAGGCCACCTTGCTGTAAACTGAGGCACAGCCAGTAGAACTAACAGAGACCTAAATAAAAAGGATGTGCTAATTGAAACAAGCAGATGCAGGCAGCCCAAGCAGTTTCCATACATATATATATATATATATATATATATATATATATATATATATATATATATATATATATATATATATATATATATATATATATATATATATATATATATTATATGCTACATTTATCAAGTAAGGAAGCCTTAAACAAGAGAAGGCTATATCTGGCATGTTTCCACCCAGCTTGCTCTCCCCCGTGAATGTAAC
The DNA here is from genome assembly GCF_965194825.1 of Balaenoptera physalus. Lineage (NCBI taxonomy): Eukaryota > Metazoa > Chordata > Mammalia > Artiodactyla > Balaenopteridae > Balaenoptera > Balaenoptera physalus. The sequence goes on along the minus strand of NC_138887.1, from coordinate 80,735,979 downwards.
TTGATTTTGTCTTCTGTCAGCACCCACAAGTCAGATCGCGTCCCAAGCCAGGTGCCTTCATACGCACAGCTCTTAGTGACTCAGAGTCTGTGAATGGCAGTGCAGTGGAATTACACCATTTGTGATCTACCATGACCTGTGAAAATTCAGGTTAACTGGAAGAGGGATGACAGCTAACAGTTAAAAGGCTAAATTTCAGTTTTCGGAAACAAGCCAAAATCGATTAAATAGGCAGATTGGTTTTGACAGCTCGTAGCTTGAGTGTCATGAAATAAGCAACACTGTTTAATAAGTTCTGTCATGGAAGACCAAGCAGATGATATTTCATGCTTTTTTGAATTGATTGAAGAAGATTATTAATCTGGCATGCTAGAACAACCATTAAAATACCCTCTTGCTCATCCCACCTAGAGCCTAACAAAGTCCAGGTGAACCAAAGTAACTTTTCATTACTCTTCACTTTTTCACTCATCTTTACACCCATCCACCCAGTCACCCCCAAAACCATTCACCAACCAACAAATATTTTTGTGTACTTCTCGTGTCAGAAACTAGCGTGCTGAGTCACATCAGCAAGAATCTGCTTTCTATGACTTCTCCCTTCTCTTCTCCCTTGTTTTGGTCATCACGAGGGCCTAGGCTATAATTTGTGACTCAAGACTGCCAGGCAGATGGGCACCATCTGGGTAATCAAGGTTAGCTTCTCAGAACCATTCCCAGGACAGGTGCCAGATGCAGAAAGCTGGGTTGGATCATTTGCTGAGATGCCCAACAAAGAAGGCATGGAGCCAGAAGATGTCTGTATACAGCACTCGAATCACTTGGTCAACAACATTAGAAGCTGAATTTGGATCAGGATGAAGCAACAGGTAATGATGGTCCAAGGAAGAGGGTCACACTCATACCATGGAGAAGGAGGCAGAGTCTAGGGAGCCTGAACTAATTATGGAAATTTGTTTTTCTACTATTATGAATAATTCCTTTGAGCATTATGGAATGCTCATAAGCAACATTATGCTTATCTTGGCTGTCTGTCAATTCAAGGCATTTTAATTTAATTTTGCTAAAAGAGGAAGATAAGGCTAGAAAGATGAAAAACAGACATTAATACAATGGGTTGAGATGAAGGCAACCTTGATCAGCCATGGAGAACTTTTGTATATATATAAAAATTTAACAATATGCAAAGAGCGAAGCGTGTGCCAAGGAAGTTTGGTACCAACTTTTAAGCATCGTCTTCTTTTGCTTCATATTATAACTGAGCCAAAGATCATTACTATTTCCTGATTGGATGCAGGCTCTTCAGACTCTTTTATAGCTTGGATGGGAGCCAGATGCATTCTACAGTAAACCTTCCAGGACTTGACATTAATTACCAAGGCTGAGGCAAAAACCAAGGCACTAAAGAAGACAGAGCAGTCAGGGAGATATTTTTTATTTTTTAATTTTTATTGGAGTATAGTTGCTTTACACTGTTGTGTTAGTTTCTACTGTACAGCAAAGTGAATCAGCTATACATATACATATATCCCCTCTTTTTTGGATTTCCTTCCCATTTAGGTCACTGCAGAGCACTGAGTAGAGTTCCCTGTGCTGTACAGTAAGGGAGAATTTTTTTAAGTGTGTATGCAGCAGGAAGGGAGGGCATCCTGTTTGGAATTCTGAAACTACTGTAGCTAAGTGATGCGACAGGTCTGGATTTCAATCCCAGCTCTGTGTCTTACCTAGTTTGGATCTCTGTTAACTCATCTGTCAAATATGCGTGATACTGTCTCCCTCACAGGGCTGGGGTGGTTTCACCAAGCAGCTCTATCTTGTCTTTATAAGAGTGCTAAGGGTCCCTAACATAGTTGCAGGGGGAGACTGAGGATGTTGTATTGAAGCTTCACGGGCACCACACTCCTTTTACTCTGATTTTGTCGTTATATAGAAGAATAATGGACTTATTGACAAGACGATAGCCCTTCCAAGTCATCCTTTGACTACCCCAGCAAACTTTTTATGTAAAAGGGCAGACAGTAAATATTTTAGGCTTTACGAGCCATACAGTCTCTCTAGCAACTACTCAACTCTGCCACGGAGTGCAAAAGCAGCAAGAGACAATATGTAAACAAATAAGTGTGGCCATGTTCCAATCAATATTTATTTACAACACACAGCAGACTAGATTTGGTCCACGAGCCATAGTTTGCCAACCAAATGAGGTAGCATAGGGTTATTTTGTTAAATTGACAATATAGTGGTTTTGTCAATTTCTGACATGTAAAGACATGTTCCATAACTGCTTCTCTGGCCATTTTGTCTTCATGGCTCCCATGAGTCAGAAGTGTATTCATTCATTCAACAAATTCGGTTTTAGTGCTGTGTACCGGGATCTGTTTTTGTCACCAGCATACAATAATGAACAAGACAGAATGCCTGCTTCTATAGACATTATGTTGGGGAGGTAAGGAAGGAAGAATGGGTGAAAGAAAGGAAAAGGAGGAAAGAAGTTATCAGTCCAGGACAAATGCTATGCAGAGAATAACTAGAGTGCTCTGGGAATAAAATGTGATAGGAGAGCCATTTTGATAGGATGTTTAGAGGAGACAGAGCAGCTGACATTTAGCTCAAATCTGAACGAAGAGAAAGAGCCATCCCTTTCAGGACAAGGGGAAGCATTCCACGCAGAGTAAACAGTGAGAGTAGATGTCCAAGAATCGGAGTGAGCATTGCCTGGTGACTGAAGAGAAAGAAGAGCAGTGTGGCTGAGCTCAGGGACAAGCAGGAGGGTGAGAGAGAACAGGACAGAGTCAGGCAACGGTCACATCATTTAGATCAGCACTGTCCAATTGAAATATACTGCACGTCACCATGCATAATTTAAAATTCTGTAGTAGCCAAGTATATATTGAAAAATGGGTGAAACTAATTTTAAAAATAGATTTTACTTACCTTCTAAACATTATCATTTCAATATGAAATCAATGTAAGGATTATTGAGATAGTTTCCATTCACACAGAGTCTTTTTTTTCCTACAGAGTCTTCAAAATCTGGTCTATATTTTATGCTTACAGCACATCTCATTGTGGATTGGATCAGCTGCATTTCAAGTGCTCAGTAGCCACATGTGGCCCATGGCTTCCAAATTTGACAGCTCAGATTTAAAAGTTTGTAAGGTACGATAACGAGTTTGGATTTTTACTTCAAGCCATTAGAGGGTCTCAGCAGGAGAGTGATATGATCTGATTTACATTTTTTAAAGATCATTCCTTGGGGACTGCTTTGTGGAGAATTGATTCTAGGGGGACTACAGGAGGGGGAAATGGAAATAAGGGGAGCTGCTGGGAAGTTATTGGCCTGGTGCAAGTGAGGGAGAGTTGTGGCTTGGATTGGAGTGGTGGAGGTGGTTCAAGAGATGGAGGGAATGCATTGAGGGTATGGATTCCAGCTTGGCATGATATGCAGGGTAAAGGCCTGTAGATTACGGTGTTGGAGACACCACCTGTACATATAATACACTCTCTGCCACACTCACATAAATTACACAGATCTTCAAAATGACCTGTTGTTCCACCATATCGAATAATGCCACAAGGACTCTTTTAGTCGTTGCTGAAGGGTCCCCAGTACCAGGTTGAATAAGAATGATTCATGCAGGGAAAAGAGAATAAAATCACAGGATGACTTACATTGTATATTATATATAAGAGGAAATCATAGACTTTACCAGCACTGGTCTAGAAATTTTCCTCCCAACTGCCTGCCCACTTCAGGCCCACTGGGGAAGACTACATTTCTTAGGATCCCACCCCAGGTACCTTACCCTGCCCTGCTTCAGCTCTGCCCAAGTCACTGCAAACACTTCCCACCATTCATTAATCTGCTTCCAAAAAAGGCAGCAGGAAGCAGATATCCCAGCCCCCCACCCATCTCCAATCTCAGCTGCTGCCTTGGTCCAGTCTCTTTGCCAATGAAACTCAAAGGGAGACAGGGCCACACAGGCAGGAAGAAGGGGGCTGCTCACAGAAACTTCTGGGCAGTTGTAAAAGCATACAAGTGGGGAGGAAGCCAGAAAAGGAGGAAAAGCAGAAGAAAGGAACAGACCTAAATAGTCCACAGAGCAAAAGGCCCCATGTTTACAGAACTCTTTACAGTTTGCTATGGGCTTTCTTATATTTGTTCCATTTAATCTTCAGGGAGACCCTTAAGGTAGGCATTTTTTAGAACATTTTCAGGAAAGGAAACTGAGCCTGACTCATTTGTCTGAAATCACACAGCCTGCAAGTCATGAAACCAGGGGCTCCAAATCATTCCCTCACTCCCATTATACCCATGCCATAGTAGGCATGAGTCCATGGGGCCATGCTGAGGAGCCAGCTATGAATATTCAGCTGTGAGACAGATAGGGAAGACATACACACGAAGGCGCAGTCTTCCTCATTGAGCATGGATGACATTAAGTTGTGCCCTGTGGACACTGGGCATCCTTTCTTCATTTGTGGCCCCTCATATTTGAGTTTCAGACAATGCATTTCAATAAACGGACCAAGGATATCAATAGCATCTGGGATCAGCCCTAGAATAGGGAATCTGGCCAGGGCAGAATGGAAAATGTTTTCCATCATAGTTTATCCAAGTTAAGTTGACCAACCTTGAAATGTCTCGGGAAGACAACCAAAAAACCAAATGGCCTGAAAGAAAAAAGCAACTAAGGTACATGAGCTATTTATTTCCCTTTATTTGCATTTCTGGTCTATATCCAAATAGGAAAAGATTTTTATACAGACTTGCCTTGCCTTGTCTCCAACACAGAAATGCCGTATGAATATAAAATAAGATTAACCAATGCAGCATTTACTCTGTGTGATGCACTAATCTAAATGTTTTACTTTTAATCCTATAACAACTCTACAAGTAAGAATCCTACGATTATTTCCATTTGTGAGAAAAAGAAAGAGGAAGTGGAGGAGGAGAGCATTTATTGAGCACCTACAATGGACTATCCACAGAGGGAAGCATCTGATACACTCTGAGTTACCAACTGAATCCTCCCATAATGCCATCGGGCACTGCTGTCTACATTTTACATGTGAGTAAACTGAGTCAGAGAGGTAAGTAACTTGCCAGTTATATGTAGTGGAAGCAGGATTCAAATCCAGATGTTGCTAGCACATTCTGCCGCTGCTGCAAGAGATCTTTGTGATTAGAGATCTCCCATAAAACAACTCTGTGATGTAGAACTGAAGGACACAATTATGTTTCGATGTATGAACAGCATGACTCCCTTCATTGACTTTTCATTAATCTGGCTCACTACTCTGTGAGCTTGGCACGAGCTATTCACCTAATACAACAATATGGCAATCCCATACCATACGCACTTGATATTCATTTTATAAAAATGGAGACTGAGGCTCAGATAGTTAACTTGACAGAGATATAAAGCATCAAATCTTAGTAAAAATGCTACATAGGCTACTTCAAATTGCCTACCAAGTAAAAATTAATGACAACTGCAAAAAAGAAAATTAGAGCCAACCTAAAGAGCTCTAGACATCTCCACTTTAAAGCTACTTTTACTTCCCCTCCCACCCCACCCCCCCAAAAAACAAAGAGGGAAGGTAGGAAGGAAGGAAAGGAGGGAGGGAGATCATTTATCAATTATTGACTCAGGACTAGGACAAAACAGGTTGGGCAAGCAATTCAAATCATATTTCAAATATCTGGGGGTCAACTAAACTCTCAAGATGCTCTGCCAAGCTTATAAATCCTCATTCAATACAAAAACCATGTGAAATAGGCTCCAAATGTGTCCTCTCATTAGCTTAAATTTTTTTTTTTAATCTTTTTAAGAGCCAGTGCCTATGCAAGAAGTCTTTTGAGGGCACTCCAAAGATCCTCACCCTCAATACAAAAAAAGAAAGACATCTTTCTAAAGTTAATTTTCTTGAAAGCAGGAAATCATATTTGTCAAATGCCATCACCCAGAGGTCCAAATGTGACTCTGCTCTTGCCAATTGTACATAGTTTTTGAATAGGGTTATAAAACAGGACATTTCCTAAACTGAAAAGAAAATGGAAGGAAAGGAAGAGAGGGAGGAAGGGAAGAAATAAATGGGTCAAACAGCACTTATTCTCCTTACTATGGACCTTTCTGAATATCCAAGGAAAAGACTGACATTTGTCCTTCCCTGTACCAGGGCTTGGGCAAGGATAGAGAACTTGGGGAAGCAAGAACCCAGTAAATTTTGCCTGACTAATTCTGTTCCCTTCAGCTCCAAGGAAGGACCATGTCTCAAGAGCACTCCTGTTACTCCTGCCTTCTCTCCCTTCCTGTCTCTTTTGTCTTTTTGCATCCTAGCTCAAATGTATTTGTTGCGCTCTTTGTGCCAGAAACCAATAGATGCTTTCATATACCTCACCATATTCTTTCATTCCTTTATTCATCAAATATTTTCAACTCCTGATTTGTACCATCCACTATGCTGCAAACTGAGGATACTGTGATAAACAGGATGGCCTTGTAACAGAGTTGGGGTTTGAACCAGGGTGTCTTCCATTTACTCTGCTTTCACTTCCAAGGGCACATGGTCAGGGGCCAAGGGGCAGCTGCTGTTCTCTTTCTTCAGGAATCAAACAAGATATAAACCCTCCTTTCAGGTTCAGACTGGGCATTTTGCCTTCATATTCCCCCTTATGAATCCATTTACTCTGACATTTATTCACTCAAACAACCTTAATTAAAATATATGAAGTCCCAAAGAGCAGTATAATGTAGTGTATAATATGTAAGCTCCAGGGCCAGCCTGACTAGACTTCTGTCCTTACTAGCCTCGCAAACTCTCTTAAGGCTCCATTTCCTCCATTGGAAAGTGGGGCTTATAACAGGACCTGCCTCACACACTTGTTAGGAGAATTTAATACCATGATCGCACACAGAGCACCTAACACACTCAATAAAATGGTAATTATTACTGCTGTTACTGTTCTGCGCCATGCACATAATCAGAAAAATCAGACAAAATTTACAAAGGGACCTTGAGGAGGCAAACACCACACCCACACCAAAACAGTGAGGAGTGGGGAACAGAGTGTATCTGGTAAGTCTGATATGTCTTTCATCAGTTCAGACATCGTGAGTGAGTGTAAGATACTACAAAAGTCTCCAGCTCACTCGCACGCATTTCAAGGCGGAATAGCTCCAGAAATCTTGAAGCAGGCCAGCTCGTAGCCACCTCGATTTTTGCCTGAGTGAACATTATATATAACTGATCACACCACAGAGCCCATACCTGAAAGCTGTTAGTTCAATTATTCACCTTGTCTACTTGCATAAAACAGACGTGACTCCCACAAGCTGGCTTGAGCATCCATTAGTCTTGAGATACAGTGTTTCATGTGTATCTGATGGTCCTAAAATAAGTAGCCTAAGCATATCCCTGAACTGAGAAGTGGGTGAGGAGACCACCCGTCCACATAGTGCTTTGGAAAAATAGGCCCACAGTGAACACCCAGGAGGGACAGGTTTTAGGAGCAGGGAGTGAACATCTCTCCCCAGAGTGGGACATGTTTTTCCAGCTTATAAGGGTAAAATTTAGCAAATGACATTGCCCAGAAAAAGAATTGTTCCTGAAGGAAACTGAAAGAGAATGCCAATGTGCCAAGTGAGATCAGCTTTAAACGCTAGCTCTGGGACAGACAGAAATGTAAGGGAAGAGGGTTGAAAGCTGGGAGCAGGAAACAGGAAGTAATCACAGATAAATGATTTTGAGTATGGAGAAGAGTCTAGAAAGCACTGGCCAGAATTCATTTGCCTCCCATTTTAGTCAGTATCTGTGGGCTTCTACAATGGGCAATTTTGCAGAGGGTTATTCATTCATTCATCTAATCATTTATTTGTTGAATGTTTTAAAGAGAAATTTCTCCATCTGACATCTATGCATATATATATATATATATATATATATATATATATATATATATATATATATATACATATATATATACACACACACACACACACACATACACACACACACGTACACTAGCCAAAAAGAACAAAAATTACCAGAGTAATAGATGTTCAATTGATGAAAGCTCTAAACATAAAACAATTAATTGCAGGCAGAGACTGAAAAGTCCCTGTCAGTGGAAGTGCAGTGTGTTCCAAGATGGGGCTTTCAGAGACATGGCAAGCTCCCTACAGTTCTCATGCACTCTCATGTACTTCTCTTTCACCATGACCTAAGCACGACCCAAGTAGCCTTCAGCCTAAGCCTCAGAATGAGACCTCCAAGGAGTGGACCTGAAACCAACCAACAGCCTGAAATCAAGCCCAGCCAAGCCCAGCAAAGCATCACAGATTCGTAGCTTACTCATAAACATGTGAGTAAGAAATAAATATTTGTTGCTATTTGTGGGGGGGTTGTTTGTTACACAGCATCATTGCAGCAAAACCTGCCTAGCACAAGTCCCAAGTTAAAGATACTTCACAAAATAGCAGAAGTTCAACTCAGTTGATAATTGCACTTCAGTTCTTAGTACCCAGAGGCAAGTGGACCAGTTAAGAAACTTCCCTCATTCAATATGGTATGAATATGGCCTGTATTTGGCTGACAGGGCCTCTCATTATATAAGTAATTTGAAGTCCAGAAATCAGGATGATACACCCATGGGTGCCATGCCCTGTATAACTATTTACAGGTATTATTCATTATTAATACTAATGCTACCATTTATAAAGGTCTCACAGCTGAGTGATATATATATGTATATATATATATTTATAAAAAAATATATTTTATATATTTATATATAAAAATCTCATTGAATCCTCAAAACAACTAAATGAGATAGTTGTTACTATTATCCCCATTTTATAGAAACTAAAGCACAGAGAGGTTAAGTATCCAAAGCCAGACAAATATAAGCAGTGGAACCAAGATTTAAACTCAGACAGTAGATCTTCAGAGTATATTAAACTGCTGCCATTTACAATCTATGGGGCTTACAAAATTGTTCACACCGCCCTGCTACTCACCTAACCCGCATCCACAGACAGTTCTTTGTTCCTTGTCAGGGCTCATTGATTCAGGATTCTGACACAGGTTTGAGGAGCTCTCATGTAAACAGATCCCAGGTACTGTCCTTATGTAAACAGTCCCATGATGACTCAGAGGTGGTCTGGCTTGAGGCAGGAAGGTGGGTTGTGATCTAGGACGCTCCTGTCAGCCATGTGTCTGCGGGCTATTGGTGAGTTTCTTCCTTACCTTGTTGGGTTCTCACAGAAACTCGCCATTGTTTTTGACGGTGAATTTTCTTTTCCGGGAAAGGCTATGCTTCTTATATTTTCTCTTTAGATACTCAATATCCCTTGCCCTCACTTTTCTCTTTACTGCTCTTACAACTTTGTGTATTTTTCTTTGGTTTATAATCTTTACTTTTATTGTCCTCAAAATTCCTTAAGGGCTTCTTAAAGCTTTTTATGGTTCTTCTGTCTTCTCAGGATGCAATGAAAGGCATATTTCACTCAGGTGGATCCAACATTGTAGATGGAAAAGAAACAATCCCTTCTGATATTGTTTAACCAAAAGAAAAAAGAGAAAAGTAAAATTTTTGGATTATAAAGATAATACATGTTCATTGTAGAAAAATTGTAAAATATAGGGTAAGTAAAATAGATATAAAAAAATAGCTGAAGTCTTCCCCTTGGATTACTGCTTTTAATTAATATGTTAATATTTCGATATATTTCCTGCCAGGCTCTTATATACATTTTAACATAATTGTGATTTTACAGTACATGGAATTTAGTAGCTTGCTTTCTTGCTAAATTTTATAATGCAAACATTTTTTCCAAATCCATAAAAATTATTAGAAGAGTGCTTGCCAAAGCATGCCAAGGACCATTGGTCTCTAAAAATATCCCACAAAAAATATGGGGACCATGGTTAAGCACATTTTGGAGACAATATATGGTACATGGCCCCATCTTGGAGATGCATATTCGTTCAGCTAAATATTTTAAAAGCTGTGCAGTAAAGAAATCTGTTTCATTTTATTTACCCAGCATTGCCCAAAGACATTTGAACATGCATCTTATTTTTGGAGGAAAAACTATTAAAGTCCCACAAAGCTAGTATTTGGGGTGGGGGCAATGGTTTAAATTGGCCAGGTGAGGATCTTGGGGATTTCTAATCAGGTGCTTCTTAACTTCTCACTTGAAATCAGTTGGTGTTACAGATCTAGGCCCCAAAGCTCTAAAAACAAGAAATTTTCACTAAACCCTGCAGAAAAATCTAGTTGAAGTTAAAAGAAGAATTGCAAGGGTATATGGTATTTCAGATTAAATTCAAATTCCTAAAGAAATAAAAATAAACTAACTCATTAACCCATTTCAGTTTGTATTTGACAGTCAAACACTGCCAGGTCTCACATTTTATTCTCACCACAATCCTGTTCAGTTCATATTGCTGTGTCCATTTTACAGATTGGGAAACTGAAGTTGAGAGAGTGTGAGAGACTGATTCAAGGGCACAGGACTTTTGTCTGAGACCACACTCTCCACAGCAATTACATTTGGTTGTAGTCAGTCTCTTCTCCTAGCAGCCAGCAGTGGGCATAATAACTTTCAATGTGGAATTAAAACCAGTGGTCTGGAGCTAAAGGTTTCAATCTAAGACCATTAGCCATCTTCTCAGTCATTTAATTAGGCCCCAGCACAGGATTCGTCTTTTTCATTTTTATCATCTAGCAATATCTTCCTCTGAATGCATCTTATGTTCATGCATATTTGGATCATAAGCTAAATCTCTCTGTCTCATACATTAAAATCACTTCACTTAATGTATCGAATGTCAGCCCTTTTATTTGGTACATTAAAAGATGTTAGGAATGCAAAGTTGGGAATCCATTTTAAGATAGAATACTGAGTAGCAGATCACAGACCATCTTCCCTCTAAAGGAAAGGAAGTAGAAACAGAGTTGGCATGCTTCATGGGTTTCATTAGGAGAAAGATAAAGAAATGAAAACTAGAATTCATTGAAGTATTCCATGTCAAATGCTTTATATGTTATCTTATTTAATCTTTAAAGCCATCTTTGAGACAGTTACCATTATAACCATTGTACAGATAGGGAAACTGAGAGTCACCAAAGAAACTACTTGTCCAGGTCCATGAATTTAAAAAGAGTCTAAAGGAGCATCCATGTGCTTTCTGTCCTACCTACTGCTCCAAGGCCAATGTTGCACTCAGCCCAGACTCTTCCATTCTCCCCACTAGCTTTCTAGAAGGGCCTCTCATGGCCTTCTATTTCTTCCTTTCCCCAAAACCCCAGCCTGAGGTGCCTGACCAAGGGAGCCAGTGTGTCCCTCTTAAACTAGAGGGAGGAAGGAAAATAATTTACAGAGCCGATTAGGAGCGAAGCAAATGATTCTGTGAAAATATGTAATTCATTCTTGGCAAGTCATGCCATCAGTCTGGAAAAACAGAGCTGCTATGCGATCATCCTGCAACGAGAACCATGCTTTTCTAGTCTCGTCTGGAAGCCTATTCGTCGGGCCATGGAAAAAAGAAAAAAGAACTAAAGAAAGGTAGAGCTGACACTCCCCTTAGCAGTCTGGGAGTAATGACGACAACAAGGCATGTGAGTAAGTATCGTTAGCAGGACTGGCTCAGCAGGGAGAGAGCTGTTTCCAGATCGCTGGCCTGGGTAAGCAATCAGACTAGCCAAGCAGCATGCGCCCTACCCGAGGCCCAGGGGTCGCGCTGGCTCCAGCCTGGCCTGGGGGAATTCTGAGCACTACCCCTTTTTGATCCATCTCTGGAGCTCTCTATTCCCATACATGAAAATGAGCTTAGCTCCAAATGGAACACTGATAATTGTTAGACCTCCTTGCCTCCCCACTCACCATTAAGCAAAAGTGAAATTGATTTATTCACTGCTCACAATGTGTCATTTCACTCAGAACAGAATCGTCTGATGTTTGAAATATTCGCGAATGCCACTGTGGATCTGGCAGTCTGAATCAGGTAAAAGACATTCAAATGCCTTAACAGAATCAGCAGATTCACAGCCAGAGACCCCCCATCTCCTCATTTCCCACGGCCAGTCCTCCAGCTAACCTCTACCAGTGGAAGGGAGTTGGCACATGACAGGAAACACATATGACTTCCCCATCTTGTCTCCCACGTGAGCTTTGCCTTGCCACTGCTGCTATGGCTGGATGGCTTCATCTAACAAGGAATAAGTGACTGGTCCAAGGTCAGGCATCCTAAGAGTGACAGAATCGGTGGCATTGCCCCATATACTTGCCATGTTCAACTGGCCTTGAATGGGACCACCCGCCCTCTCCAGCTCGCTCTCCATCACCCAGCCTTCAGAATACTCAGACTGTTGGCTTCTGCCACTGGTGCGCCTGGATTCCTGTCCTCAGTCTGTCCCCCTGCTTCTGGGAACAGACACACAGGACGCAGTGGTTGCTTTGGTTCTGACAGTTGCCTACAGAGAGGTGAGCATGAAAAGGAATAGGGAGCTACCATGTACAAACCCCACGGGCCAAACTACTGGAGATCAACACATACTGAGTACAATATTGGCATAAATCACTTTAGGGGAAAGGTATATCCTTCATTTACCTATTCCTTTATTCTTTCACTCCACTCACAGTTTTGAGCCCCTATGGTATATGTCAAGGTCTGTGAAAGAAATGAGAATACAAAAATGAAAAGACCTGGCGCTTTTTGGGCGGATTCGGGCTAGAAGGAGAGATGCACTGCCTAGCCTTACACTAAGTTCTCTCCTCTCCTCTGTGTCACAGGCTGCAGAGACCAGGAATCCCCTACCTCCTTCTCCTCCTTACTCTGGAGCTGCCACCACCCAGTTTACTCCTAGAGGTCCTCTCTGGAGCTGGGTACTGGCACAGAACAGAGTGGCCTCAGCCAAGCCCACCCAGGGCTGCAAAGGCCAGTGCATGGGTTTTATTGTTGATTCTATAGGAAAACAGCTGGGAAAGAAAAGCATTATGAAAACAGGGATGGGGAGGGCTATTGAACTACAATTTTCTGTGTCTCGGTCTCTGACTGGTGTTTCCCATCTTCTCCTGTGATGATAGCACCTGGAAGTTCCACTGGATGTTTTTCTGCCAAGTAGCTTTGATTTCTTAACCTTATTGCCTCCCAGACCCCCACTTCCTGAAGGCTACTCATCCTTTCCTCAGTTGTAGGCAGGAAAACCCTTGTGCTCAATCCAGATTGCCAGCACCCTGGTCCAGGTCAGATTCTTATTTACAAGTAAATAAAGAGCATGGAAGAGGATTGATTAGGTGAGGGCAGAAGAGAGGCTTCAACCAGTCAGGCAGTAGATGGCAAGGAGAGGATGGGAGAAAGACAGAGAGAGAAAAGAAAGATAAGAGGAGAAGGCAGCCAAAAAGAAAAGTGAGAGGCGCCCAAAGAAAGCATGGTAATGTGGCGATTTTGCCTGGAGCCGATCCTGGCCGCCTCGTTGCTTCCTTTCCTATAAAATGTGTGGAGAACACTATCTGCTCTCTGATTTCCTGTGAGATTGAGCTAATGAAAATAGAGAAATGTTAGGGGAAGGAGGAGGGAAAAGTCGTGAGGACAGAGGCCCTTTATAATGAAGCCTGGAGGATAGAATACTTGCCATAAATTAGTTTCCATCAAAACAGCTTCATGTGTGAAAGATAATGTTGTTTCCTCATTAGTGGTTTTTGTCTGTAATAATTAAGCCTCCACCTTCAATTCTAGATAAATGTCCCTAACTTAACATCATCCATTCAGTTCAGTGGAGACTGGAGAGGGGGAGAGGAGATGGAAGAGGACTTGAATCAAAAACACTTTATTTTCTGCAGAGGCTGTAATGATAATAGTAGAAGTTATTTAGGGCTACAACGGGCAGAAACACATTCTATGCAGAGCCAGCTGCCTCGAAATTCTTCTGTTCTCTTGGGGACTTTAATTTTCAAATAAAAAGGCTTAAGCCCCCACTACCAAGGGAAGTTCAGTGACGCCTTCATCCCACAGCATATACACGGTCAAATCATAAGGATTTTAGAGAATTTCCCAGAGCGCTATTGTTCACTCAGGGCTTGCTTGCTGTGATTTGGAGCTCTGGCTAAACTCTCAGCATCCGTTCACTGTCTCACCTCCTGCAGCTGCTGTTCTCACTCTGCTAGATTAATCCCAAGTGGAGAGTGCAGCCTTTCCTCTTTGGTTCACCTACACTTGTGCATTCCACAATCTTATGAAGGTTTGAAAAGAACACAAACTCAGCCACAAAATGTTTCTCCCCATTCACATCCCACCTGGGCCACTGGCCTCTCATCATATTTTTATAATCCCTCTTTTTAGGACTCATTTGATCACCTAAACTTCCAGGGCAAAACTCACAAATTTCTGTATGACTTTTTATGTGGAATACATTATATCTTTGTTTTCTCATTTCTCTCCCATCTAAACCAATCCAAGGCTCTGTTGTTTCACACTCAGAAGGTCCTTTAAGAAGTTTTCCTGAATTAAAAAACAAAAAACAAAAAAAACCTTCTAAGAGACAAAAATGTCCACCTGAAAGTGCAGAAGAGCAGTCATCTTTTTCCTTTGTTATTATCCAATTTTCCTCTCTATTATATCTTAGTTATACAATGTTTTTATGATTCTTCTGGTGGTTATCCTAGAAATTACAACATGCATACTTAATTCTCCAGTAGAAATTTTTACTTTTTAAGTTTCCCTGAAACACTTTAATTACATTCACCTCTCCTCCCATCTTTTGTGTATTGTTGTAATGCATTTTAATTCACTGTGTATGTAAAATAGGATATTGTGATTATTATTTTATACAGTCAATATTTATTTACCCATATATTTACCCTTCCTATTGCTTTTCCATTCTTTTCTGCATTTCCATGCTTCTCTCTAGGATCATTTTCCTCTCTCTGAAGAATCCCCTTTTGTGCATGTTTCCTGGCAATAAAATATCTCAGAATTTGTTTTTCTGAAAACATATTTTCAGAAATACATTTGGCTTCATTTATAAGTAGACTTTCACTGTGCATCAACTTCTAGGTTGGCAATTATTTTCTTTTAGCAAAGTAGGAAAGTATCAATACTAAAACCCACTGGCCTCTCTAGTTGTTGGTCTTAACAGTCATTTCTCTGAAAGTGATGTTTACTCTTTTTTTTTTTTTTTTTGGTCTTTGGTTTTTAGAAATTTGATAATGAAGTGCCTAGGTATGTTTGCTCTTTGAAAAATCCTGCTCAGAGTTTACAATGCTTCTTAGATCTATAAGTTAACATCTTTTACCAGTTTTAGAAAATCTCAACCATTAACTCTTCAAATATTGTTTCTACCTCATTGTCTCTTTACTCTCCTTCAAGTATACCAGTCACACGAATACTAGAAACTTTGGCTCTGTCCCTATGACTCTTATGTTCTTTTCTTCATTTCTCATTATTTTCTTTTCTTTTTGTCACCCATTTTCCTGATTCTCTACTTGAGCCAGTTTAGATGCTCATCATTTTTCCTTGCCAGAATCAGTCAAATGGCCACAGAAAAAAAGCAGCAACAGATTTTTCAGCTCACTTCTCTGTCTTAACCCTTTAAATCCTCATTGCTTCAGCAGATCCCGATTGCCTTTAAACCAATTATTCTTATATTTTAACCTGATTTTTTTTGTTCTTAGAAGAAAAATTGGTCTGCCCTCTAAAATTCCATCTTACGTAGAAACAAAATTCCAGTCATTTATTTTTAATATCACTTTGGTTTTCTTCCTAGTGTATCCATGTCACCTGAGTTTTTCCAAATTATTTAGCATATCAGGAACTTCCATCTATATATTATCCAAATAATAATATGAGAAATCTAACTACTTATCTGAAGAAATTCTGGCTTATTTTTGAATGGAATTTTTTTCACAACCAATAGAGACTATGGCAATTTTGGCCCAAAGAAACTCTAAAGCTTTGGAATTATAATTTTCTTAAAAGCTTTAAAGAGTTAAGATCAAATTCTTAGGCAAAGATCTAGCTCACTCTATTAGAACCTCCTTCCTCCTTATACATCCACAGCTCTCTGCCCTGCCCCAGCCATTTCTGTAAGTTGAAATATTTGCTAAATATGAGAAGAATCCAGCACTGATAAGGAAAAGAGGATTTGCTGTGAGGAATTTATCTTCTCTTTCTGCAGCCAACCTCAAGGATCATATTATGTTCCCTATATACCCATTTTACAGATGAAAAAAGGGAGATCCAGAGATGTCAAGTCATTTGTCCAAGATTACATAACTAGTAAATGGTGGAGCTACTAAATGGTCTATCCAATTCCGACACTTCATATCCTAGAAAACACATGGAAATCCAGATAAAGTAATGCAGTATCATATCTGGACTAGTTTCTTAGTGGCTGAGAATAGCATAATAGACCAGAGGTGCAGAAATGTCCTAAAAGATCATGCAGCCTGTGAGAGAAAGAGTAGCCTCTTTGATGCCAGCTTAGCAATTCCATTTTAGGTAGTTCCTGTACCTGGAGATTCCTGCATTCTTTCACTGGCTCTGACTTGAGAGAGTAATTCCTTTAGTTAAGCACTATTAACCAATGTGGTAAGCACTTTCAGATCCTTAATGATCTCTGAACCTTTTGTAATACCCTTTTCCTTGGATGTGGGCCAGACCTTAGTGATTTGCTTCTAAAATTGATGGGATACTGCTTTCAAGCAAAGGCCAGTTGGGAAGCATAGATGTTTACACTCACCAGGCTGTGCATAGATGCCCAACTTCCCTGCTGGGGTGGTATCAGAGAAAACTGAGTAGGGAACTAGGACCTTCCTACCCACATGGTGGCAATAAGGCGCTTCTCCCCAGTGTCAGTGGAGGCCACGTAGGGAGTAGTAAAAGTCTAGTGGGAAGCTTCAATTTCTACTCCTGGCAGCAGTAGTCATAAAGTGCCTCTACCCTCACCCCAGAATGTCAGTGGAGGCTGAGCAGAGAACATGGACTTTCACCACCTGGCAGTAACAAGGTGGCATCCCACTTCCTATGCCAGTGCAGTGTCAGAGGAAGCCGGCTGTTATGGAGTGAATCACTCTCCCCTTATTTCATATGTTGAAGCCCTGACTCCCTAGGCCAACAGCTACTTTTCCTCGATTTGTCTCTGATTCTGGTGACTCAGCGTCAGCTAAGGTGGAGATAGGGAAATTGCAGGAAAATAGCAGCAAAAGTGACAAAAGTCCATCTTTACATAATTGGTGCTGTTTGTAGTATACTCTCAGCTATAGAAGGCTCTCTAGCATGACCAGTATCTAAATTCTAGCCCTCTCTCGTGGAGCACATTGATGGATTTGGTAGAGAACCAACACCCAATCCCACTGTAATAAGAACTCTGCACTGCACAGCTCCCTGGCTGACCTCTTACTGGTTCCCTGAACCCCTGCCCTAAAGTAATATACCCCTGCAGATCCCATGCCCTGGGTCCCACAGCTGAAAAATGGTCCACCAGAGCTTTGAGAGAAGAGCTGTTTCACTGTAGAGCACAGCCTCTTTCTTCTCTAACTAGAAGATGCAACGAGGAAGGCAGACTGTGTCTCTGATGTCCTCCCTTTAGGCTCACTTCTCCCCTCCTTCACCGACATCCATGTCCCCATGTCCCATCGGTCCAGGACTTCCTACTTGTTCTTCGAACCCTATTGTAAGGATATGGGTTCCTCAACTATCTTCATGTGCCATGGCGATGACTGCTGCTGGCTTAATCCTCTTTACCTGCTTGCTCCCTCAGGTAATAAGCAGGATGCTTGAACTCAGTAGAATATCCTTCCTTCCCATACTGTCAGGGCTTCAAGGTGTCTGGGAAAATCATGTGCATCAAATGGACTTTTCAATTCCTGACTCTGCCATTTACTGGCTGCATATATTGGGGCAGATCAGTCCATCTCTCTAACCCTCAATTTGCTTATCTGTAAGGAGTGAGAGCTCCATCAAATGGGTGATGCACATAGCATGGTCCAAATAATGCTAATATCCTAGCAGAGGTTTCCAGATCACAATCCTAAGTTCACAGTCATTGAAGTAAAAATGTTCTTTGCCAAACAAAAAGTGATTCATTCCTGTATCTAGAATTTTCAGTTTACATTGATAGGGACTTTTGGCTTCTCTGCAATTCTGGCACAGGCCTCTCAGAGAAAATTCAGTGAAGAGAAAGCCCAGGGCATGTAGGGATTCCTGGCTATCTGCTCCCTAATTGAATCGTGTTTCATCTGACTCCCTCTGAGGATTTTGTCCTTCTATGATCTATGTCTGCATTTAAATACATTTCTGTTTTAAACATCCTCAGACCTGTGGGAACTTGTTCTAAAAGAAGTGAGTGATAAACTCCCCCGTATCTTCTACATATATATTAGCAAAGTTCTAAAACAAATCAGACACTCAGCCTGCCAAGATTTACCTCTGAGAAATGACAATAGGCTGTCTCAGACTTTAAAACATCTAATTTGTAAGTGATCTATTTTTATAAAGGGCAGGGGAGGGGATGGTGGGGGGAGGTATACAATCTCATTAACATTCTCATGAGGATTTAATGAGGATGGATTGTCTTCATTTTACAGTTGATGAAACAAAGGTTTGGAAAGATTAAGCAACTTTTTCAAGGTCACACTACATGTTAATAGGGAACCAGGAATATAAAGCTAGCTTTCTCTAAGTGCAAATTCCATGCTCTTGGTGCTGAATCCAGGTACCCCACTGATACCACCAGGAATAGGTAGGGGTGCTTTGAGTAGGAGACACAAAGCAAAACAAAAAACAAAGATTCTTCCAAATTTTAGATATAGAAAAAGGATGGACAGCTAAACAATGACAACAAAAACATCATAAGAGACCACACCCTGAGGACAGTCTCACAGGAAGAGCAAATGGGCTTCAGACGGTCCCTCCCATCTCTACGCAGCCCCAATTTTGTGTTCCTCCCTGTTGCATGTATGAGTTGGAATCATTTGAAAGTCCCCTTTTATAAGCATGGGAGCATTCTAAGAGGCAGCTCTAGGCTCTACCTCAGTATCCCAAGTCAGGGAAGGTGGCCTGTGGAGCCATTGCCTCTTCCCAGGGCTCGTGGTGCAGCTGTGGGCACACAGCAGAGATCTAGTCTGGGCTTTGGCTTCAGCGATCACAGAGAGAGGAATCTCAGATTTCAGGATTTTTCCAGTCCTTATTTCATTGGATTGTCACTGTAACACTGTGCAATTGACAGAGCAAAGAGTATACTCTCATGACATTTTAATTTATTTTTCTCTTATGTTTAACCAATCTGCATTGAGTACCTCCTTCAGGCTAAAAACTTTTAAATGAACATATACTTATGTAGATTAACCCAAATTATGTACCATATAAAAGGTAAAAAAGCTGAAGCTCACTGAGGGTAGACCAGTTGCTCACATAAATACTAAGTTATGGCACAGGGACCAGAATCTTCATTAATCAGGTTCCCAGTACATGGCTCTTCCCACTAGATCAGGGCTTGGCAAATGTTTTCTATAAAATTTCAGACAGTAAGTATTTTAGTCTTTGTGGATCTGCCACAGTACTCAATTCTGTCCTTGTGGCATAAAACTGGTCTTAGACAATTCATAAGGAGTGAGCATGGCTGTGTTCCAATAAAACATTATTTACAAAAAATGGCAGTGGGCCAGACTTGGGCCATGGGCCATATATGCCCACCCACATGGTAGGCCACTACCTCAGTTCATATAGCATACTTAGCCAGGTCCTTACATTTCTCACCAGTTACTTCCCCAACCCAACACTGAGGCACCTACTTGCCTTTCTTCTTTCCTTTCCTGAGGGTTTGGCTTCATGCAAGAATCTGAAATCAGTGCTCTGATGACAATTTTACCTCTGTCCTCTCTTAGGCTAAAATTGATTACAAGCATGGAGAAGCAGGTCCCAAAGAAGAAATTGCATATTTGTGTTAAGAGAAACCTTGTGACTGAAACTCTCCAGAAGGCTCTTACTGACATCATGGCTCCATTTGTCAGATTCTTGGAGAGCAGGAGGAAGAGGCACATGTGCTGAGATTCCCCTCGGTGATGTTGGGGATCTTAGTAAAGATACTCAGATTTGAGTTGGCTGTGACTAGCATCTTCTTCCTGGCTATGCTGTTATCCTGGCCCCCGCATGACACAACATGAAAAATGAAGACCACAACAGACCGAGAGTGCAGCATCCGTCAGGACATGCACCAGGCCCTGGAACCTACTACCCTTGCACAGCCGCCTTTCCTGTATAGGCATAAAAGGAAGCATATGATTAGATTAGTTTGCCACCCGTCCCTCTGGAGGATGCTTGTTGAGTGCAATTTTGTCTACAGTGCACCAAGGGCTGTTCTAGGTACCAGAGTTATGTCAATAAACAAAACAATGTTCCTGCTTTCATCAACTAACACTTAATTGAGGAAGAGGAAGATAAATATAGAGGAATAAATCTATAAGATTTTAGACATGGAGAAAAATGAAGAACAAGCAAATGTAAAAGCCTTGAAGTGGGAACATTTCCGGCAATTTGGAAACAGCAAAGAGGCCTGTAGAGACCAGAGTGTCTGGAGCAGTGAGAGACGGGAAGGGAAGTGCCAGACGAGTTCAAAAAAGGAGAAAAAGACCAAAACATACAGGCTTTTGCAGATGTTAGAAAGGACTTAGGACTTTATTCTGGCTGAGTTTTAAAAGGGGGCAGGACATGCTATGATAAGAGGTTTTAAAGGTTTACCTTGGTTGCTGCCTGTTGTGTATGCTGTGTGCTGGGGGAGAGGGAAGGGAAGCAAGGGTGAGAGTGGGAACTCCATCAGCAAACTATTACAATAGTCTAGGTAAGAGATGTTGATAACTTGGACCAGGGTAGTAGCTGCGGGGATGGTGAGAGACAGTCAGCTTTGGAATATATTTTAAAAGTAGAGTTGACGGAAATTACTGAATGAAAGCTGGTTGTAGAAAGTCAGCATGGCCCCCTCTGCAGAGGGACGTTTGTCTGATGGGAGTCTTTCCCTCCACGAAGATCCCCACTGAGGTTTCAAGGAAGGAGAAAAGAAGTGAGACGAGAGGCAGCTGGGGGAGGTGTAGAAGATGAGCAGATATGTCTGCAGGAGAACCTCTGACATCTCCTGGCCCCCGCCGCCAGCATGAGCCTGGATTAGTACTGACACACTGCAGAGACAGGACGGGGCTTTTGTTTTCATTTGCATTTAATTTGCTCAAATGAAAACTGCAATTACTGAGCAGTTATACATCCCCATGTGCTTCAGGGATGCTGTCCCCGGCACATTTGCTATCCCCAGTTGGAAAATTCACCCATAAAAGCATCAGATTTGCCTGCATTGTATGTGGAAATCTGCAATTTCATCCTTTGTGCAAGAGATAAAAATTCACCCTGGGGTATCAATTTTAATGAGGCTTAATTAGACCAATTTATAGTAAGCTGAGGTTTCCACTCTGCAGTTTGACAAGCAGCTTGAGCTGGTTCACCACATTTTTACGCGCGGGAATTTCTGTATCTCAAACAAAAGGTCAAATGGAACATAAGATTTTATCTGAAAGACTCCTAAAGGCATAGGGAATTTCCATTGTCATTTGTGTGGGTGTGTGCATGTCTGTGTTGTGTTATGTTTTTTAGAATGTCCTTACTGATGATAAAAGTGTGATCTTGGGTAGCTGAGTAGTCCATGCATCAGGTGGTCCAGGAGGGCAGATAAAACTGTTCTCCTCTTGTGAATACCTTGATAGTAGCTCATGGTGCTCTTTCCTGCAGAGTCAAGCAAGGATGTTAAATGCCAACACAGAACACAAACACTAACTAAAATTTACCTGGAGTTGGCTGGAGAGATAAGCCACCTTGCCTAGGGATGGTAAATAAACTTTATATTTTATCCTTGGATCAGAAAACTGATTGAACTATATTATCTTTAAGATATTCAACAAAGTTGATTTTACTGAGTTGCACTTTGATGCCATATGTCTGGAATTCCATCCAGGACTTTTAGAAGGAAAAGCCTTACAAAATTCATTCATATTGCCCTAGGGAAATAGCTGAGGCCACTCTCCATGAGAAGGGGGAGATGAGCCAGGACACAAGAGAAGAGAAAATTGAATAACATTTTCTTTTTTCAATGAATTTTTGAATTAGAAATTCTGGACATTTGACTGAAAAATGGAAGGAATGTTCTACAACTACAAAAAGTTTCAAAGGGCATGTGGCAAAGAGCCAGTCCTCTCTGCTGCTCCACGAGGCACTGTCTACATTGCATCTGCACTGCTGGGGCAACCAAATGCCCATCTGCCCTCTAAATATTTTCCCTTCTCATCTGATACGGTGCCTTAAATGCTCACATTAGAACTAGACTATTGGTTAAAGATGTTAAATGCCAGAAGACTCAAGGTAAGAAAATGAAGGTATGGTACCTAAAACTGATATTGCATAGACCTCAGAGTGGCTCAGGTATATTTTTGACAGATTGATTCTCGAGGGGGTAGGAACCAGGACAGCTACAATTTTTTTTTTTTAAAGAAAGTACTTGAACTGTGTTTTTTTATTTTTCTAATTTATTTTTATTTATTTATTTATGGCTGTGTTGGGTCTTCGTTTCTGTGCGAGGGCTTTCTCTAGTTGTGGCAAGCGGGGGCCACTCTTCATCGCGGTGCGCGGGCCTCTCACTATCGCGGCCTCTCTTGTTGCGGAGCACAGGCTCCAGACGCGCAGGCTCAGCAATTGTGGCTCACGGGTCTAGTTGCTCCGCGGCATGTGGGATCTTCCCAGACCAGGGCTCGAACCCGTGTCCCCTGCATTGGCAGGCAGATTCTTAACCACTGCGCCACCAGGGAAGCCCTACTTTTTTTTTTTTAAAGTGCCAGGAAAGAACTGGAACATAAGATGGTGCCAGGAGGGTAGGCCAGTTTGGAATGGGGGCTGGGGAGATGGTGGAGAGAAGCATGTGACAACTCCATTCAGGGAGAGGAAGTAAAAGAAAGGGAAAAAACTGAAAGGTGAAGGAAGGGAGCACATGTAGATGGGGGTGGCACAAATTAATAGCTGACTTGACAATTTGTTTTAGTTCCTGGTGAAGAACCTCAGGAAGCTCCACTATGATCTGCTCCTCTAATAGGAGAATTGTGGTTGGCCCTGCATTCTGTAAAGATGCTACGGTCTATGAGGGAAGCCTTTCTTCTTTCTACAAGAAAAGGCGCATGAGCAGAAAGAGGGAGGCCAGTCTTACAGACTCACTGGCCATCTGGCAGGAGCCCCCCGCCCCCAGGCATGCACACACCCATGCCAAAGACCTGGGCTGGCCTTCCTGGAGCACCTGCTCACACCCAGGGTCCAAGCACCAAGTCAGACCAGGCTGACACAATCCCCAACATCCAGTCAGCTCAGGCTGTAAGAAGGCTGGTCCATCTGGAAGTTTGTACCTACTCCCAACAGCCTAGACATCTGGAAGACAGATCCCAGCTTTGATGGAGCTCAGTAGATGCTTTTAGACTTGGAGGCCCTGTTCCCATGTGTCATAAAAAGCACATGCCTGAAGACAGTGTGGATCAGGCCATGCAGTTCACAGGATGAGAATCTCAGAACTGGATTTTATTTCCTTCCATTTGTTTGAAGGCAACATAGATAAAGCCACATCTGCACAACTTCTGGCTGATGCAGCCCTTCTTACGTTGTACTGCAAAAAGATACACGTGGTTGTACCTGCTGTATCTTTGCTGCTTGCCTCATAGCCTCTCCCTGTCTCCTACTAGGCCTCTTCTTTCACAGTAAAAAGGATCACGTACTTATGCTTGGAGGAGCAGAAACAAACAAAATTGTATGCACTACTGACACAAAGAAAATAAATATTATTAAGTGAGAAAAATAATATACATATACATTATTTTGCTGTCACAAAACAGATAGCCCAAATAAAAGAGCCATATGAACAATAAATCATGGAATCAATTTCAAGGAAAACAAGTTTTGCTTTGGAAAATTGCATTCAAAATATATGAAATCAACTAAATATGGAAGTTTTAACATTCAATAAATTAGAGTCGGTAGAACTTGAATCCAATGAAATACAAAATTCCCAAAATTTGAAAAAAAATTTATTTCACTCAAGTTTTTAAAGATTAAAAAATACAATGTGTATATCATATTGCTCCTTGACATTTTCTCCCCAAAGTAAAATCAAAGGAAATAAACAGCAAATTCAGAGAGAATTAATACAGAAAAAGCCTTCCCTCACTTGCTGCCCTCTCCATTCCCACACAAAAGGGTGAAGGTGATGGACCCACTCTGACTCTCAGGAACGGTTCGGACCTGGAAAACACCTCCCAGCTCCGCTGAACATCCTCTGGCAAATTCCTCTGGCCACCGTCTTGATCTCCTTTAACCAAAGCAACCCAGCCACTCTGTGGCCCAAGCCAATGGCAAAGCAAAGAAAGGGCAAGAGAATCATGCCATGAATTACAGGAGATCTCAACAGGCAAACCCAAACTGGTTTAGGGTCTAAATTCACCTGCTAGGATGGAATAGCCTGGCATATTAACTGACCATTGGAAGGCGTCTCCCAGTGCATCTCAGAAAATCACAGGTGAAGATAGCTGTGTGGATCCATGATGGAAATGCAATTGCTCAGGCTGAGCTGCTCTGACCATGAAAACAGATATGCCCCAAATGTCATCACATAAAACAGAGCGGAGAATGCCCTTCAGTGCAATCAGGTGGTCTGCCCCCATCCTCCCTGAGGTCTTGGGGGTGGATAGGAGTGGTGGGTGCTGTGGAGAAACCTATCTTTTAGTCCTCTTTCTTCCCACTTCAATTTCCTATCACAGCCAGTTCTCCCTGAGAACAAGTGAAGTGAGCAAGCCAGTTTGCTAAGACAGTCCTCCTGGTCTGACTGTCTTCAAGAGGGCCATGGGAATTCTTACTGAGCGGCGAGTTTCCTTTGAATCACCTTCTTCCCGGAGGTGTGCAAGGGATCCAGCAGGAACACGTCACGTCACAGGCTCCCAGGGCAGCCCGCGGCGTGTGGGGGGGGGTTCCGGCCAGGCTCCGGCTGCCTTCCACTCCCCTCCATGCGTGTTTAAGCGCCCAAGTCAGAAGGAGCTGTTCAGGATCTGAGTCCTTAAATTACGTGTAGGAACACAGTGACAATGACAGTAGGACAAATGTTATTGATACTCTTGGAGCCAAAGTGAAACTTTTTCATCACCACAAACATTTCCTAAAGCCCAAAATTTCACTGCTGAAAGAACCCCTCAGAGGAATTACTCAGTAAGCCAAGTTCCAGTTTGCAAGAAGCAGAGAAGCATTTTACGTCAGTTTTCAAGGCATAAACTTGATTATGATATAAAGTGGCTAAAATGTAACAGAATTGTTCCAGCCAGAACTCTAGGTGAGCTGTGTTTCCAGAACTTTTACCTGTAGGTATGACCACAGCTGCTGGCACTAACAGGTCCAGCTGTTTGGACCCTGAGCAGCCCCGACCCCTGCCGTCAGGCCACAGCCAAGTCAACAAAAGCAGTGGTTAAGTGAATAACCAGAACTTGGACAAGTTCTGTTAAAGCAACCAATGCCTAGAGGGTCTGAAAGATGCCTCCTCACTGTATAAACAGGGCAGTCTCATTAGGAGCTTCTTCAGTCTTCCTTTCTTCTCTAGATTTTCAGAAGACACATCAAGGAAACTTGAACACACCAGGTACAGGAAGCAAGGAGAGCTTATAACAAAATGACAAAACATCCTCAAACCCTACTTTTGTGCTCCCTCCACTAGAAATCAAGGGAAGTTTGATAAGACCTCTGAGGGTGTGTGAGCTGCAATGCTGCAGCTCAAAAAAGTTCTGTGAATCCGCTACATCCTAGCAGGACCCAAACCCTGTTGTTCTCTGCACCCCTAGGCTGCCTGTCTTTCTCCTCATCCACGCAGTCACTCGTGCCTTAAGCTCCCAGCCTACACTATCCCTGCCCCCCACCCCACACACACCCCTATCTGCACAGGTACAGCGTGTTCAGCCTAGTAAATCTCGTCGCAGGAGTCACTTTCTCTGGCAAGTTTCCCAGACACCTCCCCCAAACAGAAAACCCCAAACTGGGCTTCCTGAGGCTCCCACGGCCAGCTGTGTAGGCCTCTGGTTTACTACCAGTCATTTATCCTGGACTGTGTCTTAATCCCAATGCTCAGGATGTTTGTTGAACTGAACGGAACACAGCTTAGGTTTTGCTTTACAACAGAAATTTCTGTAAATCTGCTCTTCTGCCTGTGTTCTTTATGTGATGGGCTGGCACCGCCACCACCCATCACTTGCCTATCTGCCACCCAACCTGTCACAAAGTTCTCCCCTTGTTTCCTCCTACCTCCTAGTTTGGGGGCTCATCATCTCTTACCTGGACTATCTCAGGGGCCTCCCACCTGCTCTTTGGTCTGAAAAGCCCACCTCCACTCCACTCACTGAGACAAAGCTCTGATCACGTCACTCCACTGCTTAATGCCATCCCCCAGCTGGATCTGCCCTGGAGCAGACCTTCCCATCTGGAGCCACAGCCCACTGGGAGCTGTGTAGGGAATGGGTGACAGGGATTTTGGCATCCCTTCCACTCTTGGAGCAGTTGGACTGGACCTAAGATGTCCCCAGATGTGATCTCCAGAGGCAAGCAGCCCTATTTACTTCACTACTCAAATGTTATTTCCCGAATGCACTGTGACGTAAAACACTTTGGGAAGCACTGCCCTAAAGATGAAACCCAGGCTCCTTAGCATGACCATGGGACGCTCCCCACATGTGCTTACCCTTCCCCTCAGGCCACGCTGCTTGTGGTGCAGCCACAGTGCAGAGCCGCTGGCTGCCTCAGTGCTTTGCTCTCCCTCTACCTGGAACACCCTTCCCCCTTTCCTTAGCCAGTCGCGCTGTGAATTATCCTTTAATTCAGGCGCATCTCTACATGCAGATTTTCCACATTAATGTTTTCAAAGCTGGCTTGCTCAAAATTCATCTGAAAGGAAACACAGTAAAGATGGATCTCATGCAAGTGTTCATCATTTGATTGATTTAATTAATCCTGTGTAACAACATAGCTCTAAAGCCCAAAAGCTCCCCTTAAAGGACTAAATATCTGGGTTCTTAATTCAAGGTCAACATAATCACCAGCATTAGTTTCTTTCCCCTAATAATTCATTCTGGGCCACTTGAACCTTGTCATTTTTCAAAATTAAAATCCTGAGTTCTTAAAAGGCTTGTACTGATACTTCAGGCTTTAGAATAAGAGACATTTTTTTGCTTGCTCCTGAGGGTTATGTTTGCAGAAGATGGCTAATTAAAATATCTTGGTGCCTGTCCCCTAAGGCATCTCTTTATCCCACACCAAGAGCATTCAGACTCACATCCTTGATACTTGTCAGATCCAGATGAATTTGAGTGACAAACAGTAGCAAAGTGAACAGAAACCCAGCAAGGAAAAACTCCACGTGCAGCTGTTGCAACCATGAGATTGATGTGATTTGATTTATGCAAGAAAAATGTATCGACGACCTACCAGTTACTTTTCTTAATGAGGGTAATGTATTCATGGGCGTTTACAACATTATTCTCTACACCTTCTTGTATGTCTGAAATATTTCATAGTAAGAAAGAGTTTTCCAGTCAAAATGGTTTTTTCATGTTCAACAAAAGGTGGGGAAAGAGTCAACCACTGGTCTTTCTCAAATTGAGGGGAGGTGCCCTTTTACAGGCTAGTGGTCATGTCACCGAGTCCAAGCTTGTACTGCTCACCACATGACAGGCCAATAAATCAAGAGACGAGTTGCTGGGGCAAAGGAATACCGACTTTATTCAGAAAGCCTGCAGACCAAGAAGATGGCGGACTAGGGTCCCAAAGAACCATCTTACCCTAGTTAGAATTCAGGCTTCTTTTATACGAAAAGGGGAGGGGGTATGGTTGGTTGGTGTAAACTTCTTGGTGTCAAAATCCTTTGTTATTGCAGCTGTCACATAGGTTTACAATGTTCCTATAAACCTCCAACAAGACAAATGTTATTCTCTGTTCTGCAACTTTTTATCTCTGTATGAATGGAAAAGTGTTATACCTTGAAAGATCAGAGCCTTGAGAATGGGGTATCCTGTATATTTCAGGCTAGAGGCAACATTCTTAACTTGCAGGGAAAGCAATAGAATACAAAGGTTAAAGGAAAAAAAATGGATCCAATACGGAGTCAGATTTGTTCTTCACTATTACAGTCAGATACTCAGGAAACACTCAGCGAGTTTAAAGGGGTGGCTTTTCACCTGAAGAACTGGTAATTCTCAGTGTGCCACCTTTTTAACAAAAATTGCCATTGTAAATGTCAACAATTCATTTTTCCTCCTAGTTCAAAACTTTTAGTTTAGGACTTTCAAAACATTCTTATTTTCACAGGGAGAGGAAAAAGAACTTGCTTTTACTGAGCACGATCTACAGTTGGCCCTGCGTATCTGCACAGTTTCTACCAACCGCAGACTGAAAATATTAGGAAATAAATTTCCAGAAGGTTTCAAAAAGCAAAAACTAGGAACGTAAAAGGGTTTGCAAACTGTGTCTCAGGTTACTGTGCAAGTAATCTCACTAGTGGCAGAGTGTTTAGGTCTCCTGATCCTCAACCCTGCCCATATACTACAAAGCCTCTTTGTGTTTCAGAGAAACAAATTATGGCCCCAAATGCTTAAACAGTTGTGGACGAGGTCACAAACCACACCTGGAGCCCAAGTCTCCTACATCAAAGCCCCGTTTCCAAGTGCAGCACTGAAGCACTGGCTACCTTGGGTCCCAGATGCTGAGGTTGGTTATGGCCCAAGCACAACAATGACAACCACAGTCCCTGGTGTCCCAGACAATCACTATTACACTGTGTGACTTATTCAGTTTTCTCAAACAGCTGGAGATGCCCCAGTAAAAAATCCAAACTAATCCTTTAGCTGTCATGAATATATGTAACAGGAACACAAATGTCTTAACAAGCAATGGCACTATGCTGACTGTCAAAACTTTGGAGGTTTGCTATTATCTATTAATAACACTTTATAAAAATGAGTTATTGTAGGGTATATAAAATATATCTAAATAAAGCTGTTAAAAATGGATGAACCTGAATTTGCCATAGCTTATTTGTAAAGTGTAACACGACACATCTTGAAATAGAAAATGCATTGTTTTAAATCTTAAGCCCTTTATTTACTACAATGCAGAACATTTTATTTTTAGAGATCAGTGGGTTTTGTTTTGTTGACATGTTCACTTATTCAACTGAAAACAAAAGTCAGGAAAATCACATGGTGACCAGTAGTAAGAGCAAGCATGTAGACCATTCTTTGTACTGATGTTAAGTCAACCGATCAGTAAAGCCTTTCTTTCTGTCTAATAATTAGGACAAATTCACTGTTGCCAAATAGTGTTGGTCTAGGAATCCTCTAGAAATAAAGGCTTTCATTTCATACATGGAATAGTCACAAAATGGAGATAGCTTACTTTAACTCATTGGATTTGCTCATCCTAAATTGCTGTGAGATTCAGAGAAATGGATATTTTGTCATACGTTGTGCAACAGTTTCTTCAACTACCTGCTCGTCCTCAATAAAACTAACAAGTCATCCAGACACGCCATCCTCTCGGTGTGGGACACAGCGGTGGACATATCCATCATGCACACATATAAAATCAGGAGACTCAAGGAATATGCAAAGATGGCAAGAAATCATTTGATTCTTCGGTTATGCTCTAGTGACAAATATATATTTCTTGGCAACCAGCCAGTCAGTTTTGGAAATAATATCAGACCATGACCCAATAAAGCCTAACAGCCTACCCCTTGCTTTACATGCACCGTTACCGCCTGTCGCCAATCACTAACCACTTTCTCAGGCATACTTTCCTTTCTTTGGAAGCACGAAATGCCCCTAGATAAATCTGCCCTTCTCCAGAAAAACACACTTCCCATTCAACTGCAAATCCTATTCAAATCAAAAATTAATTCAGGCAGGCAATTTGGATTTCTTAGAAAACTTCTTAAAAGTGACAAATGTATGTGATGGTAAAGCCATCCAATATGTCTGCATGCTGCCTTATTAAATTAAAAACACCTGGTTTATTTATACAATGTATTCAATGGCTTACAGATTAGGATCCTAGAAACAATACATGTCTTATAGCAAAAAATATACATATAATCATCCACCTATAGTTTATATAAATGATGAAGTGTTTCTGAATATATCTATATATCTATATATGTACACATATATACTCTGCGTGTGTATTTGCAGAATCAGCACACAAATATCACAGTCTTTCATTGGCTCTTCCACCTCAGTGTCAAGAACACCAGGTTCAAAGTCTGAAGGAGCGGAACAAAGGTCACCGCTGAGGACAAAGGACTGGCTTGATGCACCTTCCTTTGTGAAGGACCAAGTTTGCTGGACAGTGACAACCCGCAACACACGGCTTATTGCAGGGACCGATCTCATTCCAGTTGTCACAGGTCTTGGCACATCCCGGGCCACAGGTATCATACACGGCACCGTGCTTACACTGGGTGGCTGAAAAAGAGGAGGTGACGTAGGTGAGATGTGGGGAAGCCATTAGAGCCAGGTTAATTCACCCTCAGCCCCATGCCATTCCCGAAGGCTCACGTCACTCATGGCACTGGTCTCCCCACAGCACAGGTGCAGCTCTGCATCCTAACAAAAGAATAACAAACACCCAACACTGCCCATACACTCTAGGAACCTCCTGCACCTAGAAAAACAACATCCAAGATCCACCTGCTGGGCCAGAGAACTTCAAAATAAAATAAAATGAAAAAGCTTTATTCCCAGATAGGACAAACTATACATTAGTCAAGCTACAGGGAAATCTATAGGTTATTTAGGTATTGAGAATAGTATGAAAAGTTAACTCCGAATAGTTCTTCCAGCTATTGAACTGAGATGAATAAAAATAATTTCTGCAACCACCTCGATATTCAAATATACAGAATTACACATACAGGGAAAAAACCTGCCAAGGGTATTGGAAATGAGTGACATATTTTAATCTAGTGATCATGTGTTGAATTAATCAATTTGAGACAAATTGAGCAAGAGTCGGGTAGGGACCAATGGAGAAAAATTAGATGTGTGACTGGGGAGAGGGAAGAGGCTGGCTGGCTGGTCAGAGAACGTAAAAATGATGATGTAGCCAAATCATAGCAAGTTACTATCTTTGTTAACTTGGAGCTGAAATGATTTTGACAATATTCTGAGACTTCCTGAAATTCAGGAATACATTTGTCAGAAAAAAATACTGCCAACATTCTGGAAGTTTTATGACACGTGGACTTTTCCATCTGAGTTACTTCCAGTGACAATCAAAGGCGCCACCCCTCATTCTCAGGAGTAGGAATGTTGATACATGTAGGGATTTAGAACAGGGAACCAGGCCGCACAGCAGGAGGTGAGGGGCGGGCAAGTGAGCGAAGCTTCATCTGTATTTACAGCCACTCCCCAGCACTCGAGTTACTGCCTGAGCTCAGCCTCCTGTCAGATCAGCGGTGAAATTAGATTCTCAAAGGAGCACGAACCCGACTGTGAACTGCACATGCGAGGGATCTAGGTTGCGCGCTCCTTATGAGAATCTAATGCCTGATGATCTGAGGTGGAGCTGAGGTGGTGATGCTAGTGCTGGGGAGTGGCTGCAAATACAGATTATCATCAGCAGAGAGGTTTGACTGCACAGACACCACAATAAATCAACTGCTTGCAGACTCATATCAAACCCCTATCAGTGAGTGGCAAGTGAAAACAAGCTCAGGGCTCCCACTGATTCTGCATTATGGTGAGTTGTATAATTATTTCATTATATATTGCAATGTAATAATAATAGAAATAAAGTGCACAATAAATGTAATGTGCTTGAATCATCCCAAAACCATAACCCCTCCCCGCCCCGGTCCATGGAAATATTGTATTCCACGAAACCAGTCCCTGGTGCCAAAAAAGGCTGGGGACCGCTGATTTAGAAGAATCCTCTTGAAGAACAAAAATAACAATCCAACCTCCAGCTGCACTTGCCTTTGTCTACAGTTGCTGGCACACAGCTCGTAGAACACTTGGAAACCTCCAGGGTGATGAGTGTCTTTTGTATGCTGGTAAGGACTGGTGCCTAGGGTCCCTAGATAGCTTCAGGACGGGGGTTGGTTACCAAAGAGACCAAGGCATGATTAGAGGGTTGGAACTTTCGGCCCCATTTCCCAGGGATGGGGAGAGGGACTGGATATTGAGTTAATCACTTTCAGCCAGTGATTTAATCAATCATGCCTACATAAGGAAATTTCCATACAAAGCCCTAAATGACTAACGACAGGTTCAGAAAACTTGGAAACTGGCAGACACATTTAGGTGCTGGGATTATGATGTCCTCACTCCACTGGGACAGAAGCTCCTGTGCACTGGGACCCTTCTAGACCTTACCCTCTGTACCTCTTCATCCGGCTGTTCATTTGTATCCTTTATAATAAACCCGTAAGAGCAAATAAGTGTTTTCCAGAGCTTTGTGAGCAATTCTAGTAAATTATTAAGGCTGAAAGGGGAGGGGGTTGTGAGAACACCTCTCTCCCCCGACCTTGTAGCCAAGTGGAGCAGACGTGAGGGTAACCTAGGGACTCAGTACTTGCAACGGGCACCTGAAGTGAGGCGTCTTGTGGGACTGAGCCCTTAAACCTGTGGAGGCCGATGCTAACTCTGGGCAGTTAGTCTCAAAATTGAATGGAATTTGAGGACACCCAGTTGGTGTCCAGAGTGTTGGAGAACTGGTTGGTGTGAGGAAAAAAAAAAAAACCCACACATGTGGTGTCAGCTTATTGTGAGTAAAAACAGTTCGTTTCCAGGGCACTGGACTTTTCCTTATTTCCCAACATGCTACTTCTCTATTTTAAAGTAGTCCATCTATGAAACTTACTTCAATTAAGTAAACCGCACGTGCCACTTGTTTTCCGCCTGGATCCTAACTGACACAGTGGATAAGTAAAAGTTTACTACTATTCTTTAAGGCTACTTTCCCTAACGTTACCTCCACCATGGAACTCTAGTATGTTGTTTTGGCTTCTCATAATTTCATTCTATTCCTTAGGCCACTAGGAACCTCCTGGAGCCAAGCCAAGCCTGAAGACCCTGCCCTCTGCCTTGACCTAGTGCCACCGTCAAGCTCGGTGAATGTCACCACCATTCACCCTATCTTCCCCTCTTTTAGACTCAGTTCCCAACCTTTCCTCCTGCCTCTCTTGTCTGGATAGGATGTCCCTTGACTGTATACTCAGAGCACCTGGTGCCCACCTCTATCCCTGCATTTGCAACATGAAATTATAATCATCCATTTCCTTGTCCTCTCTTTCTCCAACTAAATCTAGGCTACTTGAGGGAAGGGCCGTTTTGTTTATTTTCAGCAGTAGTGTGGTGTTTAACATATAGAAGGGACTCAGAGAGCTGCTGTGTGATTGATGCATTGATAGATGGATGAGTGGGTGGATCAACTTAATCTTCTTTAAATCTCTTAACTTATGCATTTCTGATAATCTTTTGACTTTTCACGGATCCCTTCCAAGTTCTCTTTTTCTCTTTTCAGTGATTAATAAAATATCCTATACATTGGACATGCCGAATAACTTGGAAACACCCTAGCTGAATATCATATTCACAACAAATAATTGTATCCATGTGTTGCTCTATTTTTATGGATCTGTGGTGTTCAAAGCTGGAACTCAGGGTCGACAGAGAACTTCCCAATGCCTGGACCCCCACCCCAGACCAATTAAATTAGAATCTCTGAAGGTAGAACCAGGTTATCAGTATTTTAAAAATAATTTTAAAAATACTCCCCAGCACAGTTAATTTTAATGGGCAGCCAAGTTTGAGAACTGGTCCTGTAAACAACCCTCACATTCATGCTTCGGTCACTGTAGAGACTCACGCCTTTTCAGCAAAGAAGAGGGCAACGAATGTTTCCAAAGTGGAAGTAGGTGCACAATGGAAGCTCCTGCTGTTTCCCATCTTCCTCCACCAAAAACTCTACTGGAGCTCTTCCCAGTCTCAGCGCACTCATCCTCTCTTATTGATGACTTAGGACATCTGCAGGAGGACCTTAACCCACCTCCCTACTGCCTCTCCTCATCGGCACCCAGCCTTCATTTGTCATTTCTGCTTTCTGACCCGTCTCTTCCAGGAACTTGCTCTATTATTTGTCCTTCTCCATGCACATTAATCTTCTCTGTCTCTATTGGCTCCATCCTCTAAATATTGGAAACGTTTTCAGGTCAACACTAATCTTTAGCAAAATATTCCCTCACCTATCAGACTTCTTACCTCCAGACTTCATAGAAAAGTTCACAGTCATTTTATCCAGTTCCTGTGCCATGAATTACCATTGGTGACCTACCTTCCTCACCCACCATTTTAGTGAAGCAGTGTCCGCTGACGTTTTCCACAATGACCATATCCACGGACATAGAGGCAGTCCCCATTCTCACATGATCTCACCACAAAACATTTAGTCTTTTTGTCCATTTTATCTTATGACACTGAAATTTCTAGGTTCTTCTGCTAACTTCTTGCAAACACCTTCTCTCTCTTGGGCTTACTTACCTGCTCCCTGGCACTAAATGTTCAAATTGCCTCCAAGACTCTTCCCCTGACAGTCTCTTCTCTTCTCTTCCCTTTCCTTCTCTTCCTCTCTCTTCCCTTCCCTCTCTTTCTCTCTTCATCAGTTACTACAGTATTAGCTCTAATTTCCAGTCAAAAAGCTCTGAAATTGATTATCATCTGTTTGGATTCTCTTCCCAAACCAATCATTTTCCAAGTCTTAATTCAAACGTCACTTCCTTGGAGTAGCTACCTGGATCTCCCCCAGGATACCCTTCCCTCTTCTTCATCCAACAGCACTTTTCACATTATAGTTATGTTTACTTGTTTTAATCCCCCAATTACTGTGCAGCTGTAGTTCGTAATCAGAGATGCTCACAAGAGTCTCCTGAGGATCTTTTAAAAGATACACATTCCTCAGCCCCTTCCCTAAAGATTTTTGCTCTGTGTCTACAGTGGAGCCTTGGGTAGCTGTAGATTTTAAAGGTTCCAGGGGTCACTACAACAAGCACCCCTGGTTGAACAGAATGAACCACTGAGGCTGGGACTCCTGAGGGCAGAGTCCTTGTCTTCTACGATGCAAAGTTCTGGCACAGGGCCAGGCACAGAGAAGCAGCTTAATAAATGTCTGTGCCTGTTGGATGATGATTTCATCTTAATGATGTTCAATCCATCATCCCGGTTCCCAAGCTGGATTACATTTGGCTGGCCTTAAGTTCATTTTCCACTCTGCTGCTTCCAGAATGCCTCTTTCAACTCACTTTTCCCTCCAGATACTTTGTTCCCTTTCAAATCTTGCAAAGATCCCTTCTAGTATGAAAACTCGGCAGAATTTCCTCTCTCCCACCCATGTTCTTCCTTTTCCCTCATCTCCTATAGACATGCATTCTCCCATGTCTTTTCCTCTCTCTGACCTCTCAATTCTTTCTTCTAATTCCACCACTTAATTTTCTACTGCTCCTCTGTGACATCTTACCTTTGACTACTGAACACTAAGATTTCCCTCACCATCTACAGGTAGAAATTAGAAGGTTGAAAACGAAGAACTACTAGAAAAAAAAAAAAGGATCTTTTTCATCATCTCCAATTCAAATTAAATCAACAAACATCTACTGATTATCTACTATGTGGCAGGCATTCTCTTAGGCCAGGGAATCCAATGTGAATCAGATATCATCTCTGACCTCCAG
The DNA here is from genome assembly GCF_965194825.1 of Balaenoptera physalus. Lineage (NCBI taxonomy): Eukaryota > Metazoa > Chordata > Mammalia > Artiodactyla > Balaenopteridae > Balaenoptera > Balaenoptera physalus. The sequence continues at coordinate 80,700,146 of NC_138887.1, read as the reverse complement.
TCTCAGGAGCCTGGACTTACAACCAAATAGGTGAAGGGGGCACATAAACAGATGGTTAATTAAGTGCAAGATGTACACGTTAGACAGTGAGAACAAAGAACAGTGGAGGAATAAGAGAGACATCAATTCAATGTGGAGGGTTGGGTAGGGATCCAGGAAGACTTCAGATCCCACTTAGGTCTTAAAAGGTGAGTAGACATTGTCAGTCAGACAATGGCAGGGAGAGTTTCCCAGGCAGAGACAGCACTGAGAGCCAAGGTGGGGGTGAGGGGTAGGGGGTAAGGGGGTGTCAGCAACAACAAGCAACCATGACCCAATCAGAAATGGGAGGCTCCTTGCTTTGTTGGAGGAAGGGAGTATGGGATTTGAGTGGGAGAGTGGGAGGAGACAGAGGCAGAGAAGTAGGCAGGGGCTGTAAGCCTTGAGGAAGAGGAATCTTGCAAGGGTTTTAAATGGGGGGGATGACATGATTAAATTTGCCTTCAAACTGGCACAACTTTTAGAAGATCCTAGAAAGTTAATCCTGACTTGGACCTTGTTTTATTACCCTCTGTGAATCTATTTTTTTTCAAACTTATAAAAGGCAAACAATACCTTTTTACAACATAAATGATTTGCACAGGGGCATTTGAAAAGGCTTCATTTGATCAAATACATTTTTTAAAAACCAGGAAACTACCAAAGTGGTTAGGGTTAGCAGGTATTTATTCTCAAGGGGGCACATAAGCAGCTACTCTGTAATGCGTGCAAGGACCATTACACGTTACTTTCTGTGGGACCCCATAAAGGCGCCACGTGTTGACTTTATCAATACGTTCAGTAAGTGTAGATCTGTGCCCTCTGGAACTCACTGTCCCCATGTGCCCCTACTGTGCTGAAGGTCACAGTGCTGACCTTACCTCCTAATCCTTTACAGGATCCTTTCCCAGTCAGCCAAGGGAAAGATGAGTGTGTATAAGCAGAGCAGAGGTGCTGCAGGGCAGGGGCCAGAATCACCTGGAGTTTGTAGAATAAAACAAGGAGGAAACTGCTCACAGAACCCAGCAGACTATCTCATGTGCTGCCGAAACACACACACCACTCTGAATATCCCAGCCCCTTGCCCACTTAGAAAATGTATTCCTCCAAGTGCAGTGACAATTAATAGTGGCACGTACAGGGAGGTTGGCAGAAAATCTACTAAGGATGGCAAAGTAAGATGCAGGAGCAAGGTCATAGCAAAGTTATAGAGTCAGAAGGTACCAAGTAACAAGTATCAATGATAAGGAACAAGTGAATAGAAATTGGAAAGATCTACACAACAAATATTTCCATAAATTAGTGGATGCTTACATAAATGAATATATATTCATAGGTATATATATTTTACTACAGTGCACTTGCTTATTTGTGTTCTCATAATAATTAAGAACAGTGACTATAATGCAAATTGACCTAGGTTTGACTCCTAGCTTTCTTAGTTTCCACCTCTGTGATTTTTAGCAAATTACTGAAATATTCTAAGCCTTAATGTCCTTTACAGTAAAATGTGGGTAACAGAATGTTAACATATAATTAGAGTGGGGATTAAATAAGATAAAATGTAACACAAAGTTCTAGTATAGTCCTTGGGGCAAAGGAGGTGCTTAGAAAATAGTACACATTAATATAAATGGTCATTAATGAAACTTTTATAGAGATCTTCACAATAGCCCTCTGCACATTGTATTGTACTTAGTAATTCCTGTACTAAACTAGAGTTTCATTAGTCCTCCTTGCCACCGCTAGTGGGCATACACTTCATATGTCACGCTAGTGCTAAAATCCAGCCTCGCCTGGGAGATGTCACTTGTTCATTCAGAGGTTCTTGCCTGGCTGGCTTCTTATTTGTTCAACTTCCAAGCCTTTTACCCTGGAAAATTTCTCTTCTCAGTATTAAGTGGCCTTAAGTGCTGTCATAAGTCAAAAGATCTGGGAACTAAAATTTAGTAAAGAGTATTCTTATAGTCTTCAATATTCCAGATGACTCAGAAATGAATCTACTGAGAGATGCTGCATATCTCCGTAAATACCAACTGTCAATTTGTGGAAGTTCAGTGTGAGTGTGTGTGTGTGTGTGTGTGTGTGTGTGTGTGTAAAAGGTTCCCCTGCAATCAAACATTGACAGAGTTATACTTCACTCAGATGGTTCTGCTAATTTTAAATTAGGTAAATGGAACCTTTCAGAAGCCGTATTCCTTTTCCATTAGAAAAGTAATTTTAGCTGCTGAGATTCAGTCCCTGAACTCAGGATCCTGGAGGGGGGAAAGTGTAGTCCTCAAATGTATTGCGTGCACTGAACGGGTGTTAAATACAGCCTGGCATCAGGAAGAGAGGGTTCACGTGTTCCGTATCTGATATGATCCTCATCACAGCACCATAGCTAATAAAATTAATAAAATTCTGCTGAGCCCCACATTACACCAGGATGAACGGCTGGGGCTTGAGTCCATATATTTTAGTCATTTCAAAGCAGAGAAAAGGAGACGGGCATATTCAAGGTATGGTGGAAGGACCCAGTCTCTCAAACCCTGCCCTTCCTATACTACCCCACACTGACGCATTAGGTGGGAGGTAAGCCAGTTAGTCTCACCTTTCAGGAGCCTCAGCCATACCTTAATATGAGTTATTTTTATCAACTCAATCCTCCTCTGGGAAGACAGCATTGACAGAGAGGCACTCTTGCCGTGGAAAGTGAACTCAGACATAAAGATTGGACTTGGGCTTGCAGAGGAGAGAGCAAAACCAAAAGGGAAGTTCACAAGTAGATAAAAGGGTCTGAGAGCTTTTTAAGGACATGGATTAGTGACTGTGTCAAGGGGTGGCTTGAGGAAGCTTTAGTAACCTCCAAAACGCTCGTCGTCCTACTCCCCCAGAGCCACACAAATAAGCATACAAATTAACTCGGCGGTTTCAACTCTGGCTGCAGGTCAGAGTCTCCTGAGAGGTTTCAAATGATACACAAGGCCAATTAAAGCAGGATATCTCGGCAAGGGGCCCAGGCATAGTTTTCTGGCTTATCTTTTAAGCTCCCAGAGTGACTCCAATGTCCAGCCAGATTGAGACCCACTGTCTAAGTGAACACGATGTCCATGCACTGAAAATACAGACAAAGGCAATTCTTGAGCCCTCTTCCAACCGGATGACAGCTCCTGCCCTCCACCGGTATAGACCCTCTAGAGTTAGCAGTGCCATGAACTGCCTTCTTTTCTAATAGCAGAGCTAAGGTTTCTAGTATTCGTGTAGAATGTTGCAAACCCCAGTCTCTCCCTACCAGGCAAATCTGGTCCTTTACAGAAAAACATTTGCAAGCCCTTGCAGTAAAAGACAAACATTTAGTCATCTCATCTTCAGGTCTAAGTAAGAGCGGCAGTTACTACTGACTATCTTCTATGAGTTGAGCACTCTTCTACGATGTTTCACGTACGTATCACCAATGCTTATAACTCTGCAGGGTAGATATTATTGTACACTTCCAAAATATTTCTAAAATCTCTCTTCTTCCTCCACACACTGCCTCCATCTTAATCCAAGCCGCCATCATTTTGTCACCCCAAAGACTGCAATGGCCTCTTGCCTTCAATCTTGCCCTATTCAGTGTATTCTCTACACAGCAGCCTCTACGCAGGGTGACCTTTCAAAAGCAGAAGGAGGGTTGCTTAAGGCCCGTCAGTGGCTTCCATTCTTCTTGGAATAAAAGCTAGACTCCTTCCCAAGACTTGCAGAGTCCTGCAATCCGGCTCTGGCTTCAACTCCACTCTCATCTTGTGCCCCTCTTTCCCCTGCCCTCCACACTGACTCCCTTCCAGTTTGAGAGCAGCTATCTTATTCAAATACGTTTCCTCCGCATAGATCTCTTGCCCTGAGTCCCTTCGATCCTTCAGCGCTCGGCTGGAATATCATCCCCACAAAGACAGGCTCCCTCTTCACCATCTAAGTAGCCGCCCACTCCCTCTCCATTTGTTTTCTCTTGCTCTGCCCTATTTGCCTCCTCATCACCCTTACCACACTTAGCAAGTCTCTACCATGCTCGACTTACTACTTTTGTCTGGCTCTCCCACTGGGCTGCCAGCACCTCAATGACAGGGACCTCACCTCATCTCTTACAGTCACCAAAGTGCCCACAGTGCTTTGTTCAATGCCTAGTACTTACCCACTTTGTAAGAAACATTTCTGGGATGAACAAAGAAGTCCGTTTTACAGATATCAAATAAGCTAATTTACTTGCCTGAGATCAAAAAGCTAGAACGACTATTACAGCAATCTCTCAGAAGGAAAAGAACATTCTACTAGTGTTTGTATAACCATTTCTCTCTCTCTTTCAAAAAAAAATCACACTTATCTTGAAGACCTTAAATGACTGTAATTGTCCCGAATCTCCTTTGCTCCACACGTAACCTAAACCACATCTATGACTGTCCACGTGCTAAGCACAACCAGCTGGTAGCTTGAGGTTAGGAGAATTTCGCAACAGTGGAAATCCTTAAATTGTTCAAATGTGCTTGTCACAAAGCATTTCTCTGAAGTGCTTTCTATCCTGCCCAGTGGGAAGCCCCTGTGTTTTATCAAATTGAAATCCAGGTGGGCCACTGATAAGATTTCCCTCTGGCCAAGGGAGCATGTGACCATTCACATCTCAGGTCCTTTCTATTGCTATCTTGGGCACTGGAGTGAGTTTCTGATGTTTGGATCGGCCCGGAGCTTCTCACCTGCACACTTCTGCTGAGGCTCCCAGTGGACGCTGAGGCCCTCTCTCTGGCAGGCGCGGGTATATGCCAGGAACGACTCGCAGTAACAGTTTTTATGGACTGGACATTCACACATATCTGTCACGCAGGACCTAAGGGACCCAAAAAAAAGAAATGAACATTCAAAAATATCAAATTATCAAATGTCCTAAATGCAGCTTGGAGAAAAGGGGTGGGTGGGTGGATGTCAACCCTTGATTGGACATTAAAGGTTGCTGTTTTAGGCTGGAAACCTAAAAATGATATAAAAATTCTGCATGAAACCTTACTGGATACCTCTGAATAATGCGACATCAGGTTCCCTTTCTTTTAGAGCAGGATTGGCCAATAGAACTTTCCGTAATGATGGAAATATTCTATAGTCTCCACTGTCCAAAGTAGTAGCCACTAATCATATCTAGCTATTGAGCACTTGGAATGTATCCAGTGTGACTGAAAAACCAAATTTTTTATTTGGCTTAATTTTAATTAATTTAGTTGCAAACAATCACATATGCCTATTGGTTACCACGTTGGGAAGGCAGCTCTTAGAATATAGTCCCTATTCAAGGTGCTGCCATTTTGTGAATAGCTCTGATATATGAATAACAGGTTCTATGACAATATAACCCAAATAGTGGCCAACTTGATGAAAGCATAAAATCTCATGGCTTTCTGAAGACAAACAATTAGGATTCAATTTTGCAATATCTTAGAATCTTAGTCTTTTGAGGAACCTCGTTCTTTAGAACATGGGGTGACAAATTCCAAACAAAGCAAAACTTTCAGGCCCCTAATTAGACTGAAAGATAAAGGCGACTGAGCCAAGGTCTTTGTTGCTTAAGTTTAAATATGGAAATGATGGGCCAGGATGTAAAGAGAACTGAAATGTGTTTTAAATACAAACTAATAAATTTTCAAACATGCTGACCTCGGAGGCATAATAACAACCTCACACTGGAATATGATATTACAGTTTACAAAGGACTTTCACATGCAGTCTGTCACTGAGTGCTAAATAGGACGTAGCACAGTCCCTGTTTTATAAATGAAAACTTCATTTTACAAATGAACAGATAGGCCCAAAGTCACATTAATAAGTGACAAAAGAGTGAATTAAATTACGCCTCCCGAGATGAGCGCTCTTTTTGTCATAGCATACCACCACCCTCGTCTTCATCTTCCAGCAAGTTTACTGTCTAACAATTTTGACTTAACATTTTATGCAAGATGCCCAAGACTGATAAAATTAGACTACCCTTATTTTTTTCATACCCTGTTCAGCAAAACCTTTTCCTTACAGAATCTAATTCAAGGCTGGAAGCAGAAAAAAATAATATTCAAGATTAGAAATAGCACCAATGATCTTGAAAAGTGATCAGGACATGGTCATCCAATGTTACTATGTGAGCATTGCCTCTTGGTGTGAGACGTGTACATACCTGATTACAGAGAGTAACCTGCTAGCTCTGGGTGGAACTGGTGCACTGCCTGCTCTGAACAAGAATTAAATGGCAGAAACCATATTAAAGAATCAGTATACTCACCGAGTACCCTCAAAGTTATTACATTTCAACACTCAAGGGCACAGCCTTGGGAAATGGAAACTAAACTGGAATAAAAGAGAAATGGATTTGAAGCCTCAAGAGTGCTTCCATTTCATCCAATGAGAGATCATTTGATGCCTGGTTCTTAAGACACAATAATCAGGACAAAAAAACTACGCTCTCTTCTCTCTGTAATAATCAAAACTGTATTTCTTAATACCTTCTCCACTTGTATTACAGAAAACCTGTGAAATTGTGTTCACCAGCAAAGCCTTTCCAATATTAGACACACATGTTGTGTCTTTAAATTCATGTGGAGCCTCAGGCTTCCAAGAAAAGCCAAATAAAGCCTGTTCTTAAAACAGCCTCTAAATGTCTGAGTATGAACCCTCCTCAACATCGTTTCCTTTGTTGTTTCGATTTTTATTTCAGACTAACCCACACTGGTCACATTCATGTTCAGACTTCACAGCAACATTTTCAGCTGTCCCGGTCCTACCCTCCAAGCCCACTTCTGCTTCACATCTGTCACGCACCCTCTTTCCTGGCCCAGGGGTATGGGTCTCTTGCCCTTGTACTCAGCTCCCACTAACGTGACAAAAGTGGGATGGCACCTCGTGGGCCTGGTAAAATGACGGTACTTGTATGGAAAAGATCTCGACAGGAGGAAATGCACCCTCTGCTTTGAAAGAATGTCTAATGCAATTCTGTAAAATTTTGTGGACAGTCAACAAACAGAATTTAACTTGTTTGTGTGAAGGGATTGCTGGCCAACGTTTTCCTTCTTTTCTCTTTATTTCTTCCAGTTGTCTTATGAAGCTATTTATACAGTTTAAAATAAATTCTGGACAGCTAAATCCAATTCACTGAGACGGTTGAGAGAAAATGTTCTAAGCACATACTTAATAATTGCTACGTACACGTACTCAACCCCACCGACAGACTGCTCTGGGCCCTCAGACACAATCAATTATATAGCTACTCTTTAAAACTAAGGAAGATTTGGGCTTCTTCTATTACTTATTCTATTGCCACTCATGAGAAACAATATTTGAGGGAAAGACGTTTGTCAAAGTCAGCCCTTGACTTGAAATATGTCACATATTTCTAAAGGCTTGAAAGATGTGTTTTGTCAAAGAAGTTAAAACTATGTCTTTTTTCATTTGTCAAGTTGATTTTTATGCAAAATTGTGCCCAGGGTTTGTGAGAGAATGGAGAAATAGACAGTGCATACTCTGCTGGAAAAGTGTAAAACTGTTAGCTCTTGAGCATTTTGCTCTACTCAGCTTTTACATGAATTACCACATTTACTCCACACAGAATTGGATACGAGGCAGGTCGTATTACTAGCTCACTTAACAGAAAGGGAAAGTGAAGCTTGGAGATGCTAACAAGTTGCCCAGGGTCACATGGCTGATGACAGACCCGGAACCACAAAACCAGGACTGAACTCAGGTCTTTCTAATCTCAACACTCATATTCATAACACCACTAGAAGATCTTTCTAGAGAGCAATTTGGCAATACTTATAAGTAGCCCTAAGAAATGTTCTTATCCTTTGATAGGGAAATTCCACATCTAAGGAAATAGTAACGCATGTGGACAAAGACTTTATATACAGGGGTTTCAGCACAATGCTATTAAAATGAAAAAAAAAAAAAAAAAAGGAAAAGAAAAGAAAAAGAAAAAGAAATAACCTAAATTGCCTACAATAGGGGCCTGGTTAGATACATTTAGGTGACCTCTATGATGAAATATTCTATGGATATTACAATGATGTTTAGGAAATATATTTTAAAATGCTAGAAAATGTTCAGGAAGGATTAACTGAAAAAGAGCAAAACTGTTTCAGTCTTGTGTGGTCACACACAGAAAACAAAAATAACTGAAAATAGATACGCCCAAATATTCATAACAGTCAACTCAGAGTGGTGGCTCTTTTTATTTTCCTCCATATTTTCTGCAATGAACACATATCACCTTTCTAAAAAGATAAAAATCACAGTGTATTTTTTAAACAACAAAAAGAATGACATAGGACATATTAATATTTAATTCCAAATTTAGGAACTAGAGTGAGAAAATAAAGAATGGGAGAAAAACAGAGTTTCTGTTTGTAGATCTTAGTTATTAAATACTTCTCCAGCTAAAATCTTTCCAATCTGTGGATCGGGGGTGGGGGTGGGGGGCTCCTGACATAGGCTGTGATTTGATTCACTTTATGTTGTCCTCAGATTTCCACGTCATTGATCTACTGATGCTGTGAACTTGACATCCAGGAGGATGGAATGGATAACAGAATAATTATGCATGCTTCTGCTGGTTACAAAGGAATTTATTAAGAGAAAATAAAAGCATCCTCGTATGCCTTTCAAATTTCAGGGAGGGGCAAAACTATTGTCATTCAATTCCTGTTTATCACACTTAATAATTCAGCATGAGGAAAATCTAATTTATGACACAGGGGAGTTGAATTTTTATATGTTAATGGAAGATTATGGTCCTTTCCTTAGTCAGTATTCACCGATATCTACATTTATATTCATTTTACAGAATCAGTAGCAGAATGTTATCACTTTCAGTAGTTACTGAGATTTATGGCTTTGGCTTCTCTGCTTTCATGGCATTATTCTGTCAGTCATGTTCTGTTTGATGCTGAGTTCTTGGTCAGAAAACACCGCCACCCATTGCTCCAGAGGGAAAACACAGGTTGCACTGCAATTAAGCTTTACCAGGAATGCTCTGCAGGTAAAGAGCACTGGCCTGTGCAGTCCCTTTAAAGCACACTTTCTGTCGCAGGAGCTTTTAATTCATGTATCTAGAAATGCTTTTCTGATTTATCCTCCTTGCACTTGGCATCTTTCCTGACAGCAGAGAGGTGCAGGCAGGACTCTTGCTCTGTGGGGTTTGCATAGCTGCATGGTGCAGAGATATGGAAAGAGGACACCAAGAGCTACTGCAGGGTCCCAGGGAGCTGATGCCGTGCTTGCCAGCACTCTGTCACACCACCTGCCTCCCTTCTCTAACCATTTTATGTACGTGTGCCATGTGTCACTAAGACCCTTTGAAGGCTTTTCCTCATAGCACCCAGCAGAGTACGAGTATCAGAGCCCATCTGTGGTCCCTTCCCTCCCTGAAATACAACTTATCACAATTTATCTGCCGGGGAGCCCTCCTCATCTCTTTTCCCTCCCTCAAGTTACAACCACTGCCTCCTGAAAAGCTCTAAGAGAGTAGCCACTAGCCACATGAAGCTGTTTAAATGGAAATTTAAGTTAACTACGATTAAATAAAATTTAAAACTCAGTTCCTCAGTCACACTAGCCACATTTCAAGTGTTGAGTGGCCACATGCGGCTAGTGGCCACCATATTGGACACTTATACCAGTTCCATCACTGCAGAAAGCCCTACTGGTACTGGACGGTGGTACCAAGTATGCAGCTCCATCTATGTTGGAAAACCACCCCTGTCCTCCGCAGAGGGATTTATAGGTGTAGTGAGAGTAAGATCAAGTTCACTCCTGGTGTCTTACCGGGCACCTACAGAAAAAGTTCAAATTTCTTGGCCTCAAAAAGTCAAGGTCCCTAGCGATCTAGATCATCCCTCTTTCTTCCCCACTCATTCTTTTATCCAGTCACATATGAGTGTCTTATTAACCCTCAGGTTTCCTTCTGCCTTGCTGTTCCTGCCTTGAATGTGCCTCCTTGTCTTTTCCACTGGAAAAGTCAGATGCCTATCCTTTAAGGCAGTTCAAATTCCTCCGTGGTGCTCCCTGACTGGCCCAAGAAAAGTTATCCCCTTCCTATTGGGTCTTATCCCCTCCACACCTTTATTCTTGCGCAGACCCTTTGAATCCTAATTACCTCTTTCCCTGTTTCAGGGGGAGGACTGTATCTCGCTCATCCAGCCAAGCATTGTGCCTTGCACACACAGCTCATTAAACATTCAGTGAATCATCAAAAGTGGATGAGAATGGCCTGATAACCTTCACACAGCTTGCACAGGGTCAGACAGTTGGACACCGATATCTGAAGGGCATGAATCCATCCTTGCCCCTACTTGCTGGCCACTGCCTAACATGGCCACGGCATGTGGGCTGCTGGCCACGGCCACCTAGGAACGAAGCTGCTTCTACAAGAACCTTTCCGCCGTCGTTTTCATTTTGAACTTTTTGCACCCCTCTCCGGTATCCCAGAGGATTTCTTTTTAATTTAATGAATGGTGGAAAAAAGGATTTGATGAGAGAATTCTGCATTCATGACATATTTTTGGAAAAGCACATATCCAATATTGTAGGAACAACCTATAGCTCTTCTTGTTACTAAAAAGGCAAGCCTCCAATGCTGCTAAAATCAAAACATCCAACACCTCTCCGCTTCTTAGCAACAGCATACCAAGTGATTTTCCCTGTGTTTTTTCTGGCATGAGGGCCACCGCTGCCAGACAGAAGCAAGTGCTCATGACTTTGCTACCCAAACACAGTTTTGAAGACAGATATATGAACCATTGGGAACTCTCCACACTCTGCTTCTGGGGACACAGAAGGGCAAGCCAGGAGTGACAGCAGCCAGCCCCATCTGGGAGCCAGAGTCAGAGCTCCGGCTTTCCCCTCTGCCACCAGGAAGGGTCTTTGGCTGGGCTATGTTGTTTAATCTGGAGGTCGGCTTCCCTAGAAGCAACACTAGAACGAGACCGGAAGATGACTAGAAAACCACACTGGGGTCCTATGGCTTTCCTTGCTCTGTATATCTGGAAAGTTCACAGAAGCAAGTGAAGGCATCTCAGGCTTGTTAGTGCCTGGGAATCGATGGGAAAGGCTACGTGAGACAGAGTCCTGGTTAGATGGACAGAATGTGTTTAGCTACCAAGAGCCTACTTAAAATTTCACGTATACTTTAACCCTTGAATTCTGCCTTGACCTCCCTAACCTGAGTTACATGGAAGTAACCAGAGGTAGTAGCCACGGTCAGTATCCATGTCACATTATACCTAAGAAAACAACTCCACACGTGACTCGGTAGTGGCTACCTCGGTTCTCCTCAGTACTACAGTATATGGGCACCCTTACACTTTCACAAAAAAAAACACACTCTGACCTAAAAAACAGGGCCCAAAGATTCAATACTGTGAACTATGCGATTGCTTTAGTGAGTTGTCAATGGGAGGGCGGGGCAAACTTGCAGAGCCAGCCAGTAGGGAGTCCCTGCTGCCCCCTGCAGACCCTTCCTGGGCTAGCCACAGTTTGGCACTACCATGGCTTAACTATGGGTGAGAATAACTGAAAGCAAATATTGGCTTAAATATTGGTTCCAGGCGGCCTGGGGTTGCCAGGCCAGTACAGCAAGGTCAGGCATTTCTGGATGGGCTTGTGCATTTCATGAACTCTATCCTAGGAGACAGGGCAGGAGACTGTGGGAGGCCAGCTGTTTCTCTGGTTGTGGATCCTGAATTTATCTGCAGTCCAGCTTTCACCACCACCAAAAGACACACACGCACACATACACACACACACACTTGTTGGACCCTGAGCCCACTCCTTAGTGTGAAGAATGAATTCATTGAGCCCTGTTTGTTCCAGACACTAAGAGAGGCATGGAGATGAACAGAGATGCACCGTACCGAGAAGGGGAAATTGTGCAGATACTAAAAACCAAACTCTTAATGACGTAATGCCTGCTATAACGGGCAGGCAGCTAGAGCAATGGGCAGCTAGAGCCACTAATTCCACAGGGGCGGGCAGGGTGTCCAGAGGTTTCACAGAGTAGGAGAGACGCAGGAACTGGGTCTTGAAGGATCTGTGGAATCATGTTTAGTTAGAGAATGAAGAAAAGGAAATTCCAGGCAAAGAGAGGGGCCCCAGGAAAAGCCCAGAGTTTCCAGTTACTCTAGAGGTAATAGCCACGGTCAGAAGGCATACCCATGTCACATTATACCTAAGAAAACAATCCCAAGCATAACTCGGCAGTGGCTACCTCGGTTCTCCTCAACACTATAAGGGCACAGGGTTTTCAGAGTAAAAGCCCAAGTCACCAGATCTGAGATTTGACAATCATGTGACCCAAACTCCAATGTTAAAAAGCAAAACAAAAAGTCCCTGACAGGCAGTCACAGAGCCTGCTCCTGAAGACCTCGTTCCTCACAGAATAGCCTGGCAGGTCTACTGTTAAGGCATTTCTTTCTTTTAGGCATTCCAATCGTCATAATCTCCAACCTTAACTCCTCGGTGTGACACGCACTCCGTGAGTGTGCTGGTGCCCATGCTGACTCTTCCACTATCTTCCTGAGCTCCCCACTCGGCCCCGTGTGTTTTCATCTTCTTGCCTTCAGGGTCCTTCCCTCTGTAACTGCTCTCTTCCTGCCTTGACAAGAATAAAAATCCAACTACCAAAATAACAGGGAAATAACCTACCAAACCATTTTGATAATTATTCACAAGGAACCCCTTTGATTAGCTGGACTCTGTTCCTGTCGTGTGCACATGGCCTACGTATACGTACTTCCAACCTAAAACCTAGGGACGCTACATGTGCACCTATTTTACATCCTCCAGACACTGAAAAATACTGTTTGCTTTAATCCTCATAACACTCCCCAGGAGGCAAATGCCATGACCTACACGGCAGAAACTAGCGTGTTGCGTAGGAGTTCCAGAAATGGGCATCAGCCTCGGACACCCTTCTAAAGCCAGCGATTGTTTTGGTGGAATAAGAGGTGTCTGTGGACACAGAGATCTCCTTGAAAGGGTAGAAATGCTTATGATTTTCCATAGATGCCAATTTTAACAGGAGTCCCTCACACTTGCTTTGAACAGAGACCAAACGACCATAATGCATGTTCTGGAACCTAAAATATTTTCTCCCTTGATAAGGCCATATATCAGATCATATGTGGAAACTACGCTTCCTATGCCCATAGTTAAGTTTTCTTGTGTCTTAGGGTCGGGGAAGGTGTGTACACCATTCTACTTGCCCCACACCCAGGCGCTACGACTTTAAAGGGGCCAAAGCCAAAGACTCTATACACACTAACATGGTTGGAAATACTCCTCTTCGGAAAGATGAACGACCTTTGCTTGAGTGTGAAACACTGGCTCCACGAAGGGAAAAGCTGATGAACAGACAATTGCTGAGTTGTCACTCATTTCAGTTTGGGCAAAGATGTCTCACATTCATCACATGAGAGAGGAAGCCTGGTCACTACCCCCCTCTAGTGGCCAAGAGTTAGAGCGTCAAGTAACCGTAATTCTTATTCCAGCATTTGCTTCTTACCCTTCACTTTTCCGGGGGAGGCTGGCTGATAAAAGAGAACATAAAAATGGCTGCTTGTCAGAAAATCAATCACTTTTCTCTTAAACACGTCCAACCCATCACTGCCATGCTCACTGTAAAACAATCGTAAGGCTGGTTGGTGGACTAAATCCCTGCATAATCATGAACGCCTACGCGGGGTGCCTGCGCGGCGCGGGCAGGGGTTGGGGTATTGGAGGTGCACCCTGCCAGGAGGGCAAGCGAGGTGGGTCACCGACGGTAACAGACCAGAAGCTTTTCCATTTTTTGTAACATCTCATTTTCCTTATGCACTGCATCTAGCTTCACATACTTTGGTTTTTACAAAAAAATCTCAAGTACAAAAGAGTACCAGACCTTTCACGTGAGCAGGGGAGAAACTCTCTCCCGCATCTGAGGCGGTAACACAATCTGAGGCCGAAGATGCCAGCGTGATGCCAATATTCATCCATGTTCCTGCCTCTTCATTAGTAAAAAAGCAGGTCCCTACAGTACCAGTACTCATGACTATGTCTAAACATGGGCTAAAACTAGGTGATATTCATACGTGGAAAGACCCTCCAGGAACAAGAGGGGACTCTTTACTCAGAAAATCTCAATATCTCTTCTTTGGGGTGACCCGTCTCATCATATTTCTCCCCCGACACAGACAGATACACATCATCTTTGAAACTGTTCCATTCAACTTGACCAACACTAGTTGAGTGCCTGCTGTGTACAAAGCAACCCTGCTCTAAATCTGAGACATTCACGGTGTGGTGAGGAGGACAAGACTGGGCAAGGCAGCGGGCAACAGGCAGCACAATTAAGGAGGCTCAGCCTGGGGCTCCTGTAAGTGCAGGACGGCTCTGGAGAGGAAGCCTCCTTGAATTGCGCTGCCGGGACCCCCTGCTCATCTCTGGGCCCGGGGAGAGGAAAGTGTGCCCGCACAGGTGCTCCCACAGGACAGCTATTAGGGAGTCGCGGGGAGTCAGCAGGAGGAGGCAAGGAGCCCTGTGGAGTCACCACCCCCGGGTGAAGGCCCCAGCTGTGTCACTTGGGGTACAGTCCTTCCCCTTCCTATGCCAGTTTCCCTTGTATAATCTCTCATAGGCTTCTCATGAAAAGTAAGGGAGAAAAGAGACTCCCACTCCCACCACCGCCGTCCCTAAAGAGGAGAAATTCATCCACACCCGGAAATGAAGGTGAGAGGCGGCCAAGGCGGAAACCCCGGGGTTGGCGTCCTAGCCCAGCTGATGCTGAGTGAGGAGGGTGTGGGAAGTGGCATGCTGTTTTCTCTTCTCTCGCGCTCTAGGGTGGCATCCCCTCGCCTCTGCTCTTGGGGACTTCTAGCCCCTGCAGCTCCGGGACGGGTCTGCCTGTCTGGACCGCGCCTGCCCGCCGAGAGGGCAGCTATCGCGAGAGCTTCTCACAAGGGCGGCGAGGCTAATCCACGAGAGCGAAGGCGTCCAGCATCTGGAGGCCACACCCCAGCCACACGCAGCAGCCGCCACCAGCCCAGCTGCTTCAAAGGGGCCGATGCTTCCAGGGCCTTTTTCACATTAGGCAGTGGACGGCTGCCAAGCCCCACAAACCCTCTACTACGTGCGCTAATGAAAGGGCGGCAGTGGCGGCCGCCCCTGGAGGAGGCTGCGCGGCGGGGAACTTTTTTCAGATTCTGGGTGCCTTTCATCAAGCATCCGCCGAGAGCTTCCACCATCAGCTAGCATTCACATCCAATCACCGTGCAAGGAAGGGCTTTTTGCACTCCATAGTCCGTGCAGCTTGGCTGCACAAGGGAAACACAGTCCACCAGACCTAACAGGAGAAGTGTCCTTCCTGAGAGCTCACCCCCATCAATGCGGGATGGCACGCAGCTACTCTCAAATCACAGAAAAGAGGTTTAGGGATCAGACATTCCCCAAACCCAAATCATAAGCACCCTGGGCCCACCGCTTCCTCACCAGCTCCCCACCCTCTGCTGGAATGACAGCACCCTTGTATAAGCCCCAGAGAGATGGAATGCGAGGCCTATTTCCTAGAAGCAACTAAGGAGAAATCGCTTTAAAGGCCCTGCAATGCTCGGGTTGCGGTGAGGCAACATTTCCTGAGTACCTGCTACATGCCACGTGCACTGCAAATATGAGCACATATAATTATGACTGCAAAATTTTTAACAGAAGAGAGAACTAAGACCCAAAGAGGTCAAGTAGTTTTTTGTTTGTTTGTTTAACATCAGACTGTTCAGTAAGTAGCAATGCTGGGTCCGTGCTCTCTCCCTTACATCTCACTGCCTAATATAGTGCATGCTATTCCTTCCACTGGAATGTTCTCCCCACTTCTCCTGGTTAAAAACTCCTCCTCCTCCTTTTATGCAGGCAAAAAGCTTTCTCAGGGCAGGCTTCCGAGATCCCCAAACTAGATGAGGATGCCACTAAACATTCTCGTGGTGGTCCTGAATGGCCCTTGTCACAGCCTGCAACCATGTCCTTGTGGGATTCATGCCTCCCTCCATCCACCCCACTACTCTCCAGAGTGGGCAGGTTTTGCTCACCATCTTTTGCCAGACTTGGTGCAGTGCCTGGTCGAGAGTAGATGCTCAAAACCTATTTTTCCAAATGAATCATTTATCAATGTTTTATAGTCAAGTGCAGATAAAATGACTGCTAAGTCAACAATGAGAAGCAGATGGCTAAATGGCCTGAGAGAGTTTCAAGGAGGAGTGGGCAT
Source organism: Balaenoptera physalus (assembly GCF_965194825.1). Taxonomy (NCBI): domain Eukaryota; kingdom Metazoa; phylum Chordata; class Mammalia; order Artiodactyla; family Balaenopteridae; genus Balaenoptera; species Balaenoptera physalus. The sequence continues at coordinate 80,683,858 of NC_138887.1, read as the reverse complement.
CCCGTGGATTTCAGTATTACCCACAGCCAAGGGGAAGAAGATCTGGAACTGGCCACTGGATTAGGCACCTGGGAGATGAGTGATGGCCTTAGCAGGAATAGTTTCATGGGAGTGGTGAGTACAGAAATCATCGTGACATGTACTGAAGGTGGAAGATATGTGAGGCACTGACTGAAGACCGTTCTTTCAGTAGGCTGGCAGTGAAGGGAAGAAGAGAAATGGGGCAATAGTTTGAAGGGAAGCCAAGTATAGTGTGTGTGTGTGTGTGTGTGTGTGTGTGTGTGTGTCTTAGGATCAAGGAGACTTGAACTTGTTTTGCACCAGGGAAAAAGACATCCAAGAGAAGATGTTGAAGTGAAAGTGATGGAGGGGGTTAGGTAACTGGGAGAGTAACGTCATGAAGAAAATAGGTGAGAACGGGGTCAAGAATGCAAGAGAAAGACTGTCCTTTTCTTCACTTACAGTTGCTAGTAAATTCCTGAAGAAAATTCCTGGGAAAAAACCCCATAAAAGTCCCTATGCTTATACAAGGCACAGTAGGGGAGGGGGTAAAAACCAAGTTTACCTTCTAGATCAGCAGGTGGATGAAGACTAATGATGCAATGCAAATATCTAGCAAAGAAGGTGGTAGAATTGAATGAAATTAGCAAATGGTGTTTCCAGGTGAAGAAGGAGTCCAGACAAGGGGCAAGAGTACTACCTCTGGAGAGTGACAGTTCTGCTCTCTCTCAGGCCACGCCCTTGGGGACCCATGGCAAACGAAGTGAAATAAAACTAAGCCAAATTTTTAATTAGGCAGAAATTTAGTGCTGGTGATATCGGCCTTTAGCTCCTATGGAGAAAGAGATAATATAGCAGGTTTTCTAGACCTTAATTTTAAATTTTATGATCTAAAGTTAGTGATGGAACATTTTCCCCAAATTGGAGGACCTGAAATTTAGAACCGTTTTTTTGGGGATGACAGGGGGCTTTTCTAGATGCTTTCTTCCTAAATATTTTAATGCTCCCAACTATATAGTAAAAATCTTAATAGCATGCACTGTGGAAACTCATCTTGGTTAAGAAAATGAGTGCTCAAAAATCCTACCAATAGGCTGGATGACTCATAAACAGTCACAGATTCACAGACTCAAGAGTCTTAAAAGACTTAGCAAACATCTACTCCCTGCAGAAATTCCTTTTATAACATCACTGACAGATGGTCATACATCTGCATCCTGTCTGTGACAAGAGCTCAGTAGCTTTTTAGGAATCTCATTCCTGTGATAGACAATTAAGGCTTCTGTTTCTCAGGAAGTTTTCTTATATATTAAGTGAAAATGTGTTCTGTAACTTCCACCCACTTGCTCAGATTCTACCTCCTGTTGGACTATGGAATTATTCTTTTCTATTCCAGAGCCCATATATCTTCTCTAAATACATTACGAAAAATAAAAATGTTCCACTTAAAAACTAACTTTGGAGGGACTTCCAGAAATATTCCTATTGTACCATTTTCCACTTGCTGTGCTTTTATTTCCTTTTACGCCTACCAGCTCGAGAATGTCCAGCTTAAGTATAAAACTTCTTTCCATTTTGTTTATTCTTTCAACAAATCTCTACTGAACAGGGAGGGCATTGTGCTCACCTCCAAGTTAGAGGCAAAGATGAAAAAGATGGGGTTTCTACTCCAAACTACATAATGTGCTAAAATAAATTGTAATGAAAGGAGGAAAACGATGAGTGCTATAAAAAGCAGTACAGTATTAGGAAGGGAGTTCAACTGCGCGAGAGAGATTATTTTGTCTTGGAGGACAGGGAATGAGAAGAAATTATAAAAGATTTCAAGGAAGGGGCATCCCTTGAGTAACATCTTAAAAGAAAGAGTAAGTTTGACCCAGGCAAAGTGGAAGAAAGGGCTTTTCAGAAAACTCGTATTTTAGAAATAGTACTTTTGTTTGAAATGCCACGTGTGCCATGTAGGGATTCTTGAGCATCAAGAAGAAGAACAGAAATGACAGGAAATCAGCTGGAAAGGTAGGCTGTGCTCATATAATGGACTGCCTTGTATGCCAAGCTATGAAGTATGAGCCTAATTTGGAAACCAGAGGAGTCACTGATAAATTTGAGCAGAAAAGTTATAGAATACAAAGTATACCTCTGGAAAATGAGCTGATAACAGTGTGTTAGATGGGCTGAGGAGGTGGAGATGGGGGATTAAAAGGGGTATTAAGTAGCTATTGCAGATGACTCAACTAGGGATCACGAGAGAAAAAATGACACAACCAGGGACCGATCTGGGGGAGCACCAGAAGAAAGTGAGAGGCGATATAAAGCATATGAGATAGGAGGAATACAATCTGCAGAGTTTGTAAAAGGATTTCATGTTGGGGCAAAAGGGAAAAGAAAGGATCAAAAAGTGCCTCTGGAGATTTCAGCCTGGGTTTAAAGTCTATCAACAAATAGGAGGAATGCAGGAGGAGGAGGAGATAGTGGAAAGAAGGAGAGACAACAGAACACGCTGAGTTTCTGGAGGAACGTTCAGGCAGTGAGTGATGGTAAATGTGTAGCAACTGGCTCTTGGGGGGTGGGGAAGAGAGAAATTTGCAGCCTATGCCAATTGCCGTAGTGTAAATTCTCCCACTACAGCTGCTTTCAGGCTACCAACATGACATCACTGATGACTGAACATGGAGTTGGGAAGAGATGCTAACATTTGGCTCTAGAGAGCCACTACAAGCCAGCTCCAGCACACCACTGCACCCAGTAAAAATGTTTAACAGATGTTTGAGAGGGAAGTCAGGAGTTGAGCCAAGAGTGTTCCTTATTGTCCAGTAAACAAAATGTGATTCTTTACAAGACAAAGTTAACACCATGGCTACAGACAGACTTGAGCATCCTTACTGATGTGTTCCAACGTCAGCCAAAAGCCACAAATAAGTTCTCTCATTCTCTGTTACCAACATTCATGTAAACACCATAAAAGAGTGCTGACAGCAACCAATGAGTTTATGCTAGCTTTATTTTTCATAATGTCCTAGGAAGATTCCTCCTTTAACATTTACCACTGTTTTGCCTACCATGAAATGGTAACTAAGTGTTTTGCTAAATCAATTTAAAGGTTGCTTTGTTTCACTGCCACCTTTGCAAGTACCTCGGGGCTCGGCTGCCTAATGTTTTATGACTCCTAATAATGCTGCTCAGTCAATCATAGTATGCAATTTGGCTTTAAAAAAAAAAACATATGCTCCTCTTTATCTCTTTCCAGGTGCATAAAAATCTAGCAACATGACTGATTACTCTTGGGGCAGTCAATGATGCTATGAGGCTATTGTGTGGAAGAAGAAATTTAAAGGGTGAAAAAAAGTGAATAGCACATATAAAGGTAATGGTTGAAAATCACACACTGGGGAAGAATATAGGAGGAAAGAGGACAGAAAAGAATGGTCAAAAAGGATTTTACCATGACTCAACAGTGAAAAGTTATAATTTCTCACCCATATCTTTCCAGTTAATGCACAGATATCATCATATGCCTTCTTCGGGATACAGCAGCCAGTTAAGTATTTTTGTGCAACTACTTCTTATAATAATACTTAAAGGGACATAAACTTCATTCCCCACACAGCAGCCAAATTTTCTTTTAAAAGTATAAAACAAATCATAGCACTCCTCTAATCAAAAGTTTCCAAAGATGTCTCATCACATTAAAAATACAATCTACCTAAGCCCTAATCGTGGTCCACATGCCCTTGATGATCTAAGCCCTTCCTGCTTTACATTCTCGTCTCTATTTACCAGCCTTAGCTCACTACCTTCCACCCGGGCTGGACTTCCTTCTTTTCCTTAAATAGGCAGATCATGGCCGGTAAAATTGTTCAAATTGTTTCGACTTCTTAAGAGTGCATCTATTGTGCTTGTGTGTGTTAGTTTAGCCAAGCTTGTTGCTGCCTCTGGCTGGAACGATCTTCCAGTCTCACTGAAGAGGAGTGGCTCATGCCTTCTCAATTTTCAGGCCAATATTACCTATTACCTTCTCAGACATTCCTTCCCTAACCACCAGTATCTAAAATAACCCCCGCTCCCACTCTACCACCCTCTCTCAAATCAGAAATTATACTATTTAGTTGATTACCAGTTTATTTTTGGTTGCTCTCCCCAACTAGAATGTAAGCTCCATGAGGGACCTTGTCTATCTAATTTCCTGCTAAATCCCCAGCAACTAGCATATTCATTAGCATAAAGCAGGTGCTCAATAAACATTTTTGGGATGAAGAATGCTCCCACTCCCATTAGATGGACGGACACATTTTTATGAAAGAAAAACAGAAGAATGACCAACCAGTCCTGTCTCCTCCATCCAGTCCTCCATTATTCTAAATATAATGCCCTGCCACCATGAATGCCACGTTAAAGTAACGCAACAGGTTGAATAATTTAAATGCATGATTTGGGATCCTGCATAGAACCAGAGACAGGCCATTTTAAAGAAACACCAAGATTGTGTGTGCTGGGACTTCCCTGGTGGCGCAGTGGTTAAGAATCTGCCTGCCAATGCAGGGGACATGGGTTTGAGCCTTGGTCCGGGAAGATCCCACATGCCATGCAGCAACTAAGCCCGTGCGCCACAACGACTGAGCCTGTGCTCTAGAGCCCGCAAACCACAACTACTGAGCCCGCGTGCCACAACTACTGAAGCCCGCACGCCTAGAGCCCGTGCTCCGCAACAAGAGAAGCCACTGCAATGAGAAGCCTGCGCAACACAACGAAGAGTAGCCCCACTCGCGGCAACTAGAGAAAGCCTGCGTTCAGCAACAAAGACCCAGTGGAGCCAAAAATAAAATTAATTAATTAATTAATGTAAAAAAAAAGGATTGTGTGTGCTGATTTCTCTGTGGTATACTGAGAGCAGCCCCCAGTACTTCCCAGGATGCCCTGCAGTAAGGGAAGGTACATGTAGGTATGAGTTTCCTTCAGTCACTCATTCATCCACCTAGCATTTACTAAGCACCTACTACACATTGTGCTGAGAACTGATGATTTAAAGATGAGGAGTCAAAATTTTGATACTATACGATCAACATTACCATAGAGATATGAAGAAAGGACATGGAGATATCAGAGAAGAAAATGATCAATCGAGTTGGGAATATGGGTAATATACTTGAGAAAACTTCAATGAATGGGGGACCAATAATCACCAATGATTTTAGTTTTATAAACAAGGAAAGGAAGGCTAGCAGGGAGAATAGCGAATATAAAGCCATTAAGCCCTGAAATGACACTACCTATTTGGGGAATTACAAATAACTTTATATGACATGAGTGGTTGCATATATGTGGGGGAGGGCTGTAGTTTCACCAAATCATAACAAAGACAACACAGACAAGAGAACTACAGGCTATCTATCTACAACTATAAGGGCAAAAAATACTGTATGAAATATAATTATATAGAACCCAACAGTACATTAAAAGAATAACATATCAAACCAAGCAGGGTTTGTTTTAGGAATGCAAGGTTCGTTTGATATCAAGATATTTAATGATATAATTTTTCACATTAATAGATGACACAAGAATAACTATATATTCATGTTGACAGATGCAATAAAATGTGTAATAAATTAAACATTTATTCCTGATTTTAAACATGGTAAAACTGAAATAAAAGAATGCTTATTTAATACAATGAACAGCATCTATCTCAATTTAAGGAGCCAGAATTATTAAGTAGCAGTATTCTTAAAGTTATATCCTCTAAAATTACACAAGAAGTCAAACAATAGACATAGATTTTAGAAAGGGCAAAATTATACTTACTTGCAAATGATATGATTGTCTATAACTAGGGAACTTCAAAAAAATAAGTTGTAAAAACAGCTTTACTAAATGCCAGTAATAACTGCTTGGGAAATACACTGTACATAAAAATTCAATTCACAATACTAACAAGTCAATGTCACAGAAGACTAAAAATGCAGAATCTATATGAAGCAAACAACAAAATGTGCATACCTGTGTAAATGAAGAGTGATTTCCTCACATAATATAGTTGACTTTATTTCATATTTAAAAATTCTGTATTCTGTAAGTATTAATAATGTGATAAGAATCAAAAAAATAAATTTAAAGAAAATACTTAAAAAAAATCTCTTTGGCTGCATAGTGGAAACTGGGCATAGAGGCAGAATTTGTGTCAATAGTCGGGGACAGATGCACTTGAGGGAGGAGGGAGAGAAAGTGGAAGCACAAAGAGATGATGACGGGGCTTCCCTGGTGGCGCAGTGGTTGAGAATCTGCCTGCCAATGCAGGGGACACGGGTTCGACCCCTGGTCTGGGAAGATCCCACATGCCGCGGAGCAACTGGGCCCGTGAGCCACGACTACTGAGCCTGCGAGTCTGGGGCCTGTGCTCCGCAACAAGAGAGGCCGCGACAGTGAGAGGCCCGCGCACCGCGATGAAGAGTGGCCCCCACTTGCCGCAACTAGAGAAAGCCCTCGCACAGAAATGAAGACCCAACACGGCCATAAATAAATAAAATAAAATAAATAAAAATTAAAAAAAAAAAAAGAGATGATGACGGTCTGCACCAAGGCAATGATGGTTACTAATGCAACCAAGGCAGTGGATTTTAGATATGTTTAAGGGCTTACATCAACACGATTCAGAAAATGGCTGAATGTTTGCACATGAGAGTTAAAGGAGAGAGAAAAATCAATGACTTATACATTCAACAAATATTTGCTGAGACCTTCTATGTGCTAGGCACTAAATTAGGCACTGGGAGCATGGATAATTAAGTGAGAAGACACATTAGTTTCGCAACCTCCTAGGAGAGAGAATAGATTAAAAGTATAGTTTCAACCCATGAGAAGCCTACACGTATTTCTTTAAGTACAAACAAAAAAAATCTAATATAGACATTAATTAGCTGGAAATTAGGAAGAAATTATGCTTTCAAATTAAAGAATAGCTAGAGGAGATTCTGAAAGTGTTGAATTAATGGAGAAGAATGTAGAACTGCAGGGAAAGGTAGATTTAAAACTAATCTGTGAATTTGGCTCAAATGCAGAAGCAGCCAGACCCATAATTCAGGAGACTACAAAGCGAAATTTCGAAGTGAAAGAGAACCCAGGCCTCTCGACCACTGGCTCTCAACCCTGATTACACCTTAGAATCACCAGGAAGCTTTAAACAACTCTGATGCTGGGGGCCACAACTGGCAGAGATTCTGACTTAATTGGCCCAGATGTGGCCAGAGTATCAACAAACCCCCAGGTGACTCCCTGGTGCAGCTCGGATGGAGAACCCCAGACGCTGATCCTCATCACTAGCAGATCTTGATTCTTGGTCTAGATACTGACTCCAATGAAACACAGCTAAGGAGGCCCTATTCTTAGTGTTCACAGATCGCGCTAGCCCGTAATTCTCCACAGGAATCATCATAATCAATAAACTCACTTTTTTTAGAATAGAGCAACTAAGATTTTTAGAATTGTCTCCAAGCTAAATAGCTTTTCTAACCTTAAAAGTGCTGAGAGCACATTATAGTCTGATGATTTTCTTCTACCTCTGTTGTATAAATAAAATTATGGGGTCAAAATATAAGCCTGCTCCCCCTAAATTTGCACTAAAATAATTTTACTTAATTTTAGAAATACTGGTCTGCATTGAGCTCTTATAATTGTATCCATCTATGCAATATTCTCTAAAGAAAGAATTCTGATGTTAAAGAATGCAATATAAGTATAAAAACTGATTGGAAGAGTTTCTATGAACTCTAAGAACGTTCTATTTGCCCATTAACCTTTGCACAAGAATCAGTTAACTGCTGAGGCAAATGTTATTTAAGACCTTGGATGAAAACCATCCCTGTGTACATATATCATAACTCAGAAAAATGAACAATCTTGGTTATTATTAGAAACACTTCAAAGAAGGAACTGTAATCTTCTCCCTCAAAGCCCTTTACTTACAATTTTCCTTCAACTAAAGGTCACTGCAAAACCAGACTTCTTTAAGGGAAGAATGAAGGAGTCAAGGGCAAATGACGGGCTGCAAGAAGTTTCTTGTTAGCAAGGCTTTCTCTCCAACCAAACCGGCTTCTATTTCTCACGGCTTTGCCCTGCAGGCCTGGCACTGTATGCAGGCAAATTCACTAAGGGGCTGAAGGTCCAGCTGAACTCTGTCCCATGGTCCTTTTACTTGAACTAGCAGCCTTGGCCTCACCTGAGGCCTCACAAGAGTTTTTTTAGAAATGCAGAATCTCAGCCCTACCCCAAGCTATTGAACCATATTCTATATTTTAACAAGATTTCTGGGGATTTGAATGTGCATTCAAGTTTGAGAAGTACCGATCTAGAACAGAGCTACTGAGTGTACAGCAGCTTCAGCATCACCCAGGAGCTAGGTAGAAATGGAAGAATCGGGCTCCATCCCAGACTTACTCAATCAGAATCTTGAAGGTGGAGCCTGGGGCCCAGGAATCACCACTTCACCTGGAGTGTAATTTACCTGGAGCTCTCCCGGCAATTTCTGCGCACAGCCAGGTTTGAGAAGCAGCAGTCTAGAGCCTTGCCCCTACCTTCAAAGCACTGCTTTCAAACAAGGCTGGGCCTGAAGACAGTCCATCAGAGTAGAAGGAGGGAAAAACAACTTCTGTTTATATTTACTATTATGCTACCTTATTTTAATTTACATTTTCATATTTTATAAGGTACGTGATGTGCTAATATTGAAATACATATGTAATTATATATGATATAATGTATGTGTATACTGTAATATATGTGTAGTGTATGTGTATATTACACATATGTGTGTAATATGTACATTATATATAAATATATATGTGTAATATAAATATGTATTATAAAGGATATGTGTTCAAACCATCTTTTACTCATAGGAGTGAGTATTTAAAGACATTCGGAGACTGGTTATTGGTCCTAGTGACCCATTCACTGGTATAGTGAAATCAGCTTTGGGAGGTATCACAAGTAATATGCTTCTAATAATATTTTCAATATACAAATTCATAATTTGCTTATTGATAAATTAGAATTCAAATAAGATTCAAAGTTGTCACCATAATAATATGACTCTGTCACTTACATTCTGTCACGTTCACCTATTGACCATTTATGCATCTATCCATCATTCCCCAAACACTTATATGGTATTTATTAACTACTATACTCCTAACGCTAAGAATAAAGCAATGACGCAGACAAATATGATCCCACCCTTATGTCCTAATGACACTCCCAAACTGGGTCCACAATCAAGCAACTCATCACCACAGTTGAGATGAAGGCTGTGATTAGAGACATAGAGCCGAGAGAACTGAGCAGAAGGAGTGAATCTGGTCTGGAAATTGGGGTTGGATTCTCTGAAAAACTGATAACTGGGGCTGAGACCAAAGGATGAGTAGGAGTTAAATGGAAGAGAAAAGGGAGAGGTTGTAGCTTCAGAATGGGATGGTACAATATATCACCCATCCTCTATGCCACAGCCAGAGGTTATGTTTATCATCTGAGGATAAATCTTGAGTTCTCACTCCTTAGAAGTTTCAGAATAAAATGATAAATCCAGTGGTTTGAGAGCTCAGTCTTAAGTTTTTGCAGAGCATACTTTTAATTTCCCTTTTGTAAAAAAAATCAAAATATTGGGTCCTGATCCATTTTCCCATCCCCATCCCCACTAAAGATGTCTGAGAGTATTAAAAACAAATCTTTCACAATGATGGAAATCTTCTAATGTGTGTATCTCTAAAATACTCCTATTATCAAGGCTGCTGGTAAATTTAATTTTGTTCCTATTTTCATGGTGATTTCATTGTATGGAAAATACAGCTGCATTCCTCAAAGACTTTGCTATGTGCCTCAAAGAGTTTACTATATGCTTCATTTACTCAGTCCCTCCCTCAACAAACATGCATTGAGCATCTACTATGTGTGAGGCCAGGACACTGAGCAAGGCAGGTGGAGTCCCAGCCCTCATGGAGCTACATGTTGGGCAGGGAACAGCCAAGTAATCAGGCACTTAACACTTAACAGAGCCATGGTAAGAGTTACAAGGAATGTAGGATGAACCTCCTCTGAGTCCCAATCCTGAGCTAGGGAGCACTGAGAAAGAGGTCTAAACTCGGTCTGGGAAATCAGGGATGAAGTTTCTAAGGCTGGCCCTTGGTGGAGAAAGGTTTTCTTTTTCTTTCAAAATGCTAATAATCAGTGCTTCCTTAGCTCCTTCTAGTTCTGCTATTTCCTAGCTATGGGAAGGCTTTTTATAGACGAACAAAAGTAAAGGTCATCTTTTTCAAGTGCAGGAAAAGTCCTTGCTCTATATTTCTTTGGCCCTTCACAACGCCCTAAAATTGACACACTGCACTGGGTATGCCATTATTGATAGATGCTCAATAAATGTGACTGTTATTTGATTGACAAGTAAAAGGGAAGAAAACTTTTTTTCTTTTGAAGTCCTGGGTGATGCTCATTGAATAGCAATCAAGCTTAACTCAGAGTTGTGTCAACAATAAGGGGAAATTTGTATTTCATTCTTACACTAAAGGTTCTCCTAATGAAAACTGACTCTATAATTCTTTTTTGTTTAATATTCATGACCAAAATTCTCAGGGATCAAGGAGAAAGGTGTGTAGAATGCAAACAAAGAATACACTTCAGGAGTGGAAGACTAAAAACCAAGTCACTTTTAAAGTATAAATAAACTTAGGAAAAATGGAAGGAATTCAGTTTGAAATTATAAACATTAAGAACTTTTGTACAATAAAAAGTAAAGAAACCAAAATATTGAAACTAAAATACCAAGTACTAGCTGTATCCCTGGGCAAGTAACTCAAACTTCTGTTCAAAATGAAATATTTCAAACAGAAAAGAACAGAAAGTAACACAGCAAGTAGCTATGTAACCAGCATTCAGAATTAACAAATGTTAACATTTTGCTATATTTATTTTAGGTTTTTAAAAGAAAGAAAACATTAGAGGTGTAGTAGAAATTCTCCTCAATCCTCTGCAGCCCTAATTCCAAGTCCCAAAGGCAAATGAGTATTATTTATAATAATTTCATATTTTTACTTACTACATATAATTGTATCCATGAACAATAAGTGCTATTCTTTTATATTTTAAATTTTACACCAATGATATCACAATGTGTATATCCTTCTTGAGCGTGATTTTTCCACAAAACATTATGTTTTCAAAATGTATGCATACTGATACTAGTACATTTGGTTCATTCAACTTTAACCTAATCATTGACAATAAGGTATTTTCAATTTGGGGCTACTATTGAAAATACTCCCGACCAGAGGGCAGACAGCAGAAGCAAGAAGAACTACAATCCTGCAGCCTGTGGAACAAAAACCACATTCACAGAAAGATAGACAAGATGAAAAGGCAGAGGGCTATGTACCAGATGACGAACAAGTTAAAACCCCAGAAAAACAACTAAATGAAGTGGAGATAGGCAACCTTCCAGAAAAAGAATTCAGAATAATGATAGTGAAGATAATCCAGGACCTCGGAAAAAGAATGGAGGCAAAGATCAAGAAGATGCAAGAACTGTTTAACAAAGACCTGGAAGAATTAAAGAACAAACAAACAGAGATGAGCAATACAATAACTGAAATGAAAACTGCACTAGAAGGAATCAATAGCAGAATAACTGAGGCAGAAGAACGGATAAGTGACCTGGAAGACAGAATGGTGGAATTCACTGCCACCGTAAAGAAGAAAATAAAGAAAAAAGAATGCAAAGAAATGAAGACAGCCTAAGAGACTTCTGGGACAACATTAAATGCAACAACATTCGCATTATAGGGGTCCCAGAAGGTGAAGAGAGACAGAAAGGACCAGAGAAAATATTTGAAGAGATTATAGTCGAAAACTTCCCTAACATGGGAAAGGAAATAGCCACCCAAGTCCAGGAAGCACAGTGAGTGCCATACAGGATAAACCCAAGGAGAAACACGCCGAGACACACAGTAATCAAATTGGCAAAAATTAAAGACAAAGAAAAATTAATGAAAGCAGCGAGGGAAAAATGACAAATAACATACAAGGGAACTCCCATAAGGTTAACAGCTGATTTCTCAGCAGAAACTCTACAAGCCAGAAGGGAGTGGCATGATATACTTAAAGTGATGAAAGGGAAGAACCTACAACCAAGATTACTCTACCCGGCAAGGATCTCATTCAGATTTGATGGAGAAATCAAAAGCTTTACAGACAAGCAAAAGCTATGAGAATTCAGCACCACCAAACCAGCTCTACAACAAATGCTAAAGGAACTTCTCTAAGTGGGAAACACAAGAGAAGAAAAGGACCTACAAAAACAAACCCAAAACAATTAAGAAAATGGTCATAGGAACATACATATCAATAACTACCTTAAACGTGAATGGATTAAATGCTCCAACCAAAAGACACAGGCTTGCTGAATGGATACGAAAACAAGACCCATATATATGCTGTCTACAAGAGACCCACTTCAGACCTAGGGACACATACAGACTGAAAGTGAGGGGATGGAAAAAGATATTCCATGCAAATGGAAATCAAAAGAAAGCTGGAGTAGCAATACTCATATCAGATAAAATAGACTTTAAAATAAAGAATGGTACAAGAGACAAGGAAGGACACTACATAATGATCAAGGGATCAATCCAAGAAGATATAACAATTGTAAATATATATGCACCCAACATAGGAGCACCTCAATACATAAGGCAACTGCTAACAGCTATAAAAGAGGAAATCGACAGTAACACAGTAATACTGCAGGACTTTAACACCTCACTTACACCAATGGACAGATCATGCAAAATGAAAATAAAAAAGGAAACAGAAGCTTTAAATGACACAACAGACGAGACAGATTTAATTGATATTTATAGGACATTCCATCCAAAACAGCACATTATACTTTCGTCTCAAGTGCACACGGAACATTCTCCAGGATAGATCACATCTTGGGTCACAAATCAAGCCTCAGTAAATTTAAGAAAATTGAAATCATATCAAGCATCTTTTCTAACCACAATGCTATGAGATTAGAAAGGAATTACAGGGGAAAAAATATAAAAAACACAAACACATGGAGGCTAAACAATACGTTACTAAATAAACAAGAGATCACTGAAGAAATCAAATAGGAAATCAAAAAATACCTAGAGACAAATGACAATGAAAACACGATGATCCAAAAGCTATGGGATGCAGCAAAAGCGGTTCTAAAAGGGAAGTTTAAAGCTATAAAAGCCTACCTCAAGAAACAAAAAAAATCTCAAATAAACAATCTAACCTTACACCTAAAGGAACTAGAGAAAGAAGAATAAAGAAAACCCAAAGTTAGCAGAAGGAAAGAAATCATAAAGATCAGATCAGAAATAAATGAAATAGAAACAAAGAAAACAATAGCAAAGAGCAATAAAACTAAAAGCTGGTTCTTTGAGAAGATAAACAAAATTGATAAACCATTAGCCAGACTCATCAAGAAAAAGAGGGAAAGGACTCAAATCAATAAAATTAGAAATGAAAAAGGAGAAGTTACAACGGACACCACAGAAATACAAAGCATCCTAAGAGACTACTTCAAGCAACTCTATGCCAATAAAATGGACAACCTGGAAGAAATGGACAAATTCTTAGAAAGGTATAACCTTCCCAGACTGAATCAGGAAGAAACAGAAAATATGAACAGACCAATCACAAGTAATGAAACTGAAACTGTGATTAAAAATCTTCCAACAAACAAAAGTCCAGGACCAGATGGCTTCACAGGTGAATTCTATCGAACATTTAGAGAAGAGCTAACACCCATCCTTCTCAAACTCTTCCAAAAAATTGCAGATGAAGGAACACTTCCAAACTCACTCTATGAGGCCACCATCACCCTGATACCAAAACCAGACTAAGATACTACAAAAAAAGAAAATTACAGACCAATATCACTGATGAATATAGATGTAAAAATCCTCAATAAAATACTAGCAAACAGAATCCAACAACACATTAAAAGGATCATACACCATGATCAAGTGGGATTTATCCCAGGGATGCAAGGATTCTTCAATATATACAAATCAATCAATGTGATACACCATATTGACAAATTGAAGAATAAAAACCATATGATCATCTCAATAGATGCAGAAAAAGCTTTTGACAAAATTCAACACCCATTTATGATAAAAACTCTCCAGAAAGTGGGCATAGAGGGAACCTACCTCAACATAATAAAGGCCATATACGACAAACCCACAGCAAACTTCATTCTAAATGGTGAAAAACTGAAAGCATTTCCTCTAAGATCAGGAACAAGACAAAGATGTCCACTCTCACCACTATTATTCAACATAGTTTTGGAAGTCCTAGCCACGGCAATCAGAGAAGAAAAAGAATAAAAGGAATAGAAATTGGAAAAGAAGAAATAAAACTGTCACTCTTTGCAGATGACATGATACTATACATAGAGAATCCTAAAAATGCCACCAGAAAACTACTAGAGCTAATCAATGAATCTGGCAAAGTTGCAGGATACAAAATTAATGCACAGAAATCTCTTGCATTCCTATACACGAATAATGAAAAATCTGAAAGAGAAATTAAGGAAACACTCCCATTTACCATTGCAACAAAAAGAATAAAATACCTAGGAATAAACCTACCTAAGGAGACAAAAGACCTGTATGCAGAAAACAGTAAGACACTGATGAAAGAAATTAAAGATGATACCAACAGATGGAGAGATATACCATGTTCTTGGATTGGAAGAATCTATATTGTGAAAATGACTATACTACCCAAAGCAATCTACAGATTGAATGCAATCCCTATCAAATTACCAGTGGCATTTTTTACAGAACTAGAACAAAAAACCTTAAAATTTGTATGGAGACACAAATGACCCCGAATAGCCAAAGCAGTCTTGAGGGAAAAAAACGGAGCTGGAGGAATCAGACTCCCTGACTTCAGACTATACTACAAAGCTACAGTAATCAAGACATATGGTACTGGCACAAAAACAGAAACATAGATCAATGGAACAAGATAGAAAGTCCAGAGATAAACCCATGCACCTATGGTCAACTAATCTATGACAAAGCAGGCAAGGATATACAGTGGCGCCTCTTCAATAAGTGGTGCTGGGGAAACTGGACAGCTACATGTAAAAGAATGAAATTAGAACACTCCCTAACACCATACACAAAAATAAACTCAAAATGGATTAGAGACCTAAATGTAAGACCAGACACTATAAAACTCTTAGAGGAAAACATAGGAAGAACACTCTTTGACATAAATCACAGCAAGATCTTTTTTGATCCACCTCCTAGAGTAATGGAAATAAACGCAAAAATAAACAAATGGGACCTAATGAAATTTCAAAGGTTTTGCACAGAAAAGGAAACCATAAACAAGACAAAAAGACAACCCTCAGAATGGGAGAAAATATTTGCAAACGAATCAACGGACAAAGGATTAATCTCCAAAATATATAAACAGCTCATGCAGCTCAATAATAAAGAAACAAACAACCCAATCCAAAAATGGGCAGAAGACCTAGATAGACATTTCTCCAAAGAAGACATACAGATGGCCAAGAAGCACATGAAAAGCTGCTCAACATCACTAATTATTAGAGAAATGCCAATCAAAACTACAATGAGGTACCACCTCACACCAGTTAGAATGGGCATCATCAGAAAATCTACAAACAACAAAAGCTGGAGAGGGTATGGAGAAAAGGAAACCCTTTTGCACTGTTGGTGGGAATGTAAATTGATACAGCCACTATGGAGAACAGTATGGAGGTTCCTTTAAAAACTAAAAATAGAATTACCATATGACCCAGCAATCCCACTACTGGGCATATACCCAGAGAAAACCATAATTCAAAAAGACACATGCACCCCAATGTTCATTGCAGCACTATTTACAATAGCCAGGCTATGGAAGCAACCTAAATGCCCGTCGACAGATGAATGGATAAAGAAGAAGTGGTACATATATACAATGGAATATTACTCAGCCATAAAATGGAACGAAATTGGGTCATTTGTTGAGACGTGGATGGATCTAGAGATTGTCATACAGAGTGAAGTAAGTCAGAAAGAGAAAAACAAATATCGTATATTAACACATGCATGTGGAACCTAGAAAAATGGTACAGATGAACCGGTTTGCAGGGCAGAAGTTGAGACACAGATGTAGAGAACAAACATATGGACACCAAGGGGGGGAAGCCGTGGGGGGGTGGGGATGGTGGTGTGATGAATTGGGCGATTGGGATTGACATGTATACACTGATGTGTATAAAATCGATGACTAATAAGAACCTACTGTATAAAAAATAAAATAAAATTTAAAAATTAAAAAAAAAAGAAAATACTTCCAATAGGTATCCATCCACATATATGTATGTTTGCTTTTTGAGAATTTAAATAATTTAATTGTATTGTATGTTATATCAATCTTTGGCACATTTGGAGACTTCCTGGAGTCTAATAAATGGTCAATTTTTGACAACATTCGATGAATTCCTTAATAAATGTATATTCTTTGAATGCAGAGTTCTATATATGTCTGTTGAATCATACTTAATTCCAAGTGTTCAAATTTTCCATATTCTTAAACCAATTTTTCAGCTTGACATATCCATTTCTGAGAGTAGTGTGTTAAAATCTTTCCTTGTGATTAAGGAGTTGTCAAATTCTGCTTTTAAGTTGGACAATTTTTGAGGTATATGAGAAAGTGACATGATTAGGGTTGGACATATGCATGACGGTAATACCTTCTTAGCATATTGTTTCTAATATCTCGTTTTTACTTTTTTCACCTTTAATTTTATTTTATCTGATATTATTGCTATAACAGCTTTCATTGGTCAGTATTAGGATATATTTTCTCTATCTCTTTACTTTCAAGCTTTCCGTACCATTCTCTTAGGTGTTCCTTTTGCAAACCACATTTAATCATATATAACTACTTTTTCAGAAATCCATTTTGAGAGTCTATAATTTTTAATAGGCAACTTTAATCCACTTATAATTTTCCAATTACTGATCTATTTGAATTTTTGTCTTCCATCTTTTTCTGATTTTTATTTATAATAGTTTTTCTTCTTTATTTCCCTACTTCCTACATTCTATCACCTTTAGGACAACAAAATCTTGTTACTGTCCTATCCATCAACCCTGTTACTGGTTGTTTACCTTATAGAAATAATTAAGAGATCAGAAAGCATATGTACATGAGGATGTTCCATGAAGCATTATCTATAATAATGCTAGAAACATATGTCCCACCATAGAGAACATGATGAAATAGTTTACAACCATTACAAATATTTCTGAAGCCTACATAGCATAATGAGAAAATGCTGAATGATGTATTAGGAGGAAAAGCAGAAAGCAAAATTCTATGTATATCATGTGTACTGCTATTTCTAGCATGTAGAGATATGCTGGTGTTTGGTTGAAAGAGGTTCAGGCCATCTGGTTCTCAACTTGGAGCAGCACTGCCCTTCTCTGCTGTGGGTGCTATGTGTACTCTGGCACATGCGTTCTGAACATTTGACTCAGCTGTGTCACAAACCCTTAGTTTTTAACTCTCAGCAGTCCTAGCCAGTGGTATATGTACACAACCAGAAAAGTTCTCCTGAATTCACTGTGTTAGTCAGGGTTCTCCAGAGAAACAGAACTAATAGGAATATATGTATATGTATTATGTGTGTGTGTATAAAAGGAGAGATGGAGAGATTTTGATATTTATTCTAAAGAACTAGCTCACAAATTGCAGAAGCTAGCGAGTTCAGACTCTTCAGGGTAGGCCAGCAGGCTGGAGACACAGGGAAGAAATGATGCTGTAGTTCATGAAGGCAGTCTGCTGGCAGAATTTCCTCTTCTTTGAGGGAGGTCAGCCTTTTTCCAATCAGGGATTAGATGAGACCCACCCACATTACAAAGAGTAATCTGCTTTACTCAAAGCCTACTTTGAGTAAAATGTTAACCTCATCTAAAATATACCTTCAGAGAAACATCTAGAATGTTTAACCAAATATCTGGGTGCCATTGCCCAGCCAAACTGACACAAAAAATTAACCATCACACTCACCTTGTTCATGTTATTCATTCATCTATCCATCCATCCAGCAAATTTTCACTGAATACCAAATATGTGCCAGGTATTGTTGTCTTCCACTTACCCAAGGTAAGGTTCTCCCTCATGACAATAAATCCCAGATCAACTGGCCACCCTCCCACCCACAGGGAATCTGCTCTGGAAATGTTCCTCCCCTTTAAGCAGGGAAGGCCCTATAAAGAAAGAGAAGATGCAAATATGAATAGCATCGTGCAGAGATAGTGGGATAACTTCTTTTAAATTACCTTTTGTGATTCGAAGTTTTATTTTGTTTTGTTTTAATAAAATGGAGTAAAAGAATTCAAGCCTTTCCTGAGAAAAAGTAAAGTGGAAAAACCATAACAAAGAAATGCATTGAAGGTAGAAATTCAGTTCTCAGGGATTTTCAGAGGTTTATGCTTAAATCTTTAACACAAGGAGTAAAAGTTCTGGAAAATGCGTTTTCATCCCCTTAGGATGTCCTGCATTTATTACATTAGCAGAGTGTCCTTTTAACTGGCCTTACAGCAACCTTTCTGATGCCAAATTGGCAGAACATCTTCTATCTCAACCTTCTGTTTTGGGGTGAAAAATGATTTTTGAAGCAAGTTTGGCTTGTGTTGTGCAAAGACTTTTCAGAGACCCACAGCTTCCAAGGTATTAAATAACAGCTGACAAAAATGAAAAGTAAAAGATAATAGTAAACAGGGCAATAATAACAGCACTTTAGAATATCTTTCTTCAGGTTATCATAAAGGTCCTGGGGTTAAGAGGATAATTATTTTATTGTTTAGTTATTTATAGTTATAGAAACTAAATATCAAGAGTGATTGTCGGGCTTCCCTGGTGGCGCAGTGGTTGAGAATCTGCCTGCTAAGGCAGGGGACATGGGTTCGAGCCCTGGTCTGGGAAGATTCCACATGCCGCAGAGCAACTAGGCCCGTGAGCCACAACTACTGAGCCTGCGCGTCTGGAGCCTGTGCTCCGCAATAAGAGAGGCCACGATAGTGAGAGGCCCGCGCACCACAATGAAGAGTGGCCCCCGCTTGCCGCAACTAGAGGAAGCCCTCGCACAGAAACGAAGACCCAACACAGCCAAATAAAATAAATAAATAATAATTTTTTTTTTTAAAAAAGAGTGATTGTCAACAAACGGCTTACTATTACTTATGACTTTTTGACCTGGAAGGGCCTGGGATAAGATATGGCCTCCTGACATATCCTTCTGAGGAGCTTAGTTCAGTGCTTCCGACTCAAGGTACCTTAGAGACATCCTGATAAGCTTAGTACTTTTGACTCTGGTGATCTTATAAAAATGGCTCTCACAAGTGGAAAGAGTAGACTTTTAAATTCAGAAATACCTAAATTTCTGCAGTGGCCTCCCAATGATGAATGAGGCAATTTGCCCTAACGCTCTAACATTTTATTGTATCATAAATAATTTCCAAAAACTTAAGGGCAGGTGAGATTCTCCTTGGGAGGGTATGGATTTACATTTATTTTAAGAGTCTGCCCCTAAAGCATTTAATAAATGTTATTGTCTATGTACCAATAATAGTACCCATTAATAGGAAAAACAATGACTTGAGAATCCCAATTGGCTTTTGGAAGTTTATTAATGCATGATTGCTGGACTGGAATAATCTTTTCGTTGTAGTTGTCACTGTTGTGTTTATGGATGTTTGATTTTGTTAAGAATCATGACAAGAGTTGTTTGGAAAGGTAAAAAAATAAAACATTTAATTAAAAAACTTGATCTCTAAAGTTTCAAAATCTCTTCTAACTTTCACAGTTCTGTAATTCTGAAAAGTGAATAATTCAGAAAGACAAAGAAAATGAGCTATAGAGATCTACTACCTGACAAGTTTTCTTTCTCTGTAAATATAGGAATGAATCGATAAACTGAATAAGGCAAAAGAAAAGGCTGATGGAAAAATTATATTCCATCTTAGAAGTTCTTACTTTATCTTCATTAGAAAGAAGAAGGCATCCAACCATCCATTTATTCATTCATCTCTCCATCCATTTTGCCATCCATCCAATATTTTGCTGTATACCACTACTGCCTACTACTAGGTAATGGGACTGCAGACATGAGTAAGACAAGAAGGTTCCTGTCCTCATGGAGTTTATATGCTACCTCATTTTTACCCCACTCTCTCATCAGTACAAAAGGATATGAGTTTTTCATGTTTTTTTTTTTTTAAACTTAAGAACTAATGCCATCACATTAAAAGATGCTGGACATCAACAGTCAACAAGTAAATGCAAACCAAAGCCACAGTGAGAGATACCACTTCACCCTCACTAGGATGGCTATCACCTGATTGATGCCCGCTGTTTATCAGATGGCAGTTTAAGGCTCCGTTCCTCAGGACATCTTACCTACAGCCCAAGACCACATCAGGTTTACATTAAAGCATCTCACAACTCCTCTCATCTTCCTTGATCACACTTTACTCTTATCGCAGTTTGCAATTATATTTACTGATGTGATTACTTAATGTCTTTCTCCTAGCTAGATTGTAAACTCAGTGAGAACAGAGATCCTGCCTCTTTTATCTGCATATGTATCCCCCATGCCTAGCACAGTTCTTGGGAACTACTAGGCACTTGGGAAATGCTTTTGAATGAATTCATGAGTTGGGTTCTTAATGGTCAATAAAGAAAAACAAAATGCAAAAGAACCTCAGTGCTAATATGAGCAAGACTTCATAAATGAACAATTCACATGTCAAATCTGGTTTGAAAAGCAAAAGTACAAAGGAATGAGGAGAATCCATAAATAGCAACTACTGGATACAGTCAGGATTAAAAAGTCAAGTAGTGAGGGCAGACCTTCAATATGGCAGAGGAGTAAGATGTGGAGATCACCTTCCTCCCCACAAATACATCAAAAGTACATCTACATGTGGAACAACTCCTACAGAACACCTACTGAATGCTGGCAGAAGACCTCAGACCTCCCAAAAGGCAAGAAACTCCCCACGTACCTGGGTAGGGCAAAAGAAAAAAGAAAAAACAAAGACAAATGAATAGGGATGGGACCTGCACCAGTGGGAAGGAGCTGTGAAGGAGGAAAAGTTTCCACAAACTAGGAAGCCCCCTCACTGGTGGAGACCGGGGGTGGCGGATGGGGGGAGCTTCAGAGCCACGGAGGAGAGCGCAGCAACAGGGGTGCAGAGGGCAAAGTGGAGAGATTCCCACACAGAGGATCGGTGCCAACCAGCACTCACCAGCCTGAGAGGCTTGTCTGCTTACCGGGTGGGGCTGGGGGCGGGGGCTGGGAGCTGAGGCTCAGGCTTCGGAGGGTAGATCCCAGGGAGAGGACTGGGGTTGGCTGCATGAACACAGCCTGAAGGGGGCTAGTGCGCCACAGCTAGCCAGGAGGGAGTCTGGGAAAAAGTCTGGAGCTGCCTAAGAGTCAAGAGACCATTGTTTCCGAGTGCTCGAGGAGAGGGGATTCAGAGCACTGCCTAAACGAGCTCCAGAGAGAGGCGTGAGCCGTGGCTATCAGCACAGACACTAGAGATGGGCAGGAAATGCTAAGGCTGCTGCTGCAGCCACCAAGAATACTGTGTGCAAGCACAGGTCACTATCTACACCTCCCCTCCCGGGAGGCTGTGCAGCCCGTCACTGCCAGGGTCCCGTGATCCAGGGACAACTTTTCCCAGAGAACACACGGTGCACCTCAGGCTGTTGCAACATCACACTGGCCTCTGCCGCTGCAGGCTCGCCTGCATTCCGTACCCCTCCCTCCCCCTGGCTTGAGTGAGCCAGAGCCCCCTAATCAGCTGCTCCTTTAACCCCCTCCTGTCTGGGTGAAGAACAGACACCAGAGAGCGACCTACATGCAGAGGCAGGGCCAAATCCAAAGCTGAACCCCAGGAGCTGTGTGAGCAAAGAAGAGAAAGGGAAATATCTCCGTGCAGCCTCAGGAGCAGCAGATTAAATCTCCACAATCAACTTGATGTACCCTGCATCTGTGGAATACCTGAATAGACAACGAATCATCCCATAATTGAGGTGGTGGACTTTGGGAGCAACTGTAGACTTGGGGTTTGTTGTATGCGACTGACTAGTTTCTGATTTATATGTTTATCTTAGTTTAGTTTTTAGCACGTGTTATCATTGGTGGATTTGGTTTTTTTTTTACAGTCTCATTGGGCAGGAAGGTTAAGATGCATGGCAAAGCTGTGTGCTTTTTTTTTTTTTTTTTTTTGGTTGCGTTGGGTCTTTGTTTCTCTGCGAGGGCTTTCTCTAGTTGTGGCAAGCAGGGGCCACTCTTCATCGCGGTGCATGGGCCTCTCTTGTTGCGGAACACAGGCTCCAGACGCGCAGGCTCAGTAATTGTGGCTCACGGGCCTAGGTGCTCTGCAGCATGTGGGATCTTCCCAAACCAGGGCTCGAACCCGTGTCCCCTGCATTGGCAGGCAGATTCTCAACCACTGCACCACCAGGGAATCCCTGGTGGATTTGTTTATTGGTTTGGTTGCTCTTTTCTTTTTTTTTAAATTACTTTTTAAATTTTTTATTTTAATAATATTTTTTAAAAGAATTTTATTTTAATATCTTTATTTTATTTTATTTTATTTATTTCTTTTTTTTCTCCCTTTTCTTCTGAGCCATGTGGCTGACAGGGCCTTGGTGCTCCAGCTGGGTGTCAGGCCTGAGCCTCTGGGGTGGGAGAGCCGAGTTGAGGACATTAGACCACCAGAGACCTCCCAGCCCAACATAATATCAACTGGCAAGAGCTCTCCATCTCAACGCTAAGACCCAGCTCCACTCAATGACCAGCAAGCTCCAGTGCTGGACACCCCATGCCAAACAACTAGCAAGACAGGAACACAACCCCAACCATTAGCAGAGAGGCTGCCTAAAATCATAATAAGGTCACAGACACCCCAAAACACACCACCGGATGTGGACCTGCCCACCAGAAAGACAAGAACCACCCTCATCCACCAGAACACAGGCACTACTCCCCCCCACCAGGAAGCCTACAAAACCCACTGAACCAACGTTACCACTGAGGGCAGACACCAAAAACAAGAGGAGCTACGAACGTGCAGCCTGTGAAAAGGAGACCCCAAACACAGTAAGTTAAGCAAAATGAGAAGACAGAGAAACACACAACAGATGAAGGAGCAAGGTAAAAGCCCACCAGACCAAACAAATGAAGAGGAAATAGGCAGTCTACCTGAAAAAGAATTCAGAATAATGGTAGTAAAGATGATCCAAAATCTTGGAAATAGAATGGAGAAAATACAATAAACGTTTAACAAGAACCTAGAAGAACTAAAGAGTAAACAAACAATGATGAACAACACAATAAATGAAATAAAAAATACTCTAGAAGGAATCAATAGCAGAATAACTGAGGCAGAAGAACAGATAAGTGACCTGGAAGGTAAAATAGTGGAAATAACTATCACAGAGCAGAATAAAGAAAAAAGAATGAAAAGAATTGAGGACAGTCTC
Organism: Balaenoptera physalus; assembly: GCF_965194825.1. Taxonomy (NCBI): domain Eukaryota; kingdom Metazoa; phylum Chordata; class Mammalia; order Artiodactyla; family Balaenopteridae; genus Balaenoptera; species Balaenoptera physalus. Next base: position 80,660,251 of record NC_138887.1, on the reverse strand, counting down.
AGAGACCTCTGGGACAACAATAAATGCACCAACATTCCAATTATAGGGGTCCCAGAAGAACAAGAGAAAAATAAAGGCACTGAGAAAATATTGAAAGAGATTATAGTTGAAAACTTCCCTAATATGGGAAAGGAAATAGTCAATCAAGTCCAGGAAGCACAGAGAGTCCCATACAGGATAAATCCAAGGAGAAACACATCAAGACACATGTTAATCAAACTATTAAAAATTAAATACAAAGAAAAAATATTAAAAGCAGCAAGGGAAAAGCAACAAATAACATATAAGGGAATCCCCATAAGGTTAACAGCTGATCTTTCACCAGAAACTGCAAGCCAGAAGGGAGTGGCAGGACATATTTAAAGTGATGAAAGGGAAAAACCTACAACCAAGATTACTCTACCTGGCAAGGATCTCATTCAGATTCGATGGAAAAATTAAAACCTTTATAGACAAGCAAAAGTTAACAGAATTCAGCACCACCAAACCAGCTTTAGAACAAATGCTAAAGGAACTTCTCTAGGCAGGAAACACAAGAGAAGGAAAAGACCTACAATAACAAAGTGAAAACAATTAAGAAAATGGGAATAGGAACATACATATCGATAATTACCTTAAACGTGAATGGATTAAATGCTCCAGCCAAAAGACACAGACTAGCTGAATGGATACCAAAACAAGATCTGTATATACGCTGTCTACAAGAGACCCACTTCAGACCTAGGCCTACATACAGACTGAAAGTGAGGGGATGGAAAAAGTTATTCCATGCAAATGGAAATCAAAAGAAAGCTGGAGTAGCAATACTCATATCAGACAAAATAGACTTTAAAATGAAGACTATTACAAGAGACAAAGAAGGACACTACATAACGATCAAGGGATCAATCCAAGTACAAGATATAACAATTGTAAATATTTATGCACCCAACATAGGAGCACCTCAATACATAAGGCAAATGTTAACAGCCATAAAGGGGGAAATTGACAGTAATGCAATAATAGTAGGGGACTTTAACACCCCACTTTCACCAATGGACAGATCATCCAAAATGAAAATAAATAAGGAAACACAAGCTTGAAATAACACATTATACAAGATGGATTTAATTGATATTTATGGGACATTCCATCCAAAAACAACAGAATACACTTTCTTCTCAAGTGCTCATGGAAGATCATACCTTGGATCACAGATCAAGTCTTAGTAAATTTAAGAAAACTGAAATCGTATCAAGTATCTTTTCCAAACACAATGCTATGAGACTAGATATCAATTACAGGAAAAAAACTGTAAAAAATACAAACACATGGAGGCTAAACAATACACTACTAAATAACCAAGAGATCACTGAAGAAATCAAAAAATACCTAGAAACAAATGACAATGAAAACACGACGGCCCAAAACCTATGGGATGCAGCAAAAGCAGTTCTAAGAGCGAAGTTTATAGCAATACAGCCCTACCTCAAGAAACAAGAAACATCTCAAATAAACAACCTAAGCTTACACCTAAAGCAGTTAGAGAAAGAAGAACAAACAAAACCCAAAGTTAGCAGAAGGAAAGAAATCATAAAGATCAGATCAGAAATAAATGAAAAAGAAATGAAGGAAACAAAAGTAAAGATCAATAAAACTAAAAGCTGGTTCTATGAGAAGATAAACAAAATTGATAAACCATTAGCCAGACTCATCAAGAAAAAGAGGGAAAGGACTCAAATCAATAGAATTAGAAATGAAAAAAGAGAAGTAACAACTGACACTTCAGAAATACAAAGGATCATGAGAGACTACTATAAACAACTATATGCCAATAAAATGGACAACCTGGAAGAAATGGATAAATTCTTAGAAAAGCACAATCTTCTGAGACTGAAACAGGAAGAAATAGAAAATATAAACAGACCAATCACAAGTACTGAAATTGAAACTGTGATTAGAAATCTTCCAACGAGCAAAAGCGCAGGACCAGATAGATTCACAGATGAATTCTATCAAACATTTAGAGAAGAGCTAACACCTATCCTTCTCAAACTCTTCCAAAATATAGCAGAGGGAGGAACACTCCCAAACTCATTCTATGAGGTCACCATCACCCTGATACCAAAACCAGACAAAGATGTCACAAAAAAAAGAAAACAACAGGCCAATATTGCTGATGAACATAGGTGCAAAAATTCTCAGCAAAATACTAGCAAACAGAATCCATCATCACATTAAAAGGATCATACAGCATTAAAAGGATCAAGTGGGGTTTATCCCACGAATGCAAGCACTCTTAAATATATGCAAATCAATCAGTGTGATAAACCATATTCACAAATTGAAGGATAAAAACCATATGAAAATCTCAATAGATGCAGAAAAAGCTTTTGACAAAATTCAACACCCATTTATGATAAAAACTTTCCAGAAAGTAGGCATAGAGGGAACTTACCTCAACATAATATGACAAACCCACAGCCAACTTCATTCTCAATGGGGAAAAACTGAAACCATTTCCACTAAGACCAGGAACACGACAAGGCTGCCCACTCTCACCGCTATAACATAGTTTTGGAAGTTTTAGCCACAGCAATCAGAGACGAAAAGAGAAATAAAAGGAATCCAAATTGGAAAAGAAGAAGTAAAACTGTCACTGTTTGCAGACGACACGATACTATACACAGAGAATCCTAAAGATGCTACCAGAAAACTACTAGAGCTGATCAATGAATTTGGTAAAGTAGCAGGATACAAAATTAATGCACAGAAATCTCTTGCATTCCTATATACTAATGATGAAAAATCTGAAAGAGAAGTTAAGGAAACACTCTCATTTACCATTGCAACAAAAAGAATAAAATACCTAGGAATAAACCTACCTAAGGAGACAAAAGACCTGTATGTACAAAGCTATAAGACACTGATGAAAGAAATTAAAGATGATACCAACAGATGGAGAGATATACCATGTTCTTAGATTGGAAGAATCAACATTGTGAAAATGACTATACTACCCAAAGCAATCTACAGATTAAATGCAATCCCTATCAAACTACCATTGGCATTTTTCACAGAACTAGAACAAAAAATTTCACAATTTGTATGGAAACACAAAAGACCCCAAATAGCCAAAGCAATCTTGAGAAAGAAAAACGGAGCTTGAGGAATCAGACTCCCTGACTTCAGACTATACTACAAAGGTACAGTAATCAAGACAGTATGGTACTGGCACAAAAACAGAAATATAGATCAATGGAACAGGATAGAAAGCTCAGAGATAAACCCATGCACATCTGGTCACCTTATCTTTGATAAAGGAGGCAAGAATATACAATGGAGAAAAGACAGCCTCTTCAATAAGTGGTGCTGGGAAAACTGGACAGCTACATGTAAAAGAATGAAATTAGAATACTCCTTAACACCATACACTCAAAATGGATTAAAATCAAAATGGATTAAAGACCTCTATATAAAGCCACAAACTGTCAAACTCTTAGAGGAAAACATAGGCAGAACACTCTATGACATAAATCACAGCAAGATCTTTTTTGACCCACCTCCTAGAGAAATGGAAATAAAAACAAAAATAAACAAATGGGACCTAATGAAACTTCAAAGCTTTTGCACAGCAAAGGAAACCATAAACAAGACGAAAAGACCACCCTCAGAATGGGAGAAAATATTTGCAAATGAAGCAACTGACAAAGGATTAATCTCCAAAATATACAAGCAGCTCATGCAGCTCAATATCAAAAAAATAAACAACCCAATCCAAAAATGGGCAGAAGGTTTAAATATACATTTCTCCAAAGAAGATATACAGATTGCCAACAAACACATGAAAGGATGCTCAACATCACTATTCATTAGAGAAATGCAAATCAAAACTACAATAAGCTATCACCTCACACCAGTCAGAATGGCCATCATCAAGAAATGTACAAGCAGTAAATCCTGGAGAGGGTGTGGAGAAAAGGGAACCCTCTTGCACTGTTGGTGGGAATGTAAATTGATACAGCCACTATGGAGAACAGTATGGAGGTTCCTTAAAAAACTAAAAATAGAACTACCATATGACCCAGCAATCCCACTACTGGGCATAAACCCAGAGAAAACCATAATTCAAAAAGAGTCATGTACCACAATGTTCATTGCAGCACTATTTACAATAGCCAGGGCATGGAAGCAACCTAAGTGTCCATCAACAGATGAATGGATAAAGAAGATGTGGCACATATATACAATGGAATATTACTCAGCCATAAAAAGAAATGCAATTGAGTTATTTGTAGTGAGGTGGATGGACCTAGAGTTTGTCATACAGAGTGAAGTATGTCAGAAAGAGAAAAACAAATACTGTATGCTAACACATATACATGGAATCCTAAAAAAAAAAAAAAAGGTTCTGAAGAACCTAGGGGCAGGACGGGAATAAAGACACAGACATAGAGGGTGGACTTGAGGACACAGGGAGGGGGAAGGGTAAGCTGGGACGAAGTGAGAGAGTGGCATGGACATATATACACTACCAAATGTAAAATAGATAGCTAGTGGGAAGCAGCCGCATAGCACAGGGAGATCAGCTCGGTGCTTTGTGACCACCTAGAGGGGTGGGATAGGGAGGGTGGGAGGGAGACGCAAGAGGGAGGGGATATGGGGATATATGTATACGTATAGCTGATTCACTTCGTTGTACACCAGCAACTAACACAAGAATGTAAAGCAATTATACTCCAATAAAGATGTAAAAAAAAAAAAAGAACTGTTCATATACGAAAAAAAAGAAAGAATAACAGTAATAAAATGATCATGATTATAACATTTCTGATACCCAAATAGATGATGATGTAGATAAAGATAAGATCATTGTTATTTCGGTATATAACTTCATTGTTCTTTGTACAACTTACTTGGTCTATTAAGCTGCAAATTTGGATATAAATGATGTCAGTGTTGTATGATTATTAATGAGAAATAATGAAAAGGTGAAGAAAGCATATTCAGTGATGCAAGAAAATGGACATTTGGGCATAATAAATAATTTTGTTTTCTAGGGAAAAAAAAAAGTCAAGTAGTGTAGGCCCTTGGCTAGCCGAATGTGCAGCATCACAGTCTGAGACGTAAATCCCTGGGGCTTTGGACCAGGGGGCTGGAGGTGAACTCCCAGAGATCCTGGAAAAACACGTACAGATGTTGCTGCTTGTGGTGTTTATAGGAAGAAGGGGATGAAATACACGGCCACATGAAGACAGTTGCCTAAAAATGGAAACCCACGCTTATTATGCAGGAATCTTCTCCCCTAGATTAAAAACAGAAAGGCAATAAAAATGCCAATTATGTCAATAAATGCTGTCAGTAGGAGAGAACACGCAATGACACTCATTCACAGGTAGAGCTGCACTTAGAAACCATTAGAAGTAGAATCTAGCAGAAAAAGGAAAGAGAGTGACACTGCCCAGACTACATCCCGGCAGCAGGGGAGACATACAGAAGAGGGAACCTACAGGTGAAACCAGATTGTGGTTGGGTAATGATGCCTCTTACCAAGCAGTGTCCTGGGCCACTATGGGAAGTGACTGGTTACCATGATGCCACCATGGTAAATATAGGACACTCAGAACTGAACTTCCTGTTGGAAGCCCCTGAAGTAATATTGTACATGCAAAGCCCTTAGCATATTACCTGGCACATGGTAAGAAGTTAATAAATGTTAATTTTTAAAATTATTACTATAATTAAGCCCATGGTTCGATATTTCATTATACAGCTTACTCCAAAACTGCATGGATAACATTTGTTCTCATGTTCTGAAAGCATTCTAGATAGTTTCAAAAAAAAAATATGCTGACCAAAATAAATTCCAGGTGGATTAAAGATTTAAAATAAAATAAATGAAACCATAAAAGTCTTTGAATAAAATTTATGTATATTTTAATTCAATCTAGGGGCAAGTAAAACCCACATAAGCATAAATGCAAAAGGAAAACTCATAAACCACAAAGAAGAAAACAGATATATTTGATTACTAAAAAAGTAACACTTGCCTATGATCCAAACAACTATAATCAGAATAGCAAAACAAATGACTAAGGGGGAAAACTACAGGGTATTACAAAGGTTAGTATCTTCAATACCAAAAGAACTTCTAAAAATCAATAAGAAAAAGATGAATGCCATTAAAAATGAGAAATCAATTTTTACCTATCATCTTGGAAAGAGTTTTTTTCCTTTGCTTTTGAATTTTCTAGATTTTTATTGTTTGGTTTTAATGAAAATACTCTGTGTTAGCAAGCATGCTTGCTCACATATTGCTAGTTAAAATGTAAAACTGGCTCAGCTTTTCTGGTGGCAGTTTAGAAAAAAATAAATATATACTATATAGCAAACGCCTTAAATTTGCATGCCATTTAACCTAGAAATTATACTTCTGAAAATTTATCCTAAGGAAAAGATGATAAGCACAACTATTTATTTTAGCTGCAAGGTATGTTCATTGCAATGAGACTTAAAATTGTTATAAAAACACCTTAAATGATCCATAGGCAGAATGGCAAAATGAACTTTGTTATATCTATATTTATATAAAGTGAATTAATATTTGTAAAGCTACTAAAACTTTGCCTGACACATAATAAACTCTATATGGTATTTAAGAGATGGAAAGAAAAATAAATAAAACACCTTACAAGCATTTAAAATAATAGCATAAAAGAATATTTACTAGTATATAAGAATGTGAATACTATATTGTTTGGTGGAAAAAAACCAGGTTACAATGGTATATACAATAGGATCTGGCTGTTGTAAAATAAGTGTATATGTTTATACATATACATGTATGCCTGAAAATAATAAAAACCAGTTATCTTGGTGGAGTTATTTTTACTTTTTTTGTTGTCTGTCTTTCCTAATTCTCCTGCAGCACTCATGATCTATATGTAATACATTTTTGAAGCATACTTTGTTTGAATTTTAACTTGCTAAAAAGGAAGAATTTTATAAATCTTAAAAACTTCCCCATGGGGAGAGGGAAGGGTAAGCTGGGACGAAATGAGAGAGTGACATGGACTTATATACACACTACCAAATGTAAACTAGATAGCTAGTGGGAAGCAGCCGCATAGCACAGGGAGATCAGCTGGGTGCTTTGTGACCACCTAGAGGAGTGGGATAGGGAGGGTTGGAGGGAGACGCAAGAGGGAGGAGATATGCGGATATATGTATATGTATAGCTGATTCACTTTGTTATAAAGCAGAAACTAATACACCATTGTAAAGCAATTCTACTCCAATAAAGATGTTAAAAAAAAAAAAACTTCCCCAAGAGTTTAAAGGTAAAATTTATACAAAAGTTTCTATAAATTTATACAAACATTTCTATAAATTCTATTAAAAAATAGTCATATCCATTCTTCAGCAACCATTTAGATAATACAAGATTGTTTCTTTTAGGTTCGTTTCAGAATTGACAGCAATCCCCACAGACCATGATTTTGCCTTAAGTTGTTTTCTCTTCAGAGGGCTGAAAGGGGTCTTAGCCTGTGAGATTCACACAGATTACCGAGGCATTATTTATCATCACCCAATGCCAGCTGAGATCCAAACCAAAGTCTTGGGTCCAGATTTACTCCACCTTATTATTCCCAAATGAGGTTTATTTTCAGCAGACCACTCAACTACCTCCAAATGACTGAAACATTCAGACTTCGGCCAGTCATCAAAGTCTGCCCAACCCAACTGGATCAACAGCGAATTCCATCTGATTGATTGTGCAGACAATCCATATTCATGAAAAGGTAACTGGGGGACAAGTTAAATCTGAACAAAAAGGGTTGATGCAGGGCCATGGGTAAGTAAAACCTTAGTACAGCTCACCAGGACAGAACCTCTACTAATAATCTAGAACCAAAAGATTATGCTCTTGAGTCTCTGATTTCCCATTTGAAATTCTATGAAACAGCAGGAGATCCATAAAAGCTTAAGAAAAAAATAATAAAAAAAGCTGTCTCTTCTCAATAATTTTTCCAAGGAGTTAACAGGACCATGTCACTGAAAACTAATTTAAACATCAATTTTTCTTATGGAAATCCCAGCCTTTACTCTCCCTGCCTTGCTTGCAAAGCAGGTTCAGCCATTAGCCTTAAAAGAAAACCAGTGAACCAGAAGGACTTTTTCCTTTGGAAACATTTTAAGAGCAAGAGCAATCTTTATCTTTCACACAGAGGTTCCTGAGTCCATGTAAGTCTCTCCTATATCTTAACCTAGAGTTTTATGATCATCTCACTACCCTAAGATTAATATTAATCGTTCTACTCCCATATCTTCACACTCTTATTTGATTATTCAATCTGGGTGCGTTTCTCACTTCAAATTATAAATTCTTTAATCAAAAACAATCTGATCTGGATTAGGAAGAATAGCTTTAGAGTTCAAGGTCAACACTTTTAGCTCCCAGAGGAAACTTCCTTCCCAGATGCAGCTCATCCAACTAAACCTTTCCACCCTAGATCTATTTGGCCAGATTCTTCCAAATATCACAGGAACACACAGTATATAAAGTCTGAAAGCACATACAACAATGAGGAAAGTGACAAACATACTACTTCTGTGATTTCCAGACCAGCAGGCCAGCTGTTGTTCTCATAACTACATCCTTTCCTGAACCCTCCAGAGGCTTTGTGATCTGGCACTAACCCTCAATGCTACACTAATCACAAGGAACAGGAAGCAAATGCTAACTTGTGCATCTACTTTCCTTCTCTCCCTGATGCTCCACACCCTCACCCCAAGCAAATACAGATACTGAGGGGGTAGGGGAAGAAGGGCGAGGAAGGAGTGAACTGCATGGAAATTGTTGGAACAAACTGGCCTGGGGTTGGCAATTTGAGGTAATAAGACCTTGGTGCTCATAAAGCCAGGTGTCCTTTGCCCATGAGAAGACCAAAGATGATAAAAATGCAAACTATAGAGCAGAGCCAATGGACAGACACACAGTCAGCAAAGTCCACTGCACATGACAGCCCGTGGAAACCTTGATACATGGTTCAAAATCCGGTCACGGCTTTAAAATCTCATCAGAAGCATGATTTTATTTGAAAGGCTTCTGGGGCAGTGGAGGGTTTTCCTCGCATGGCATTTTCCCTCTCACTGTACAGCGACTGTCGGCAAGATTCTACATAACACTAAAACCCAGAAGGATAAAAAAGCAGTTCCTTCATTTTGCAAGGATGAAAAAGAAGCTTAGAGCAAGTGGAGAGGAACCAACCCACTGGAACTGGTTAAACTCACTCGAGAAAGTCAAATTTTCAAAGAAACCTTTTAAGTGCTGACACACTCAGGATCAATTCGATTAAAGGAAATGAATTTCTAAAACTAGGTTGGCAGCAGGCATCTGGTATGGAGGAAGTTTTAATCTTGAGGCAGAAATCATAACTAGTCCATCTTTGTCCCCCACCAAAGCCTAACTAGCACCCACATATAGTGGGAACTCAGTAACTGCTTACTGAGCTGAAGTCTCTTTACTATCTTATGTATTACGTCAATCAAGAAAACTGAGAAAGAATAACAAATTAATAGGACAGCTGTTGGACAACCTGGAGAACTGAATCAAAGCAGAAGACCACACTCCAATCATGATGGTTAATTTTACATGTCAATTTGACTGGGCCATGGGGCACCCAGATATTTGGTCAAACATTATGTTGGGTGTTTCTGTGAAGGTGTTTTTGGATGATATTAACATAATTGATAGACTGAATAAAGCCCTCCCTAATGTGCGTGGGCCCATCCAATCAGTTGAAGAGCTGAATAGAACAAAAAGGCTGACCCTCCCTTGAGAAAGGAAGAATTCTTCCTGAGTGCCTTCCAACTGTGGACATCGTTTTGTCCTGCCTTTGGACTTGAACTGAAACATCGGCCCTTCCTGGGTCTTGTGAGCCTGCTGGCCTTCAGACTGGAACTACACCATTAGCTCTCCTGAGTCTCCGACTTGCCAACTGACCGTGCAGAATTTGGGACTTGTCAGCTTTCATAATCATGTGAGCCAATTGCTTATAATAAATCTCTTTATATATCCTATTGCTTCTGTTTCTTTGGAGAACCCTGACTGACACAGCAATCTATTTGAAAATCATACGTCAACCTCTCCAATGACTGCCCACTGTCTTGCAAAAAATATTTTAGGCTTAATCTAAGACTAAGGCCATCTGGTAACCCACATTGGGGTGAGAATTAGAACTATTTAATACTCAAGGGAGAGTCTATATTTAGGAACATTCAGAAATCCAAGAAGACTGTCAGTGTCTTTTTCTTGTTCCAACCCAGGAATGGGGCATCAGGTGGAAATGGCTCTAAACTTCATGTGTCCTGTGTAGATACTTAAAAAAAAAAAAATACAGACAGAAACAATGTAGTCAGAAAAGCTCTCTCTCTTTCTCCACTCTCATACTCAAGATCCCCACTAAAGGCTACAGAGAAACCCTAAAGGGAAACTTGAGAACATGGAGTATCTGTCCTTAAGCGCGGGAATCAGTAGCCAACACACACTCTGTATGTTTCTATACGTCACTTGACATAAATGATGCTCTTTAGCATTCTAAGGATCGTGACCAAAAGAAGACAGTGAAAGAAAATTCACATGGAAACTCAGAGCTCTGGTGTGGCCTCAGCTGGCATGCTGATGACTGCGAGAATACGCTGAGTTTATATTCAGGGAACAGTTCAGGACGGTGTCCTGCCCTGGTCCCACATACCTCCTTGGTCAATCCAAGGTTACGACGCAAAACCATTTCTAATAAGCCACACTCATGTCATAACACTGGAAAAGCCAAAAATGTACAACCTCCATGTAGGTCCAATAACCCAGGGATCAGTATATGGAAAAATGGACATTCTTCACTTACCTGTCAAAATCACTGTTAATAAATAGATTTATGGAATAAGCACAAGCCTTTCATTGTTATTTTTAAATCTCTATGAAATCTTGCAGGTCCGGGATCATAATCTGAAAAGGACTTCTGTTTGTTTTGTTCTGTGTTATTCCCTATCACTACATTGGTAAATAAATATATAGCATTTTCTTAAATTACAAACATTTGTTGAGCATTTACGATATCACAGACTTGGTACGAAGAACTCTAAATATATTCTCTCATATAATGGTTACAAAAATCTTATGAGGTAGATATGAGTAGTATATGCACTTAATAGATGAGGAGTTTGAGAACCCAAATGGTTAGAAAATAAGCCCTCGCTTTTAGCCATTATATCAAAACTTAACACTCCAAAGAACCCAAAGTATACAGCCTCATATGTAGAGCACTGAACCTTGTATGTCACAGAGCTTCTACCGGAAAAGGAGCCTGATATGATATAAAATGAAAAGGAGACGCATTGGAAAAACAATCCTAAAACACAGAGAGCTGCCCTAGATTTATTTTTGAAAGACCAGAACACAGAAGAGAGGAGAAAAACACCTGGGCCTGAGTCGGTGTCACATTTCTATTCTACTTCCGAAAAACCTAAATCTAAGTCCAAATTACATAACACGCCAAATAGCTTGCTTAGTCAGTTGCCTCTGTTCCAGTTTAGTCTCTGGAGGATGTCAGCTAGAGCCATGCTCAGAGGTTTGGCAGAAATTATAAAGTCTGAGAGAATTAGCATTCTAATGTCCAGAGGATATAGTGACAAACTAGTTTGAGAATGCTGCACAGTTAATAAAGGGATTCAAATTGGCATGTCCCAATCGAGATTAAGATGCTGCACATTGAGTTGCCACATCAACAGCTTACATATGCTAAAAGCAAAGAATTCTATGAAGAAGACATTCGTTCTAATCATGATGAGTCTCTCCTGCATCAAATCAACTACTGGGAGCCTCCAATACAAGGAACATCATGCTAGGAGATGTGAAATATAAATGTGATATTTTTGATTTTGTCTCAATTTTGTGACACTTATACCCTCTAGATGAGGTGGGAAAGAAGCTGAAGAAAGGATAAACAGCAACAGAGGAGCTAAATGCCGATTAATGACCACAACAAGAAACTAGGTAGTTTGGTTAACAGGCAAATCAATGGATTGGTCAATTCATGTAGGAGTTCAGAAAGAAAGAAAAAATCATGTGTCTTTGGTGGACAGGAAAGATGTATAAAAGCCATGATACTTTAGCTGGATATGGAAAGATGGGTAGTATTTGGAAGGATGGGGAAGAAGATTCCAGGCAAAGGGCCTAAGCAAAGGGCCAGAGGTACAACAGAGCATGACCCATTCAGAGCCTGTCTATCTGGCTGGACCAGAGGGTTTGGAAAATGAAGTGTTTATCTGAAAAGGTGTGCAGGGTAGAGATTGGGGCAAACCTTGGATGCCAAGCTAAAGAGTTTGGACTTTGTCCTTCAAGTAAGGAGACCACTGAAGGTTTTTGATGAGAGGACCAAAAAACTCAAAGCAGCACCTGAATGCAGACAGCGATTTAGAGGAGAAAACAGACTCTAGCAAAGGGGACAGGTTAAGGAGTCTATGGCCATCGTGTAGGCTTGTCGGGATGAGAGACTCAGACTACATCTGTGAGTGAGAAAGGCAGAGAGAGAAGGAAAGCAATGCTGGCCAAGCCCTGTCCACATGCAAGGACGGTGCCTAGATGCTGGACATTCGTGTCTGCCTGGGTTCTAACAGCCACCCTGAGTGCAGCTCTTATTCATCCCATTTGACAAAGCGGGAAAGCTTGGGGGCAGTTACCCAATCATAGCACCAGTAAATGGACAGAAGTGATATGGAGAGAATTTCTTAGACAGGATAACTCACTAGAGTTGGTAACTGGCTGAAGAGGGTGTGAAAGACAGGACAGAGTCAATTATACCTAATTATGCCTGCAAGGTTAAGCAGAAAAAGCTAAAGTTCTTTCCTAATAAAGATATGAAGCAACAAAGGCCCATAGGAAATGCAGGGTCCCCTTTCAAGGGTAGCTGTTTTCCCTGCAAGTGTGTAGAGTGTGCCCCCAGTAGAGCTGCACAGAGGATCACATTCTGTTTATTTAGACCCAGGCTTGAAATGAGCCCCTACTTGGCATAAGCTGTGCACACGTAGTCTTGAGGCACCTTGAGGTCTACATGGGTATTATATTGATAACAATCAACAATACCATCTGGAAGATAGATCTTGGGAGCTGGGACACTGCAGGTCTGAATATCAATCCACTGCTTACTTACCTCTCATAGACTGACCACCTTGGGAAAAAGGGTCTGCTATCTGATTGCTCCACTCCCTAATCCGTCAAAGGACAGCAATGAGAATTGTCTCAATGCTCCTTCGGCTCAGGGGCAATGTCAGCTTGAATGAAATAGTGTCACCAGTTCACGTGGAGAACAGTCCATCCACTCATTTCAAGGCAAATGGACCCTTTGGAAAGGACACGGCCACCTTTCTTATACAGGACTGTGAAGTAAATATGCACTTTGTACATTAAATTGTCTCATAGGCTGTAAGTCAAAAAGGGACTAACTTTATCCTCACTGAGGAATCCACATATCAAAAATGATTTCATCTTCCACTGGAATAATAACTTGACTCATGAGTCAGAGATCAAACTGTTCTCATCACTGGTGAGTCCAGACATCACTGATTGGCTCTCTATGGTGAACTTGGTTTCTAAGCATAAATATGATTGACTTTGACAGGTCCTCAGGTGCTTTTAGTTTTCGTCCAATGTCATCTACAGGAAAGGACAAAACCCAAATTGAACCTGTCTTCTTGGCCCTCTCTTCAGAAAGTCCGGATCAGGACAAGAAGGCATGTATTATTCCAGCGGCACGCTCACAGTCTGTTGCCAGCCTCTGCAGATGGACGGGAATGTGTTCAGAATTCACACAACATGATGGCCCTGAGAGCGCAACTGTGCACAACACGCCCAAATTGTAATTTGTCTGTGAAATGACAGTCACAAAGGGCAAGCAGTTAGGAGCCTCATGACTCTACCTAACATGCTCGTAAAGAGCCAAGAACGTGTAGACATGGAGGCATGCTGCATCACTAGCCTCCCTCCTCCTCTGAGAAGACCATGGACCTCTCACACAAAGTACACATTCCTAAGCAGGAGGCAATTCCTAATTAGGATAAATCCAGAATACAGATTGTTAAACAAAAGAAAGCAAATAAAGCTACACGTATTCGGTCAGGGACATCTCTGGGAATCCCACAGACCTGAAAACATGTGTAAGTCAGCCCTCTCCATTCCTCCTTTCTAAGCTGAAATGTGTTTCTGAACATGCCTTACACGGATTTGTCAGGTTGGGAGATCCATGACGGTGACATCTCACGTCCCTTCTCCCACCCAGGCAGCGGGCCAACAGAGGGAAGACAAGTTTGCCACGGGAGGCCAAGAGGCCATGCCTACGAGCAGAGTGTCTGAGCTCATTGCTGGCCTTCGCAACCACCACTACACACTCATATTTCAACTCAAGAGGTGGACTGTTTGCTTAGATTGAATCGCTTCTCTTCCTCCCAGGTGGTTCTAGAAATTTCTAGAAAAAAAAGATAAAGTGATCCTGATCTCAGGAAAGTGTAATCCAGGTGTCCACAGGAAAAAAAAAAGAGAGAGATTATATAAAAATAGCAAAAACAAAAACAAAAAACAAAACAGAAAACATAGGAAACTGCTTGACAAGTTTCAGGATTGAAACGTCCCACAATCACCGTCACTCAGCCGGAGCTAAGATTCAGTTCAGTACAACTCGCTGTGCATTTCTTGAGCATTTCTCTGATTCCCTCTGGCATATGCTGGGATGTGTGGGGAAGGGACATAAACGTGAATGACAAATGGCCTCTTCCTTCAAGAGCTTCTATTTCTTGAGGGAAGCTATCTATATAGAAAGAGGAGTAATGGTAATATATCCAAGGCCAAATGGAATTAGGGCATAAAAGGGAACAACCAAAGTACGAGAGACAAAGAGAAAGATGGGGGGGAACAACCCATTTTCACTGGAGAAAGCCTGTCAGAACAAAACAGTCCTTAAACTGAGCTGGAACAGAGAGAAGCAGGAAGGGACAGTCCCAGCAAATGACACCAAACATAAACAAGGCACATTTGGGGGAAAGTACCAAGTGCACTCAGGGATTGCTGAATTGGCTGGAGTAAAATGTAGGTAAAAATGAGCAAATCTCGAAAAAACATAAAGTATTGCCAGATGGAGTCTTGACAGACCCAGTCAGGAGTGTGAACTTGATTGAATAAATGACAGTCACTAAACACTTCTGGGCAGTGGAGGGACGTGCTAGGTGTCACCGCTGGTCCCAGCACCACAGCCATCAGGCTGAGGTTAGAGGCCCCTGGACCAGCTTGCCCTCGAGACTGTCTGGTGCTCTGCATATGTATTTATTGCTGGAGTTACCTCATGATTCACTCTCTTGAAGGTCCCAAGAGGTGATCCCTTCCCAGCAGCCCTGCAGGCCTGTGAACATGTTACCCTGCTACTACACCTGTATTTTAATCAGACCTCCTTTTTCATTTCTTCCTTTTCTTGGAGGGGAAGTTATTTCAAAAATCAATGTGCTTCCAAAATGCTTTCCCAAGTAAAATTCAATAGCAATCCCTTTCCCCCTCTGCCTCAAGGAGGAATAAGAGAAATACCTGAACTTCAAGTTTATAGGATATGAGGGGAATCGCTCAGACTTTAATTCTGGAAGAAAACAATTTTACGTTAGACTTAACTAGAAAAAAACTCAGACTGAGAATCAAGAGGCACTGATCAGAAGACAGAGGGTAATGTATCCCCTCCTCTGTAGAATACCGAGTTTCAAAACACATGGTTACGGGAAACATTTAGGGTAGGGAGCAAAAATGCCAGGTCCACTTAGAGCCCCACGCTGGATTTTCAGTAGTTGGAATTTAACCGAATTTAAGGGCACAGTTCATCCTCTTATATCCATGCTTATTCTAGCACATTTCAAAGCCCTGTTCCCAGATGTGCTGTGCACGTCTCAGGGAGGTTTGTCTTCTTCCTCCCAGTAAAACCCAAGGCCCTTCCCTCAGCCTGCAAAGCCCTGTGTTTCTCCATCTCCTCTCCGTCCGTCTTCCCCTCTTTCCTTCTGCCCCAGATACAGTGACCTTTCGTTATTTCTCAAGCTGCCCATGTTCTTTGCATTTTTTTCTAATTTGAGCGGACCTCACTCCCTCTCTTCCTTCAGGTCTCAGCTCAAATCATACCTTATCCAAAGGGCCTTCTTCCCTGACTATGTTATGTGAACAGACCCCCAGAGCCCAGCATCGTTCTCTATCTCCTTCCCTGCTGTCTTTCTTTGCAGCACATGAAATCGCATCATATATAATATGTGTATTTACTTATTCTTATCGTCCTCACCACCCCTCCAGGTCAGGACAGTAAAAACTTTGTCTTGATCACAGCTGCATCCCCTGAGCCTAAGAAAGTACCTGGTAGAGAGGTTCTTCCCACATACTGGTGGGAGCTGTGATTACAGAGGGGCACAGCAAGTACTCTAGCGATGGAAGAAATGAAAATATCCATTCTCCCCTCTTCAGGTAAAAGAGTACCTAAAATTATGTTGGGAGATCACCTCTTTCCCACTCTGTCTCTGTGATGTGGCCTTGATTGGTCTGAAACAGTGGTTCTAAAAGTTGGTCCTCAGACCAGCAGCATCAGTACCGCCTGGGAACTTACTAGAAATTCTCAGATCCCACCTCAGACCTGCTGCATCAGAAACCTTGCGTATGGGGCCAGTGATCTGTGTTTTGACAGGTCCTCCAGGTGAGCCATGCCTGCAGAAGTTTGAGAAGCACTTCTGTAAAGGAACCAACTCATTTTATTTTCCCGGTTACAGTGATTGACTTAGAGACGGGCCAGTCAGAATCGAGGAGGTGCATGAGACTTGCTTGGGTTTTGGAGACAAAAGACTCACCTCTGCCTGCATGATTTGGCTGAAGACTTTGGAGAGGAGAGGCCTGTGTTTCAACACAGAAGAACTGTGTCAGGAACTGGAGAGAGCACAAACCCTGGGGGCCTCATTTAAGCCTTGGATCAAGCCACGAATGAAGTGAAAGCTGCCCCCAGCTTTTCAGCTACATGAGTCAAACAATACTCATTTTTACAAATTAAACATGTTACTATTTAAACTAGCTTAATTGGGGTTTTCTTTATATGCAACTGAAAAAAAAAAATCTAATGAATGCCAGGTGAGCAAAAGCACATGTTACAGCTAAACTTAGGAAACAGAGAATCCATCAAAGTGCAAAGAGAAGTTACATCACCACATTAGTACATGGGTTCTTGTACTCTCCCGGAGTGGGGATTCTCTTACCCACAAGGGGTGCCCTATGCCTGAGACTCGTGTGGGAAGGGCCTCTTACCCAATGCTGTGGACGATGCTCAAATCAAGGAAAAGGACAGAATATGGAACAAAATAGGTGATTAGATGGCCCAGTAAGGCAGGGAATCAATCACCATTATCAGGAAACGCAGGACAGAGTCTGGGAATCAGAGAACAGGGAGGAACGGGTCCTCAGGGAGTGAAAGATGTCGCTAAATAGGCCAAATGCCTGAGCAGACCTGGTGCCTGGGGCTGCCCTTCAACAGCGTCTTATGGCCCAACACCTGTCAAGGCCCTTTAAAGGCCAAGAAGGAAGCAAATACAAACAACCTTGCAACTCATACATATGAGCTATTTCACTGATTACTGGACAAATGTCTTGCTCTATCTCTGCCTCATCAGTCACTTCAAAAATTTCTGTTAAGAGACTTTCCATCTGACGTAAATAATGAAGAACAATGCCAGTGACTATCAGGTGACCAGCCCATGAAAAGGTGAAAATGCCTTTTGCAGAAGTGTGATGGTGTGCCCTCAGCCCCCTGTGAGTACCTACATCTGTTACACACTGGAGTCAAATTACAACTGTCCCACAGCACAGCTACCTGAACTCCTTTTTTTGAAAAAAAAAACTCTATACATATGTATATGTGTATATATATACACATACACGTCAGTGTGCTATCAAGCTTTAAATGGAAGCATTTGGACAAGACTATTCAACAGCATGGACCAGGCCAGAGTGGAAATGGCGAAGATCAAACCAGCAGTGCTCAAACTTTTGTGTACACAAATCCCATGGGCACCTTGTCAAACCTGCATGTTCTGATTTCAGAAGGGCGAGGGTGGGGCCTGAGGTCCTGCATTTCTAACAAGCTCCTAATGCTGCTGGCCCAAGGATGGTGCTTTGAACAGCAAGAGTCTGAATTCACGCTGGTGTAGTGACACATGTATGTCATACAATGTGCGCTGGGGCATTTGGACACAGCTGGGCATGTGTGCCTGTGCGTGTGCACAAACGTGTGTAGCAGGTGTGTCTTCATCATCCTAGATGTATTCTGAAAAAGAACACGGTCCTGACTCCGAGCATACCAGAGCAAGCCAAATAAACCACTACTTCAGATATGAGACTCAGTAGTATGGTATCCCTTGAGGATGAAGAAAAACCCACTCTAAAGCTCTGTGAGAGAGACGGATCTTCAGGGGAAATATGATTTGACCCATAACATGAATGAATCGCTGACAGGTGAGATCCTGTGTAATGGACTTCACTACGTTGAGAGTATAACACAGGAAGGACACAGAGCTCCTTGGGACAGACACACGGGGAGCTCAGGAGGCTGGCTGCATCAGCATTTCAGAGGTGCATGAATGCAGCACAATGCCCCCTGGCTGGGGCCCTCTCCTCCTGTCTCTCAGCGTGGTTCACTGCTCTCCATCCTTTTGATCTCAGCTCAAAGATCACTTCCTCAGGGGAGGTCCTTCTCCAATCCATCTGCCTCCCCCTTCCCCTATAAGCAAACCTATGGGGTCTGACCCGCCAATGAAATGATCTTATACACTGAAGTTTTCCTTCAAGTACAGACATCATAGCATGTTTATTTGTAAGGATACTTGTTTACTGTCTTCCTTATTCACTAGACCATGAACTCCACGAAGACAGGAGCCATGTCTATTTCATTCACCACTGTAATCCTAACACACAGCACAGTGCCTGACATTTAACAAGGCTCAAAAAATATTTATTGAAGAGTTGAAGGTAGAGAGGGAGGGAGGAAGGAGGCAGGATTTCTTAACCGAGGGTCCACTGATCCCTAGGTGAATTCCCTGTTGTATGTGCAAGCGTGCATGCATTTTTCTGGAAAAGAGACCCTTAGCTTTCATCAGAACCTGAAAAAGGATTGTGATCTCCCAAAAATCAAGAATCACTGAGTTGGGCTTCCCTGGTGGCACAGTGGTTGAGAACCTGCCTGCCGATGCAGGGGATGCGGGTTCGAGCCCTGGTCTGGGAGGATCCCACATGCCACGGAGCAACTAGGCCCGTGAGCCACAGCTACTGAGCCTGCGCGTCTGGAGCCTGTGCTCCGCAACAAGAGAGGCCACGACAGTGAGAGGCCCGCGCACCGCGATGAAGAGGGGCCCCCGCTTGCCGCAACTAGAGGAAGCCCTCGCACAGAAACGAAGACCCAACACAGCCAAGAATGAATAAATAAATAAATAATAATTAAAAAAAAAAAAGAATCACTGAGTTACTAGTATCACATCAATCGAAACATCTCAAGCAAGATGTGAAATAAGAATGTTTCTTTCTTTAGAAACTGTTTCTAAACAGTCATTAAAAGCAAAAAGAAGGAAAAGAAGATGAAAAACAAGGAAATACTTTATAGGCACACTGCATTAGAATCTAGGATCTCAGTTCCATAATGAACTCAGCCTTTCACAGAAGAGTCAGGCACTCTTGTCTCTAGAATTATTACTGTGGACCAGAAAAAATTTTGAGTAGAAAATGGCCACTATTTTGAAATTCAAATATTTCTCTTTAAAAGACCAGTAGGATGAAACTGCTCTATTTAAAATTCAGCCAGCATAATACTTCCAAAACCCGAACAGACAATTTTGCTCAAGAGAAAAGAAAATCTTTTAAAAGAAAAAAAAAAAATCCTTCAAAATGAAAAAAAAATGTAGTATATGAAACATTCGCAAAAACTGAGTGCTAGCTCAGTTCAGAAAATGGAGACAAGGACTTCCCTGGTGGCTCAGTGGTTAAGAATCCACCTGCCAATGCAGGGGATGCGGGTTCGAGCCCTGGGCCGGGAAGATCCCACGTGTCACAGAGCAACAAAGCCCGTGTGCCACAACTACTGAGCCTGTGCTCTAGAGCCCGTGCACCACAACTACTGAGCCCGTGAGCCACAACCACTGAAGCCCACATGCCCTAGGGCCTGCATGCCACAACTACTGAGGCTGCGTGCTGCAACTACTGACGCCAGCGCCTAGAGCCCGTGCTCCACAACAAGAGAAGCCACCACAATGAGAAGCCTGTGCACTGCAATGAAGAGTAGCCCCCTCTCACCACAACCAGAGAAAGCCCGCACGCAGCAACGAAGACCCAACGCAGCCAGAAAATAAAATAAAATAATAATAAAAATTAAATAAAAAAAAAAAAAGAAAATGGAGACAATTTGGGGTTAGGAATGGGTTAGGAGGAGGAGCTATTACCAGATTATGGTGGTAATGGTCAAAAATACAATCTCTGGGTCAAAGAGATTTGGTCTCAAGTCCTGGCTCTGCTTCCTTCTTGCCTGGTGACCTTGGATGATATTCTTACCTCCTTTAAGCTCGTGTTCCTCATGCACACAAATGCGACACTATATGCAGGGAAAGGTCACTTGGCACACAGCACGCAAACATGTAAGCTGTCACTCCTCCTCTTCTCATGGCATTGCCCATTATTACTATCACTGTAAAATATTATTAGGCTTCCCTGAGTTTCAGGCACATAATGAGTGTCAATCAATGCTGTTAACATGGTTGTCATTACCTCCTATTACTGAAGCCCATGTACTTATTTCCTTAGTAATGCAGGCAGGCCTCTGCTTTCAGTCAACCTCTGAATCCAAATCTTTTCTTCCCCTCAAGTAAATACCAACCTCAGCTTTCCTGCAGTCCTTATTTGCTATTCAGTCAATAAATCCTAACAGTGGCCACAAAACTACAGGTCAGTATCTGCTTAATATCTTTCCTCCCTGGCTTTGATCGCAAAGACAAAATGAAGATTCCAATTTCCTGGTTTCCTTTTCATATGGAAAAGCTTTCAGGGTTTCTGAAAGGTCTTCTGGCCCATATTCTTTGAGGAGCTCAAATGCATCCTACCTTCGTGCTCACACATGGGCCATTTGCTTGGGATACAATGAAGAAACCAGCTCACCCTCTCATCTGTTTAAACTCCCAACACTAGGTAAGACAGTAAAGATCACAGAGAACAGCTCTTTCATGTTAAAAGAATTATTAATTCCAGCATCGTCACCAGATTTCCTTGTAAAGCATTTATTTCTCTACTCTCTGTGCCCGCTGACCAGGTTCTTTAAAAGCCTGAAGCCAGCAGAAAGGAAGCAGACTTTTACAGATACATCCTGTTGGCCATTCTGGGCTCACAAGCCTGGCCCCCAGCTCCGGGCCTGTCTGTCCTGCGTGCTGGGGGAGGGAGGGGAAGATTTGGGCAGCTCTGCCTCTGCACAGAACACCGGCTCCAGGCCGGTTCATCAACAGAGCTGCACCGTGTCCAGCTTTCTCTTCAGGGAGGGCACTTGCTGGGCCCCGGGTCATTCATCTCAAAGTGACCGCGGCGGTTCCCAGCTCACTGTGAAAAGTATTTCAGTGGCCAGGAGAACTCCGACTCTGGATTCTAATTCTGGCTCACAAACGGCCCAGTCAGACAAGTTCAACACTTCTGCTGGGCCTGGCCTTACGAATAAGGAAGCAGTAAGACCAGGGCTTTTTTTGCTTATAAAACAAGACATTAAAAGGTTTACTTTAGTGCCTACTTTCTTTTTTTTTTCCATTTTTTAAATTGAAGTATAGTTGATGCACAATCTTATTTAAGTTACAGGTGCACTGTGTAGTGATTCACAGTTTTTAAAGGTTATACTCCACTTATGGTTATTATAAAGTACTGGCTATATTCCCTGTGTTGTACAATATATCCTTGTAGCTTATTTTAGTCCTAATAGTTTGTATCTCTTAATCCCCTATATTGCCCCTCCCCCCTTCCCTCTTCCCACTGGTAACCACTAGTTTGTTCTCTATATCTGTGAGTTTGTTTCTTTTTTGTTATATTCACCAGTTTGTTGTATTTTTTTAGATTCCACATATAAGTGATATCATATAGTATTTGTCTTTCTCTGTCTGGCTTATTTCACTTAGCATAATACCCTCCAAGTCCATCCATGTAGCTGCAAATGGCAAAATTTCATTCTTTTTTATAGCTGAGCAGTATTCCATTTGGTGCCTGTACTTTAAACAACACACCAAGAAAATGCCACTGAGCTCCAATGACCACTTTAGGTGGGCGTGTGCTTAGCTCCTAACCCCTTACCCACGGACCCACTCTGTGTTCTCATCTCTAATGTTTGGAGGTTGACTGTACAGGACAAAGAAAGATAAGCCCCGTCAGCCATAAAAAGGTCTTGGAGTAGACCAAGTCTCAGAGAACTGCATCCCCCTGGGGACCCACAAACAGCTGGAAGCAGTTCTTCTTCTAATTCCTCCACCTCGTGCTGAGGTTCTCCAGGTGTGGCCCCCGAGCCCCAGGATCCCTTGGGAACTTGTTAAAAATGCACATTCTCAGCCCCTGCCCTAGACCCACTGAATCAGCTCTCTAAATGATTCTGATTCCTGCTAAAGTTTGAGAACCACGACCTAAGGCACAGAATACGTGGTAGGTGTATAGAAACTAAGAAATAAACGAATGAGGAATAAATGAAAAGTCTTCAGCTTTACTGAACCAATGCCCAGTAATGACCTGCTCCCAGGTAATGGTTGAAAGACACTACAGTGCGCCCCTTTCGTGTCTGATGGATGCTGGGGCATAAATTCTAATGATCTGGCTGTGGCCTTTGCCTCCTGACCTATCTTCCACACCCCCCTAGTTTATGACACTGCCCCATGCAACATCTATCTGTTAGCTGCCTGTGCCAGGCTCTTGCTGGCTTCCACGGCTTTGAACATGCAGTCTTCCGTGGCTGGAATCTTTCCCTTTGTTCTCTTCCCCAAACCCCTAATCCTTTTTGTGCAGCTAAACCCTACATATGCTTCTGGTTTCAGCTTAGGAAGTCACCGTCTCCAGGAAGCCACCCCCCTGGCAGGTTTCCATAGCATCCTGTACATCCTCTATCAAAACTGCATCCCTCCCTATCTACACTCCTGTTTACTTGTCTTTCTCACCCACTAGCCTACACTGCACGCTCTGTGAGCCAGAGGACTTGTTTATCTTAACCACTGCCATACCTCCAGCACCTTGAACAGCGCCTGATTCATTAATCAATGAATCCTGACTATAAAATAACCTGTGTGTGTGTTTTTTTACAATAGGTAATATATACCTGTTTTAATTTATTATTGATTGATTTCATTGATTCCTAGACATGAATAATTGACTATTAGCCTAGAAAAAGAGACTCAGGGATATAAAAAAATAGTAATTCAGCACCTTCTTCCTTAACAAAAAAACTGCCCCTACATCCAGTCTTTTTTTTTTAAACATGTACACACTTCTGAATACTTGGTCTGTAGTTGAAACACCGGCCCCTGTGAAAGCCTGTGTGTACAAGCCTACTGCTCCTTTTCCTTGCTAGGTCAGAAGAAAATTGACATTGACTATAAGATTTCCATGTGTAGGAGGATCCAGGATCACAAAGGCCTCCCTCCTATTTCATATTTGCACACTCTCCATCAATTTTAATTTTTTCCAGCTTGATTGAGAGATAGTCAAAGAGTCCAGGATGGCACAGTCCAGCACAGTACAACCCTGAGCTCCCAGCACAGCACAGGGGCCAGCGAGCCACCTCTGAGAAGCCCATGATGCTGCCAGGATGCCAGCGGATTTCACAAGACGCGGCTCCTGTCCCTGTTGCCTCACTGAGTCACAGGGCTGTACTCACAGCACATCAAAGAGTCAACCAATCTGTCTGTGGCCTGACGGAAGCCAGCCCACACACGGCCATCTCTGAGGACACCCATCCCCAGGTTTTCTCGGTTCTGAGGCATTCTGGCACCCAACTGCATACCTTAATTTTCTATAGAACAACCTGAAACCACGGGGCTCAAGGCGGAAATGCCACTAGACCACACTGGTGATGTGGCCAAGGGAAGCAGATTCCTCGGTGTTTCCACCTGGGCGTTACAAGGGAAACCTCATTCAGCCTCACGACCAATCTGTTGGTGATGATATCATCTCTATTTCACACAAAAAACACAAGTTCGGAGGTGTTAGATCCTTTACCCCTGGCCACTGTCACTTATTCCTCAACTTGTTCCAGAAAGGATTTACACCAGCTTACAACGCTACATGCAGAATGAAATAAAATGAAACTTAGTGAATGAGGAAAACAGGAAAGGCTTAACAATAAATTTAAACAATAAACACAACGCAGTTATTAGCTCCGTTTCTATGGATCAGGAGTCCAGGCATGGCCTCTGCTGAGGGTCTCACAAGACTGCACTCAAGGTATTGACTGGGGCCACGATCTCAGCTGAACCTTGACAGGGGGAGAATTTTGCTTCCAAGCTCATGCAGTTATTGGTAGCGTACCCATCACTTTCTAAAGGCACCGGTACTGGCAGCCTCCTCTCTGGTCTGCAAACAGGCCACACCCTTCCCAGCACAGAGGCCTGCCCTTCCCCCGCCCAAGACAGACCTCCCCACGCCCGTCCTTCCCACACACGGTGGGCTCCACTCAAAGGAGCGCCCCTCAGGAAGGCTCTTCCTGTCTGCCTCATTCCAAGTGGGCCGCCCCCAGCCCACCCTGTCAAATCACACTATTCCCCCCATTCCTCTTCTCACACTGGCAACGACCTCGTTTCTTATTTATCGCTGTCTGTCCACACTAGACTGTGAGCTGTCTGCAGGAAGAACTTTTGCCTCTCTTGCCCAGTCCCAAATCGCCACACCTACAGCAGTACCTGGCACACAGCAGGTGCACACTCAAAAGCTGTAAAAGGAGTGAATTAAGTAATTAATGAAACCCTCCTCCAAAAGCTCATGGCAAAAGCAGGATATTTAAAAACCTGAGCGGACAGTGACGGACTCTGAGAGCAGCCCTAGCAGCTCCTGCCAAGTTCTCTGACAAAGACGCGAGACCAAGTGTCCTGTCAGGCTGGCTGCTCAGGCACCACGGGGGGCCTGGAATGAGTCCCCTCGCCTCCCAGTGTCCCAGTTAGCTCAACAATGACACGAGGAAAACATTCCTCACGTCAGCCACCACCCCTGCCACTCTCATGGATAGAAAGGGCTTTACACCCATCGATGACGAAAATATAATACAGCTGCACCAGACAGTCTCCTGCTTACCAAGGAGTAATCAAAGTCCCCTAAGCAGCCAAGAGAGACGCTACAAAATAATTTGTGTTTTACCTGCTACAGTGACACTCATTCAAATCTGTGTTCAAAAGCCCCATCTAATTACAATCCAGAATATAATTTTCTGAGGAGAAACACTGCAGGATTCCAGGAAGTTTATGCCGAAAATAAACTCAAAGCTAAAGTTAAAATCAAACTGAAATTACATTTAACCTTGAGCCAGGCAGGCTGTGTAGTAAAGAATTAACCTGGCCCAAAGAGAGTCTGGCCGTGGCCTGTAGCTCCTGGGGAGTGATCTCTAGGCCCCTGGAATGCACTGCTTGACAGGAGTGTCCTTTTTTGCCTGGGTGCTTTGGCCAGGAGACACTCTAACAGTGTGCTTTACGATGGGGGCTTTGGGCCATCTGATAACAGTTCCAACCTCCAGAGGAGCTGGAGACTAAAGGCATTAGCATGACCTCTGGGAGGGGCTACAGAAGGTCAGCCATGCAGGCAGCAGGCAGCAGGTGATCGAGTCCCAGTAAAAACTCTGGACACCAAAAGCTCAGGTGAACTTCCTTGAGGGGAAATACCCCATGAACAGTGTCACACATTGTGACCAAGAAGAGTCGGTGCCAGTCCATGACCCCATGGGACAGGATGGTGGAAGAGGCCAATGCAGAAATATCTATAGATCAAAATACCACACAAAAAAGATGGCAAGGCCAAACACTAGCCATCTATAGACAGAAGGTATAGAAGAGGATCCAGGAGGTCCAAGTGGCTTACAAGAGAATTGTTAGTAGGCAGAGGTGGATTCTGAGATTCAGAGGACTGCCCCTGGCAGTCACAGTAGTAGACTCATGCACAAGAAGAGGTGATAGCTCCTGCAGCATCAAAGGTGACTAGTCTATTCCCTGAAAGGACAGAAATGTGTGCACATTCTGACTGTAAGTGCATAACGAGTGTGGGGATAAAGATCTAAGATGGACTTGGCATTGGGGGTAGAAGTCACAAGGAGATCAGAGAGGATGAAGATGACAGAAAGGCTAAGAAGGGAGCTAAGAAACCTCTCCCCAAAGCAGACCTTCCAGGGGGGATGCTGGGTGAAATACAAAAGGGTAGAAAAGACATTTCCCATTCCCGAGTGAACCTAAAATCCAATGCGGGCGAGAGAGAACAGCAGTGCAATATAGTATAGGCACTAAATAAGGATAAACACACTCAGCATCTCTAAGAAACCAAAGAAAAAACATTTACAGAGGCCTGGGATGAAACTTGAGCTGTGCCTTCAGCTTAAATCAATGAAGAAAATGAAGGCATCTCAGGCAGAGGAAAGACATGGACCCAGAGGCAGGAATGTGCATTGTATATTTAGATACAGTGAAGGAGTAGCCTAGGGCACAAGTAAAAAAAAAAAAAAAAAAGAGAGAGAGAGAGAGAGCTACTGAGTAGGGAAAACATTTTGAACTTTAAGGTTGGATTTGTAAGTGCTGAAGTCTGATCGGTGGTACAACTGAGGTGTCTACTGCCACCTGGTGTCACCTTTATTACATATTCAGAGTGGCTGCTCATCCTGAAAGCTAAGTTAGCCAAAGGAAAAATAAAAAGGCAGGTTTAGAACATCACACTTTAAAATGAACATCTCATTTGATTTAGGACCCTAGTTCTAATGGCAATTTGAGGCAAATCATTAAAAGCTGTAAACAGAAATGTTCCAAGCACGTTCTCCTTTGAAGCAAGGGAAGATTGGCTTGATTTTAATTATAGAACAGCAGTTAGCTTTATATGATTTTCTCCTACAAACAGACACACACACACATAAAGTCTGTATCCTTGCCTGCATCTCTCCTCTTGCTTTATAATAAATGATGAGTTTCCTTTATAGGAAAACACAAAGTGGGTCATCCACAAAGGCTGTGATCTTCCCTTGGAAGGAAGCCACTGGCAGCCCCCAGGCGCCAGCATCTCCGACACCGTTGTGCTGTC
The DNA here is from genome assembly GCF_965194825.1 of Balaenoptera physalus. Taxonomy (NCBI): domain Eukaryota; kingdom Metazoa; phylum Chordata; class Mammalia; order Artiodactyla; family Balaenopteridae; genus Balaenoptera; species Balaenoptera physalus. Next base: position 80,632,908 of record NC_138887.1, on the reverse strand, counting down.
GGAGTTCCAGCGTTCTCCTGCACAACCTCCCACCACCTACCTCCCAGGACCTCAGCGGGAAGGACACATCTGTGAATCCCCTGGCCTTCCTTCAATTCCTTACAGCTGTAAAAAACACTGCATGGAAAGAAAAGAACATTTCCTAGACTGGGAATCCCCAGACACTTACCCAAACCGAACAAGTGAAGAGAGTTTTTGCTCCGGTGAATTATACCGCATGAAGGGGAGTGGGGAGAGGAAAACAGTCCTGAGACGACGGTGGTCTGTAAAGGCCTGGGATTTGCTGCAGTTCACATTAATTTTCCTGGCTTCTCTGAAATGCGGGCCTGCCCTGACTGGAGAGGCCCGTTTTGCTAGCAGGTTACACTCACTTGCAACTACTTCACCCAAGATTCAGGTCTGAGTTTGCTAGTGTTTCTTACACCAGCCCAAGGTTTAGGTGGTCTTCTCTCTCCCCAGCGTGACCCACATAGCTCAGCCCATCTCCTGGCTTCCTTGTGCCCCCGGGGGCTGCCAAGACTGGTCTCGTCAGCCTGCCCGAATTCAAGGTGGGAAGTGGATTCGATACTGGCTGCTGAGGACCGCCAGGGAGGCTATGGGGTGGGGGGCTGCTTATTCCTCCTGGATTTCCCGGTTGGCAGCCAAGACACAGATGGAGAAGGCAGCGTGAGGCTGGGGGAGGGAGGTGAAAACAAAGAAATGAGAAAAGAGACCCAAAGACAACATCTCCTCCTCAGGGAGGCCTATGTGTGAATCCAAGTATAATTGAAATGATTTCACATTCATGTTTCCACAGTATACTAACTACCTCCCTTGCTACCAGAAATGTCTCCGTGACACACCAGCGGAGGCCAATGCAGAAGATTTGCAAAGGGGATTATCTAATTTGAGGACAAGTCAATTAGCAACTCTAGGACTTAAGACACATTATCAACGTAGCCAGTTAAAATTTTTATGTGATTCATAATTAAATTATTTTGCATCCAAACATATTCAATGAGTTAATGAAGCCAATATGCTGACCACAAAGCCTTTAATTTTTACAGCAAATGAGGCTATGATGGGTGGAACTGATGTGTGAAGAAAAAATGAGCAAATCTTAAAAAGTTTCCCAAAAGAGAAAAAGAAAGTCTTGGCTAATATGTAGTCATTCCTTATTCATTTACAAAGTTTTTCAAGTTTTTAGACAATGGACAGTTTAGTATTAAAAATTTTGAACTGGGTAAAAGACCAAAATAAAATAAGAGTTCTAAGTCCTAGACATCTCAAAAGTAAACTCTAATTCAGAGAAATTAGAATTATTATTTTGATCTTATAAGAAGAGCTATCTCATATTTATAATAGAATTTTCCCTCTGGAACTTGTCATATGATTAAGGAAACCCAAAAGAGGTAACACTTCCTGAGAGAAATACCTCCTTTATCCTCTCCCTTCTCTAAGTTACAAACACAATGGTACTTGGAAGGTGGCATTTGTATATTATGCAACTTTATTCTTTGTCCTAAAGGAAGTACAGATACTTCTTTGAAGGATAAGGGGAAAATGAAAGGAATCAAATTCATATACAATTTATATATATGACCTTCCATGATATCAAGGCAAATCCCTTTAGTCCTATATTGAGTCATAAAAAAGATCACAGCCCTTAAAACACAGGTCATGACTATGTTTTAAGCTTCATTTTAGAAATTCTGCCAATGACATAAAATATACAGGTAAAAATTTACACGTGTGGAACGTGATGTGATGGCTATTTTCTTCTTTATTCTTCTTAATGTTACTTAAATGTCGTACAATGAACATATATTATTCTTATAAGACAAAAAGAACAATTTTTTTAAAGGCTTGCAATGCAATCTTCACTTATCGTATTTCATTCAAGGTCACGAAAGAGAAACGGTTCATTTATAAATCGTTCCGTAGATTCATCAGTGAGACTCTATCTAATCTGTTCTCCACGATGAGCACAGGAGAAGATCTCGACAATCAGAAAGGTAAGTGGCCAGGGGTGGGGGGGGGAGCCAGATTCTCCATAGAGAGGAAGGGACACAGGACAACAGCACACTGTGCCAGGACGGCCTGTCTATCACGGGACAATGTGGCACCACCCATTGACCTCAGTCCTTGGAGTAGCAATCCCACCAGGTGGTTGCTGTCATACCTATTCTAAAGGCAAAGAATCTGAAACCCAGCAAGCTACCAGGGCCACACAGCTAGAAAGTGGTGGAGTTGAGGTTACGTCCAGCTTGGCATCGCCCAGTGCATTCTCTGTCCATTGCTTCCTAAAGGCTCCCTAAGGTTTGTTCCTTGCTGGAGATCCCCTGAGAACGGAACTCCCTTTCCATGTTGACCTTGTTTCTTTTCTCCCTCCTGCCACATCTGTGCTTGGAAGAAAGAAAGAAATCCAGGATCTACCCAATATTGGCCACCCTCACTTGAAAATGCACGAAGGTGAACCTCTCGGTTGGGGAATGAGATTATCAGCAAAGTGCGTGACAGTCAGGATTGTCCAGCTTTGCCCTCCTGAGCTCCCCTGCCTCTTCCAGGCAGTGGCTGGCCTGGAAGGGTGTTCTGTCCCTACACCACACACAGCAGAACACAAGCTCACCTCCCACCATACTCCATCCTCCAGACCTCAGTGCACAAAGATCCCAAGAGCATTCTCATAAGCTCCCCAAACTCGGGCATCCAGCCCCTTACACAGTGACTCCCCCGCCGCCCCCCAACTGCGCCGCTGTAGCAACTTTCAAGAGCAGAAGGTTAGCATCTGTCTGGCCACCTAACAATTTCGATTCTCTCTGTTCATGTCAAAGTCGTTTCTCACGACTTCTGCCAAGGTGCTCATCATATTCCTGCTAGCAGTCCAGGGATCATAATACAAAATAAATCACCAAAGAGCGAAGAAATCGAAATTTGCAAAAAGGGAAGAATCTCTGCAGGCCTGCTCTCCAATTTTTGCTTTCAACACGTTCCTTTGAAATGGGATGAAAACCAAAGGTGTAGGCTGCTAGGGTCCTGGGAGAAGTACAGCCTTTCCTTTCTATTTCAGACAGAGAAGGGTCCAATCCAAATCCACAACTGGGGTAGGGGAGCTTCCAAAAGAAGGCTTACCCTTGTTAATGATTTAATTAATGGTAGAAGTTACAATAGCAGCCAACAGTTATCGAGCACATTGCTCGGGGGCACTGGGTTGAGCACATGCATCTATGCTCACAATCTCACTGAATCTGAACGACAGTTCTTCAAGGTAGGCTCTTTATTATCCCCAATTCCCAGATAAGCAAACTAAGGTTTAGCGAGCTTAAACAACTGTTCAAGGTTGTAAAGCTGGACTGGATTTTTAGCTCTGGGAGACCACAAGTTTCTTAATTGCTGTGCTCTATTGCTTCCCATCAGACTTTCAAGTGATGGGTATTTAGATGCCAAATGAAGCCTGGTTTGTCTGTCCAGGTGCTTAATTCACTCCAGAGTGCATTAAGAGCTTTTGATTTCAATAGACAAGGGTAAGGTCAATCTAGGGGGTGGTGCAGGGAGGAGAAAGAAGGGAACCCAGAGAATTCAAATTACAACCAGAAAATGGCTTGAAGGAACTAAACACATGAGTTGGAGCCAAATGTTGGCGGATGCAGCCATGTTCAGGGATTTGTGATGACAGGGACAGTCCTTTTTCCACCCTACTTTGAGCTGACTTTATAGAACTTTATCTTTTATATCCAAAGATCAAATAAATAAAAAAAGATCACATTTAACGAGAACTAGGAGAAATAAACTGGTGGCAGTTAAAGGGTAAAAATAACTTCTCTGTGGCTTCAGACCACAGGAGCTTTCTCATTTTAAGAGGCACAGGCAAATCACTTAAACAAGGCCTTTTTGGACTGTGTTCATCTCATGTTTCCTCCCACATCCACGGTGGTTAAAGTTATATACAGTCTTAGCTCTTGAACCTCATGGAATTGTGTAGTAAATGGAATAACAACCAGGCCAAACTCATCAACTCACAAATGCAACCTTGTAGCACAGAAGTCAAAGCCAATTCTTCTTTGTAACCAGTTGCTTTGTATGGAAGGAGGCTAATCAGAATTAGAAAAGGTTATGGAACCCACAGTCTTTTTTTTTTTTTCCCATGTATCATCGATACATAATATAAATATTGCACTATACATACAAGTTTGCATACAGAAATGTATAGACATGTTTGCCGAATTGAAAGCAATGTTTAGCTCAGGGTTGTGAAATAGGGAATTTTAAAAATCTTTAGCACATTATAATGGTTAATTTTATGTAAAAGTAGGTGTTGTCTTTATATTCACAAAATGGGTAACTTCAATGAATATGTATTGTTCGTTTAATACAATGATTAAAGTGGTTTGCTTAATACAAATGGAATCCACGGTCTTAATGAGAGACTTTCCTTCCTCCATCCCCAAGCCCTGTTTCTACTCTCCTTGGACTCTGGACACAAAGTCTCATAGTTGGCTAAAATCCAAGGAATCCTCACTTCACCACCTTGTTTTTCATGTGCAGATGTGTTCTGGGTGAGACGATGAGAAAGACCTGATGCACTCTTCCTGAGACCTAGAATAACCAAGCTCACTCAAATACCCAAAGGCAGCCAGAGTGATTTGAGATTCCTACCTCTGCCCTATACCACTGCATTTTAGGCCAGATTTTGGGAAGCACTCCTCAATCTTAAGAGTCAAGCTAACACCTGGAAAAATCCTAGGGTGTCACTAGCTTTCCAGTGAACCTGCAGACACAAAAACAGAATCACTTATAGGAGACAGCTCTGAAATATGCCCTTCAATTTCCTAATGTGGGACATAATGTGGGACTGAGTCAAGATGAGATCAGTCTCAAGAGAAGAAAGAAGCAGGGGTGTTTACACTGCACTTTGGGGGCCCTTGTTTTGTACACCAAGGGAGCTGATACCCTCTGTTCCATGGTCAAGTCTACCCTTGGTCTGTAACCCAAGCCTATTCTCCAAAGCACTGGACTTACCGGTAGAAAGTAGCATAGTCCACAGTTGAGTGGCAGGTCTGAAACTCCCAGGATTTGAGTTTCTGGCATTCCCGATGGGCTCGAAGCTTTACCTTCACTGTCCCTTGACACAGTTCAGGCACTGGTTTTCTCTGGGGTCTGTTGCAGAACTCATTGGACTCCACCCTCCAGGACTCGGCAAAGTCATCCACATCAAACTTGAAGTTTCCATCTCCACCAATTAAGTCATCACGCTTATGTCCATTGTAGTTGCCACAGAGACCACAGAGTTTGCCCTTGAGGTGGGGTGCAGCCATGACTTCTACAAAACTGTCTCCATCCCATGATATTTCCAAACCTAGAGGAAAAGAGGATCAACCACTCTTGAATCCACCAATAGTTCCCAACTGTATAGATTCTTACATAGTACATATGACTATCCTCTAACAAGGAACACTAGGGATCTCACCAAATTCTTGATTACCTTTCAATTTCGCCACATCAAACATTGTGTGATATAACATGAATCACTTATTGGGGCTTAGAACTTTTTAAATGTATAAAGTTTGCCCTTATAATGGTATCTTATATACCCTAATTTGACTTGTAGATGACTATTCATTGACCATGTTACTCTAGGGTTTATATTTTTGCCCTTTTATAGAGTAATTGTCTTGGTCCAAATCATGTTTTCATTTATCCAACGACTACTACAATGCAGAAATGGAAAGACAACAAAGATGATAGTTTTTTTAATATCATTTTTCTTTATCCAATAATCCCCCCATATGATTATGCTAAGTGCCAAGTGAAAATTTCCAAATTATTTGCTACAGTGGAAGTATTAAAGTAATAAATAATAAAGCTTCTGAATACATCCTCTTCAAAGGACAACACTCCTACAAATGAAAATGTTTGCCCCCTCGTTATTTTACAGTCATCTGTGAGACATGCACAGCTGTTCAATCCATGCTTCCTAGGGTTGAGATGTTATGAGCCCTAGGTTGGGGCCTCCACGCCTGGGCTGATCATAAGCTTCAAAATTTGACTAGGCATTGGAGGCTATCAGCCCACAGGCCAAAGTTACTCATGTGCTGGATAGAATCAGCAGGACAGTACTGTCTTGTTCACCAAGGAAACAATCTTCACTCCACAAGGTAAAGAATGTAATCTCCTCTTGGTTTGCTGAACTGACCATCTAAACAATTGGAGAATATTTCTGAGAACATTCATATTTTTCCAGACCTGCTAGCCCAAAGCTTCTAGGATTTACTCCAGCCAATGACCCCACTGAATAGTGGGATTTCTGTCACATGTCAGACAGCCAGGTTCCACTGTCACACATCACAGATCAGTCTGACCAGAAGGTCAAGAAGGAACGTTCTCATATCCACCCTGATATTGTATGTGAAGACACTGTCCATAAGACAAAGGGGAGGGTTTCGTGAAAAGTCTTTTGAGGCTCAACCCAGAGCAAATGATAACTCTGGTGTTATCATTTTCTTTATGTCTCAGGTGTGCGTTGGAAGCTTCTCTTACTGTTCTCCTGGTAATGTCCTGGCAGGGCCTGAGCCCCACAGTGAATGGTGAACTAGGTACCAGTTTGGTGGATGAGCACCAAGAGAACCTCTACAATAGGTTGAGGTGCATTTCTGCCCTAGGACTCTTCCTTACTCAGTGTCACTGTCTCCTAAGAGGGACAGCCCACAAAGAAAGCTCTGTTTTAACAGAAAAATAGAAAGTGTCCCTGCTGTGTGTTTTCAGTCTTACCCTCTTGGATTTCTGACAAAACCTAGTCTTTTTATGGCTGAGTAATATTCCATTGTATATATGTGCCACATCTTCTTTATAGCTAGTGGGAAGCAACTGCATAGCACAGGGAGATCAGCTCTGTGTTTTGTGACCACCTAGAGAGGTGGGATAGGGAGGGTGGGAGGGAGGGAGATGCAAGAGGGAAGAGATATGGGAACATATGTATATGTATAACTGATTCACTTTGTTATAAAGCAGAAACTAACACACCATTGTAAGGCAATTATACTCCAATAAAGATGTTAAAGTGAAAAAAAAAAAAAAGAAAAAGAATTGCTGTGATTGCCTAACAGAGAAGAAGAAAACCCTAACCTAAGTTAAAAATGACTCATCTACTTTAATTATAAAATGAGAATGATTACTACTATTACTGATTAATTAAATATTCATGAGAAAAAAACAAAACAAAACAAACAACCTAGTCTTTGATTTAATCTGTTCTGAGCCTCCGGAAAGAGCAACATGACTCTTTTCAGAAGACTTTACCTTTGTTCCTGAAGGATCAATATTAGCCTGATGAGCAAGTGTTCAGAAGATACTCAGAAGCTGGGGAGATAAGGTGGTGATGAAAAAGGAGAAAGGGATGCAGAGGGATGGAATGGATCTTGTCTGAATATAAAATTGGCATAAGGCAATGTCCGAGTGATATAAGATCAGCAAGAAACACTCAGAAGTAAGATGCTAATGCTAATATCCCCTAAGCCAATATTCTAAAGCCAATATTCTCTTGGACGTGGTCCAAAGGGAGAGAAGCCTGGCCAAACAGCATTCCTGTGAGTAGGACACACAACTGCCGCAAGCAAGAGTTACAGATCCGCTTTAGGGAAAGTTATTGGTAGAATAAACCAGTGGTCTAAAACTGGATTTCTCAAGAAATAAACAGAAAGACTCATATGGAAATCACTGTATGGTAAATGAAAGGAATGGAAGCATTCTCAGTCCAAGGCAAATGGTAGAGAAGATTTCTTGATCAGGAGAAGAAGCTCGGTTCCAAAAAGCAATTAAATAGAATTGGGTAAAAAGCAGGAAAGAAGGTCATAAGAAAGTGTCTCTTGGGCTTTTGGGAATAACTGGGTGAAGAGAAGACAGTGATGGGGCATGGTGATCAGAGCAAGGACACACTGCTAGTCTGTCCCCACACTGGACTAATCTCCTGTGTGGATCTCAAAGATGGGGTCAATTCTGACAACCACAACTATTGTATACAACGATGTCTATTTCTTCATACCCCATCTTCCAACACATTATCTGACACATAGTGTATACTCACTAAATGAATGAATTACCCTGTAAATTGATACTAGGAGTCTGCAAAGCCAAAGAAATTTGTGAATTTCATGCTAGTTAAGACACTGAAATAACATTTTGAAAAAAGACAAGCAAACTATAATATGATTTGTAATACACTCTCTAAGGTATAGAAGACACTTGACCTCATAAGCCTGTAACTAGGCAGCTGCCCAGCCAGAGAAATGAAGGGAGAGATCAATTCCATACAACACTCAAACTTTTAGAGCATAATTCCAAAGATTTTCCACCTTGCAAAATTTTCCAAACTACAAATCTCTTTCCTAGACAGCAGGCAAATGCTATTTTCCAAGTGCCATACTGGTTGAGAATTTACATCCAAAGGAGCTCCAACAAAATTACTGGCAATGATACAATACATTTGAGACTCTGGGCAACTGAGTTCATGGGAATTCAACTCACAGTGAACAAGCCAATCATTCTTTCTTTGCAATGGACTGCTGGTCCATGCATGCTTGGGAAGATGCAGACCCACTGTGTTTTTAATAAACTCTTCTCAAGACTCTTGACATCTCTTTCATGAAACACGGTCCCCCAAATAAGAGACTAATTTGTAATTCACTCTCTTTCCTCCTCTTTTCTTTTTATCATTATACTAAGAGGATTTTCACAGAACAATGCTAGGCTTCGTATTGTGTAAGGATGACTTATTCGACTACAGATGCCTTTGTCTACTGCTGTATCATATACATATGTGTTTGCACAGTAACTTTTACTCTCTACATGAGTAAAATCCATGCAAAGTAAATTACAGTAGTGACAGGCAAAAAAAAATGAATAAGTTGTTAATTGAAAAAAAAATTGCTCTTCCAAAAGA